>NW_024426597.1:164226-169480 GCF_017311325.1 Ursus maritimus
TTTTTGTGCCAGTACCATGCTGTCTTGGTGATCACAGCTTTGTCGTATAGCTTGAAATCCGGCAACGTGATGCCCCCAGCTTGTTTTTCCTTTTCAACAATTCCTTGGCGATTTGGGGCCTTTTCTGGTTCCATACAAATTTAAGGGCTGATTGTTCCAGTTCTTTGAAAAATGTCCTCGGTATTTTGATCGGGATAGCATTGAAAGTGTAGATTGCTCTGGGTAGCATATACATTTTAACTATGTTAATTCTTCCAATCCATGAGTGTGGAATATTTTTCTATCTTTTTGTGTCTTCCTCAATGTCTTTCAAGAGTGATTTATAGTTTCTAGAATATAGAACCTTTACATCTCTGGTTAAGTTAATTCCAAGGTAACGTATGGTGTTTGGTGCTATTGTAAATGGGATGGATTCCCTAATTTCTCTTTCTTCAGTCTCATTGTTTATGTATAGAAATGCAACTGATTTCTGAGCATTGATTTTGTATCCCACCACATTACTGAATTACTCTATAACTTCTAATAGTTTGGGAGTGGCTTCTTTTGGGTTTTCCATATAGAGTATCATGTCATATGCGAAGAGAGACATTTTGACTTCTTCTTTGCCGATTTGAATACCTTTTATCCCTCTTTGTAGTCTGACTGCTGTTGCAAGGACTTCTGGTACTATGTTGAATTACAGTGGCGAGAGTGGGCATCCTTGTCATGTTCCTGATCTTAAAGGAAAGGCTTCCAGCTTTTCCCCATTCAGAATGATATTTGCTCTAGGCTTTTCATAGATGGTTTTTATGAAACTGAGGAATGTACCCTCTATCCCTACACTCTGAAGGGTTTTACTCAGGAAAGAATGCCGCATTTTGTCAAATGCTTTTTCTGCATAAATTGAGAAGATCATATGGTTCTTGACTCTTCTTCTTGATATGATCTATCACACTGATCGATTTGTGAATGTTGAACCAGCCTTTAATCCCAGGCTTGAATCCCACTTGGTCATGATGCATAATCCTTTTAATGTTAACATGTTTATGCTACCCAGAGCAATCTACACTTTCAATGGTATCCTGATCAAAATACCATTGACATTTTTCAAAGACTGGAACAAACAGTCCTTAAATTTGTGTGGAACCAGAAAGGGAATGGGATAGGGTGGTGATGGGTATTAAGGAGGGCACGTATTGCATGGTGCACTGGGTGATACATGCAGGTAATGAATCATGGAACGTTACATCATGAACTGGGGATGTACTGTATGGTGACTAACATAATATAATAAAAAATTATTATTAAAAAAAGAAAGAAAGAAAAGGCCCCGAATTGCCAAAGAATTATTGAAAAGGTAAAACAAAGCTGGGGGTATCATGTTGCCAGATTTCAAGCTATACTACAAAGCTGTGATCACAAAGACAGCATGGTACTGGCACAAAAACACACACATAGACCAATGCAACAGATTAGAGAACCCAGAAATGGACCCTCGGCTCTTTATGCAACTAATCTTTGGCAGAGCAGGAAAAAACATCCAGTGGAAAAAGACAGGCTCTTCATTAAACGGTGCTGGGAAAATTGGACAGCTACATGCAAAAGAATGAAACTTGACCAATCTCTCACAACATACACAAAGACAAACTCCAAATGGATGAAAGACCTCGATGTGAGACAGGAATCCATCAAAATCATAGAGAAGAAAATAAGCTGCAACCTCTTTGATATTGGCCACAGCAACTTTTTTCATGACACATCTCCAAAGACAAGAGAAACAAAAGAAAAAAAGAACTTGTGGGACATCATGAAGATAAAAAGCTTCTACACAGCCAAGGAAACAGTCAAAAAAAACTAAGAGACATCCCACGGAATAGGAGAAGATACTTGCAAATGACACTACACATAAAACATTAGTATCCAAGATCTCCAAAGAACTTCTCAAACTCAATAGACGTGAAACAAATATTCAAATCAAAACCTGGGTAGTATAGCTTGAAATCCAGCAACGTGATGCCTCCAGCTTTGTTTTTCCTTTTCAACAATTCCTTGGTGATTCGGGGCTTTTCTGGTTCTAAACAAATTTGAGGGCTGTTTGTTCCAGTTCCTTGAAAAATGTCACTGGTATTTTGATCGGGATGGCATTGAAAGTGCAGATTTCCCTGGGTAGCATAGACATTTCAACTATGTTTACTCTTCCAATCCATGAGCATGGAATATTTTTCCACCTTTTTGTGTCTCCTTCAATGTCTTCCAAGAGTGATTTGTAAGGGATAAAGAAAGGGGGGGTAATCAGAAGGGGGAATGAAGCATGAGAGACTATGGACTATGAGAAACAAACTGAGGGCTTCGGAGGGGAGAGGGTGGGGGAATGGGATAGACCGATGATGGGTAGTAAGGAGGACATGTATTGCATGGTGCACTGGGTGTTATAGGCAACTAATGAATCATGGAACTTTACAACAGAAACCAGGGATGTACTGTACAGTGACTAACATAATATAATAAAAAAACATTAAAAAAATAAAATACAATTTTGTCCAAAAAATGTATTTTAAAAAAGAGTGATTTGTAGTTTCTAGAATATAGATCCTTTACATCTCTTGTGAAGTTAATTCCGAGATAACATATGATTTTTGGTGTTACTGTAAACGGAATGGATTAACTAATTTCTCTTTCTTCCGTCTCACTGTTCGTGTATAGAAATGCAACTGATTTCTGAGCATTGATTTTGTATCCCGCCACATTACTGAATTGCTCTATAAGTTCTAGTAGTTTGGGGGTGGAGTCTTTCAAGTTTTCCATATAGAGTATCATGTCATCTGCGAAGAGAGAAAGTTTGACTTCTTCTCGGCCAATTTGAATACCCTTTAACCCTTTTTGTTGTCTGATTGCTGTTGCAAGGACCTCTAGTACTATGTTGAACAATAATGGCGAGAGTGGGCATCCTTGTCCTGTTCCTGATCTTAAGGGAAAGGCTTTCAGCTTTTCCCCAGGGAGAATGATATTCGCTGTAGGCTTTTCATAGATGGTTTTTATGAAATTAAGGAATGAGCCCTCTATCCCTATACTCTGAAGGTTTTTAATCAGGAAAGGATGCTGTATTTTGTCAAATGCTTTTTCTGCATCAGTTGAGAGGATCATATGGTTCTTGACTCTTTTTTGTTGATATCATCTATCACACTGAGCAATTTGTGAATGTTGAACCACCCTTGCATCCCAGGGATGAATCCCAACTGTTCATGATGGATAATCCTGTCAATGTACTGTTTGATCCTATTAGCTAGGATCCTGTTGAGAATTTTGGTGTCCATATTCATCAGGGATATCGGACTGTAATTCTCCTTTTTCATGGGGTCTTTGCCTGGTTTGGAGATCAAGGTAATACAGGCCTCATAGACTGAGTTTGGTAGTTTTCCTTCTGATTGTATTTTTTGAAACAGCTTCAGGAGAATAAGTATGATTTCTTCTTTGAATGTTTGGTAGAATTCCCTGGGGAATCTGTCAGGCCCTGGGGTCTTGTTTTGGGGGAGGATTCTATTTGCTGCTTCAATCTCTTCATAATTAATCGGTCTCTGTAAAAAATCAATTTCTTCCTGTTTCAGTCTCAGTAGTTTATAGGTTTCCAGGAAGGCATCCATTTTTCCAGGTTGTTTAATTTATTGGCATAAAGCTGTTGATAAAAGTTTCTAATGATCCTTCCTATTTCTTTGGTGTTGGTTGTGACCCCTCCCATTTCATTCATAATTTTATTAATTTGGGTCCTTTCTCTATTCTTTTGAATAAGTCTTGCCAGTGGCTTATCAGTCTTATTTATTCTTTCAAAGAACCAGCTTTTAGTTCTGTTGATCTTCTCTACTGTGCTCCTGGTTTCTAATTCATTGATCTCTGCTCTAATCCTGATCAACTGCCTTCTCATGTGTGGGTTAGGCCTGTTCTTCTGTTCCAGCTCCAGCCTCTTATGGTGAGAATATAAAAAGTGAATATTAGATTTTTCTATTCTTTTGAGTAAGGCTTGGATGGCTATGTATTTTCCCCTTAGGCCCACCTTTGCAGTGTCCCATAGGTTTTGGACCATTGTATTTTTTTCTCTTTGGTCTCCATAAATTGTTTAAATTGATTTATAATTTCCTGGTTTACCCAATCATTCTTGAGCAGGATGGGCAGAAGATATGAACAGACTTTTCCAATGAAGACATACAAATGACTAACAGACACATGAAAAAGTGTTCAAAATTATTAACCATCAAGGAAATTCAAATCAAAACCACCTTGAGATACCACCTTATGACATTTAGAATGGCAAAAAAGGACAAGGTAAGAAACAACAATTGTTGGAGAGGATGTGGAGAAAGGGGATCCATCTTATATTCTTGGTGGGAATGCAAGTTGGTACAACCACTCTGGAAAACAGTGCTGTGGTCCCTTAAAAAGTTAAAAATTGCGGTACCCTATGATCCAGCCATTGCACTACTGGGTATTTACCCCAAAGATACAGACGTAGTGAAGAGAAGGGCCATATGCACCCCAATGTCCATAGCAGCATTGTCCACAATAGCTAAATGAAGGAAGGAGCCAAGATGCCCTTCAACAGATGACTGGATTAAGAAGATGTGGTCCATATATACAATGGAATATTACTCAGCTATCAAAAAGAACGATTCCTCAACATTTGCTGCAACATGGACGGCACTGGAGGAGATAATGCTAAGTGAAATAAGTCAACCAGAGAAAGACAATTATCATATGGTTACTCTCATCTATGGAACATAAGAGCTACGAAGATCAGTAGGAGAGGAAAGAGAAGAAGAAAGGGGGGGTAAACAGAAGAGGGAATGAACTATGAGAGACTGTGGACTCTGGGAAACAAACTGAAGGCTTCAGAGGGAAGGGGAGGGAATGGGATAAGGTGGTGATGGGTATTAAGGAGGGCACATATTGCATGGTGCATTTGGTGTTATACGCAAGTAATGAATCATGGAACTTTACATAAAAAACTAGGATTGTACTGTATGGTGACTAGCATGATACAATAAAAAATTATTATTAAAAAAGAGGAATCTATTTTCTCACGTGATAATGTTGAGTCTAACATCAGTGATGACCATATCACGCACTCTGCACGTGTGCAGTGCATCCTGTGTCAAGTACACGCATCACAGCCATTACAGATTCTCACACAGATGACTCAGGAGGCATGCAGAGATAGTGACATGTTAGAGACTTGAAAATACAGCTGCACAAACCCTGATTCTCTCTGTATTTCAGGTAAAGT
>NW_024426597.1:169490-195445 GCF_017311325.1 Ursus maritimus
GGAGAATGATATTCGCTGTAGGCTTTTCATAGATGGTTTTTATGAAATTAAGGAATGAGCCCTCTATCCCTATACTCTGAAGGTTTTTAATCAGGAAAGGATGCTGTATTTTGTCAAATGCTTTTTCTGCATCAGTTGAGAGGATCATATGGTTCTTGACTCTTTTTTGTTGATATCATCTATCACACTGAGCAATTTGTGAATGTTGAACCACCCTTGCATCCCAGGGATGAATCCCAACTGTTCATGATGGATAATCCTGTCAATGTACTGTTTGATCCTATTAGCTAGGATCCTGTTGAGAATTTTGGTGTCCATATTCATCAGGGATATCGGACTGTAATTCTCCTTTTTCATGGGGTCTTTGCCTGGTTTGGAGATCAAGGTAATACAGGCCTCATAGACTGAGTTTGGTAGTTTTCCTTCTGATTGTATTTTTTGAAACAGCTTCAGGAGAATAAGTATGATTTCTTCTTTGAATGTTTGGTAGAATTCCCTGGGGAATCTGTCAGGCCCTGGGGTCTTGTTTTGGGGGAGGATTCTATTTGCTGCTTCAATCTCTTCATAATTAATCGGTCTCTGTAAAAAATCAATTTCTTCCTGTTTCAGTCTCAGTAGTTTATAGGTTTCCAGGAAGGCATCCATTTTTCCAGGTTGTTTAATTTATTGGCATAAAGCTGTTGATAAAAGTTTCTAATGATCCTTCCTATTTCTTTGGTGTTGGTTGTGACCCCTCCCATTTCATTCATAATTTTATTAATTTGGGTCCTTTCTCTATTCTTTTGAATAAGTCTTGCCAGTGGCTTATCAGTCTTATTTATTCTTTCAAAGAACCAGCTTTTAGTTCTGTTGATCTTCTCTACTGTGCTCCTGGTTTCTAATTCATTGATCTCTGCTCTAATCCTGATCAACTGCCTTCTCATGTGTGGGTTAGGCCTGTTCTTCTGTTCCAGCTCCAGCCTCTTATGGTGAGAATATAAAAAGTGAATATTAGATTTTTCTATTCTTTTGAGTAAGGCTTGGATGGCTATGTATTTTCCCCTTAGGCCCACCTTTGCAGTGTCCCATAGGTTTTGGACCATTGTATTTTTTTCTCTTTGGTCTCCATAAATTGTTTAAATTGATTTATAATTTCCTGGTTTACCCAATCATTCTTGAGCAGGATGGGCAGAAGATATGAACAGACTTTTCCAATGAAGACATACAAATGACTAACAGACACATGAAAAAGTGTTCAAAATTATTAACCATCAAGGAAATTCAAATCAAAACCACCTTGAGATACCACCTTATGACATTTAGAATGGCAAAAAAGGACAAGGTAAGAAACAACAATTGTTGGAGAGGATGTGGAGAAAGGGGATCCATCTTATATTCTTGGTGGGAATGCAAGTTGGTACAACCACTCTGGAAAACAGTGCTGTGGTCCCTTAAAAAGTTAAAAATTGCGGTACCCTATGATCCAGCCATTGCACTACTGGGTATTTACCCCAAAGATACAGACGTAGTGAAGAGAAGGGCCATATGCACCCCAATGTCCATAGCAGCATTGTCCACAATAGCTAAATGAAGGAAGGAGCCAAGATGCCCTTCAACAGATGACTGGATTAAGAAGATGTGGTCCATATATACAATGGAATATTACTCAGCTATCAAAAAGAACGATTCCTCAACATTTGCTGCAACATGGACGGCACTGGAGGAGATAATGCTAAGTGAAATAAGTCAACCAGAGAAAGACAATTATCATATGGTTACTCTCATCTATGGAACATAAGAGCTACGAAGATCAGTAGGAGAGGAAAGAGAAGAAGAAAGGGGGGGTAAACAGAAGAGGGAATGAACTATGAGAGACTGTGGACTCTGGGAAACAAACTGAAGGCTTCAGAGGGAAGGGGAGGGAATGGGATAAGGTGGTGATGGGTATTAAGGAGGGCACATATTGCATGGTGCATTTGGTGTTATACGCAAGTAATGAATCATGGAACTTTACATAAAAAACTAGGATTGTACTGTATGGTGACTAGCATGATACAATAAAAAATTATTATTAAAAAAGAGGAATCTATTTTCTCACGTGATAATGTTGAGTCTAACATCAGTGATGACCATATCACGCACTCTGCACGTGTGCAGTGCATCCTGTGTCAAGTACACGCATCACAGCCATTACAGATTCTCACACAGATGACTCAGGAGGCATGCAGAGATAGTGACATGTTAGAGACTTGAAAATACAGCTGCACAAACCCTGATTCTCTCTGTATTTCAGGTAAAGTCTGGAAACAATCATCCTGTCCCCATCACAGGACAAGTTCCACATTCCTCATCATCCTGCCCACTCTGTCCTGCGGGTGGATCAGGGAGGCAGCAGGTCCTGTGGGTGGAGCACAGGTCCACGTCCTGGGTGCATTCTCACCCCAGACTGCTCTTGGACACCCCACAAACCCTCTGAACTTCTGAGGGTAGGTTCACATCTCTTTATGGAGTAACATGACACTAGGCCCCAAGATTTGTGTGAATATGTAAAAACTAAGCAGCACACCGAGCCCAAGTGTGTATTCTGCAAAGTCATATAATCAAAAATCCGAGTTTCCCAAATGTCACTAGCACCAAATCAAAGGCATTCACATCTGATCTGGTCTCTGCCCTTCTCTGTCAACATAGGTCCAAGTTCGCTATAGAGTCAGAGGACATGCAAATAGGGCCTTCCCTCCACTGATTAAACCAGCCCAGCCCCGACCCCAGTGATGGGAGAGAAGCTCCAACCCCAGCATCCCCAGCTGTTCCCATTCAGTGATCAGGAGAGGACACAGAAATGTCACCATTGACTTTGTGCTTGGCTGAGTTTTCCTGGACACTATTTAAAACGTAATTTATGGTGACCGAGAGACACTGAATATGTGAGTGCATATGAGTGAGAGAAGCAGTGGATGTGAAACAGTTTTCTGACCAGGATGTCTTGTGTTTGCAGGTGTCCAGTGTGAGGTGCAGCTGGTGGAGTCTGGGGGAGACCTGGTGAAGCCTGGGGGGGGTCCCTGAGACTCTCCTGTGCAGCCTTTGGATTCACCTTCAGTAGCTATGGCATGAGCTGGGTCCACCAGGCTCCAAGGAAGGGGCTGCAGTGGGTCTCATGTATTAGCTATGATGGAAGTAGCACAGGCCGGGGAACCTGGGGACATGAATGTGTAACTGTCTCCAGAGGCAGGAGGACAGGAATGTTCCAGATCAAGCATGCAGGAAGGAAGAGTGAGGGAATTCTTCCTCCCTCTGCATTTCATTCTGTTCAGAACCTTAATGGATCGGATGACGCCCACTTACACAGAGACCATGGATGTGAATACCAATTTCTTCTGGAAACAGCATTACAGGCGCCCACAGAAGCAATGTTTGATCTGGGCACCCATGGCCCAGTCACGCTGACACAGAGTTAACCATCACTCATCAATCTTGGTAAACCTGGGCATCCATATGCATCTCTGTAAATCACACTCATTCTGAATATAAAGAAAAGAACACGGTCATAACTTCACCTTCTATGATACACATCTCCTGCATGTAACCAAGAACACAAAATCCCTTTACCACAGTAAAGAAAAACATTGATAACCACATATCAATACCAGGGGAATTCACGCCATACTCATGGCAATGGACAGGTCATCTAAGCAAAGATCAACAAAGAAACAAGAGCTCTGAATGACACATTGGCCGAGGTGGACCACACAGATATATATACAGCATTTCAACAAAAACAACAGAATACTCATTCTTTGCGAGTGCTCATGGACATTATTCCAGAATATCAAATACTGGGTCACAAATCAGGTCTCAACAGAAACCAAGAGATTTGGATCATTCCCTGCATATTGTCAGACCGCAATGCTTTGAATCTGGAAATCACTGTGAAATCATTCACAAGAGGATATTTGGAAGTGAAAGAGCACCCTACCAAGTAATGAATGAATGAACAAGGAAATAAAAGAAGAATTTTAAAAATCATGTAAGCTAAGGAAAAGGAAACACACCTGTTCAAGACCGTTAGGAAACAAAAAGTTGGTCCTCAGGAAGAAGTAGACTGCAATAAAAACCTCTCTGAAGAATTTAGAAAAATCTCAAATCCACAAGCAAATTTTATACCTAAAGGAGCTGGAAAAAGAACAGCAAAAAAGGCCTAAACCAAGCAGAAGAAGAGAAATAATAAAGATTAGAGCAGAAAGCAATGAAATAGAAACCAGAAAACAGTAAAGCAGATCAATGAAACTAAAATATTCTCTGAGCACCATATCTACATCTGCAGGGTGAGAAGCAAATTTATTGTATAATCAGAAACTGGGAAAAATTCTTATCCCAAACAACCATTTAAAAAATAAATACTGCTATGTTCACTGCTAGGAAAGCTGCCAAACATTAAGATACATGATTCTTGCTACAGACAGCAACATGGTTGAATTCTCAAGATTTATGGAGAGAAATTTTTTAAAAGTCCTACAAATGAAATTACATACATTATAATTGCACATCTATAAATTCCTCAAGATTAAAACTAGTCTAAGTAACATGAGAAATACCCAAGTTATGTGGGTACAGGGTGAAGAAGGGAAGGAGGATGAGGAATTCCAGGGAAAACATAGGAAATATTAGGGAGAATTGATTTGCTGACTCTGGAAAGCTTGATTGTGACACTGGTTTATCCTATCACACATTCTGCACGTGTGTAGTGTATCCTATATCTAGTAACTCATCAAAAGTAATAAACACAGAGATGATGCTGGAGGACCACATAGACACTGAAATGTTAGAATATCCACCTGCACTTACTTTAAGTAACTGAGGCTCTCCTTACTTTAAGTAACTCTGGAGCAGGTAACATCATCCTGTCCCCATTACACCAGGGGTTCAACATTTCCCACGAGCCTGCCCTATGTGTCCTCGCTGTTTCAGGGGCAGGAGGTCGTCCTTGGACACTGGGGCTCATTCTAAACCTGCATGTGTTCTTGGACAAGTCACAGATCTTCTAAAATTCTAGGTGTAGGTTTATGATTCCTTGTGGGACAACATGACACCTATCCTGCAGGATTTGTGTGAGTATGTACAAATGAAGTCGCACAAGGAGGCTATGTACATACATGAAAGTTATATAATGAAAAGTCATATTTTTTTTCAAAAGTGGTCAACACCACCAAAACAAAGGCAGTCACATCTGCTCTGGTTACTGGCCTCTATGTCAGCATAGATCCCAAGCTGAATATATAGTCAGAGGTCATGCAAATAGGGCCCTCCCTCTGCTGATTAAAACAGCCCAACCCTGACTCTGCAGCTGGGAGAGGAGCCCCAGACCCAGGGTTTCCAGGTGTTCCAATCAGTAATCAGGACAGAACACAGAGAGCTCACCATGGACTTGGTGCTCGGCTGGGTTTTCCTTGTTGCTCTTTTAAAAGGTAACTCATGCTGAACAAGAGACATGGAGTGTGTGAGTGGATCTGAGGGAGACAAACAGTGGGTGTGTGACAGTTTCCTGACCAGGATGTCTTGTGTCTGCAGGTGTCCAGTGTGAGGTGCAGCTGGTGGAGTCTGGGGGAGACCTGGTGAAGCCTGGGGGTCCCTGAGACTCTCCTGTGCAGCCTCTGGATTCACCTTCAGTAGTTACTACATGAACTGGGTCCGCCAGGCTCCAGGGAAGGGGCTGCAGTGGGTCGCATACAGCAGTAGTGGTGGTAGCACAACTCACGCAGACTCCGTGGAAGGGCCGATTCACCATCTCCAGAGACAATGGCAAGAACACGCTGTACCTGCAGATGAACAGCCTGAAAGCCGAAGACACGGCCGTGTATTACTGTGCAAGTGACACAGTGAGGGGACATCAGTGTGAGCCCAGACACAAACCTCACTGTAGAAGGGGATCTGGACCAGCAGGGGGTGCACACTAGTCACCAGTTCTGTCCATAAGCCCCAGGAGCAGCTGCAGATGGGGAGGTTGGCAGGTTTCCTGTCAGGTCTGGGCTTCCTCTCCATAGAGCAGTTGCCCCCAGGGACCCTCTCTGGACACATGATTCTATGCTCACCTCTTCACTCTCTGACTTAGAAAATTTTTCTAACGTGAAAGCAGATATAGTAAAAACCACAAAAAACAGAGTCACTCACAATGGTTATTCCTGTCCCTAAATATCAATGAATTACAAATATCCTGGTGCTCACATCTGAACCTTCACAGGAATCCCAGCTATACTCACTATGCATCACAGGACCACCCAGCTCAACGTGCAAACATCCTAGAAGCAGCATTAAGTGCGTGCTGGACATGAGGCTCCAGAGGCATCGACAATGCAAAGCAAGTGCAGAATGTGTCTTGGTGGGGGTCACTGTCATAAACCAAATCACAGCATCAATGTTAGTGACAACGTGGGAAAGCAGTGGACACCTTCCTGGTGTTGTGTGGATGTAGAATCTGAAGATCTCTCCCTCTCTCTCTCTCTCTCTCTCTTTCTCACACACACACGCACGCACACACACACTGACTACACAAGGGTATAAAACCTTTAACACGTTCACCTGATTTCTCTAGGAAATGTGGTCCTACAACAGAAATACACAGATACAGGAAGAACTCAAGAAGCAAGAATAATCTGAGATAAGCAACTGAAATTTACACCTAAAGGACCTAGAGAAACTACAACTGAAGCCTAATACAGCTGAAGGAAGGAAATAAAGATTGGAGAAGAAATAAATATAAAAAAATGTTATAAAAACTAAAAAAAAAAACACAACAGATCAGAAAAAGTGTTATACACAAGTAACGCATCATGGAACACTACATCAAAAACTAAGAATATAGTGTATGGTGACTAACATAATAAAAAAAATATTATAAAAAGAAGGAAACCAAGGTTAAACACTATAAAAATGTCTATCCTGAACAGAGGAAATTACACTCTCATTGCCAGCTCTAATAAAATACCATTGGCATATTTCAAAGAGCTGGAACAAACAATCCTGAAATTTGTATGGAACCAGAAAAGACCCAAAAATGACTAGGGAATGATGGAAAAGAAAGCCAAAGCTGGCAGCATCACGTTGCCTGACTGCGAGCTATATTCCAAAGCTGTGATCACCAAGACAGCACGGTACTGGCACAAACACACACACACATCAGTGCATCAGAAAAGAGACTCCAGAAACGGACCCTCAAATCTATGATCAACTACTCTTGGACAAATCAAGAAAACAATATCCAATCGAAAAAAGTTAGTCTCCACATTAAGTGTTGCTGGAAAAACTGGACAGCTACATAGAGAAGAATGAAATGGACCATTCCGTTACACCCTACACAAAGACAAACTCAAAATGGATGAAAGACATCAATGTGAGCCAGGAATCCATCAAAATCTTTGAGGAAAATATAGGCAGGAACCTCTTTGACATCAGCCACAGTAACTTCTTTCAGGACACATCTCCAAAGGCAAGGGAAACAAGCAAAAGTGAAAATTTGGGACTTCATCAAGATAAAAAGCTTCTGCACAGGGGCGCACGGGTGGCTCAGTCGTTAAGCATCTGCCTTCGGCTCAGGGAGGGATCCCGGCGTCCTGGGATCGAGCCTCACATTGGGCTCCCTGCTCTGCTGGAAGTCTGCTTCTTCCTCTCCCACTCCCCCTGCTGTGTTCCCTCTCTCACCGGCTGTCTCTCTGTCAAATAAATAAATAAAATCTTTTTTAAAAGCTTCTGAACAACAAAGGAAGCAGCCAACAAAACTAAAGGGCAGCCCAGAGAATAGGAGAAGATACTTGCAGATGACATTTCAGATAAATGGCTGATATCCAAGATCTCTAGGACTTATCAAACTCAACACCAATAAACAAAAAACCCAGTCAATAATGGTAGGAGACATGAGCAGACACTTCTCCAAAGAAGACAAACAAATCACTAATGGATCATTAGCCATCAGAGAAATTAAATCAAAACCACCTTGAGATACCACATTACACTAGTTAGGATGGCAAAAATTGGCAAGGCAAGAAAAAAAATGATGCAGAGGATGTGGAGAAAGGGAAACCCTCTTACACTGAACTACACTGGAAAACAATATGGAGGTTCCTTAAAAAGTTAAAACTCGAGCTACCCTATGACTCAGCAATTGCACTAGTAGGTATTTTCAACAAACAGATACACAGTAGGGAAAAGAAGGGTCATACGCACCCCAATGTTCCTAGCAGCAACGTCCACAATAGCCAAACTGTGGAAGGAGCTGAGATGCCCTTCAACAGAAGAATGGATAAAGAAGATGTGGTCCGCACACACAATGGAGTATTACGCAGCCATCAGAAAGGATCAACCATTGCATCAACATGAATGAAACCGGAGGGGTTATGCTAAGTGAGCTAAGTCAGCAGAGAAAGACAATTATCACTTGGTTTCCTTACAAGTGGAATATAAGGAATAGCATGGAGGACATTAGGAGAAAGAAGAGGGAAAAGAAGGGGGGAATTAGAAGGGGAGATGAACCATGAGAGACGATGGACTCCAAGAAACAAACTGAGGGGTACTCCAAGAAACAAACTGAGGGTTTTACAAGGGAGGCGGGTGGGGGGATGGGCAGGCCTGGTGACGTTTATTAAGGAGGGCACATATTGGGAGGAGTTAAGATGGCAGAGGAATAGGGGTCCCCCTTTTCAGCTGGTCCCCTGAGTCGCGCTGGATATGCACCAGACCATAATGAAAACCCACGGAATCAGCCCGAGATGCAGGAAGATACATCTGAATCTCCAGAAATGAACATCTCCAGCACTGAGTATTGAGGTACGAAGAGGGGAGGCGTGAATCCACGCACAGAAATCAGAAGATAAACTAAAGGGAGAGGGGGGCAACGCAGTCAGGAGCCAGGAAGCAGTAGCCACCTGCACTGGGAAGCAGGCCAGACTTGCAGACCCGCACCCACGAGTGCGCAGACTGAGACCGTGAGCCTGGGCACACCCCTGTGACCAGACTGAAAATGGGCTCTCCAGAGTACCCGCGAATCACTGAAAGAGGGAGCTCAGGGGCGCGCACAGGAACTGGGGCAGCTGGCGGTTTTAGACGCACAAAGAACAGAGACATGCTGGCCCTGGAAGTGAGGGCTGGGACACCGGCTGTGGCGCGCACAACACAGGACGCTGCAGGGTGTTCAGCAGCACCGACAGAAACAGAGTTAAAGAGGCCAGAAGAGCCCAGTGGAGAGCAGACTGAGATCTCTCTGTTCTGAGACAGAGGCTAGGATTCGGCCACTGCTGCTCTGAGGATCAGAAGAGCCACAGCAAACCGCCAGGGAAAGCCGCCAGAGAAGAAAAGCCTGGAAATACCGGCTCAGTGTGCCCATCCCCATCCCCCCTCGCAGGGGACACGGAGACTTTACCCAAACAGGGTTCCCTGAGTATCAGCGCGACAGGCCCCTCCCACGGAAGGCAGGCTGAAAAATCAAGAAGCCCACATCCCTAAGGTCCCTATAAAACAAGTGCGCACTGCCTTGGTCCTGAGCAATAATTTGGGCTCTGGACAACCCCACAACCTCTCCTCATCAGAATGAGGAAAAGGAAAATCTCCACCCAGCAAAAAAAAAAAAAAAAAAAAAAGAGTCTGTGGCCTCTGCCACAGAACTGATGGATATGTATATAACAAAATTATCAGACATGGAGTTCAGAGTAACAATGGTCAAGATGATGTGTAGACTTGAAAAAAATATTAACAAAAATATTAACGAGAATATGAAATCTCTAAGGGCAGAAATGAGGGCAAATATGGCAGAAATTAAAAATGCTATGGTGGGGAGGGCAGGTATTGCATGGTGCACTGGGTGTTATACGCATCTAATGAATCATCGAACTTTACAGCAAAAACCAGGGATGCACTCTATGGGGACTAACATAATATAATAAAAAATATTTTAAAAAATTAAAATGCTATGAATCAAATGCAGTCAAACCTAGATGCTCTGACGGCCACGGTACATGAGGCAAAGAACGAATTAGTGAACTGGAGGATGGGATGGTAGAAAGAAAGTTGAGACAGAAACTTGGCTCAAAAAATCCAATCTCAGGAATGTAGGTTACGGGAGACTCAATGAACCGTTCCAATGTCAGAATCATCGGCATCCCTGAGGGGGTGGAGAAAGAGAGAGGTCTAGAAGAGATATTTGAACAAATTGTAGCTGAAAACTTCCCTCATCTAGCAAAGGAAACAAGCATTCGTAGGAAGATCGGTAGGAGAAGAAAGGGATAAAGAAAGGGGGGTAATCAGAAGGGGGAATGAAGCATGAGACACTATGGACTCCAGGAAACAAACTGAGGACTTCAGCGGGGAGGGGGGTAGGGGAATGGGATAGGCTGGTGATGGGTAGTAAGGAGGGCACATATTGCATGGTGCACTGGGTGTTATATACAACTAATGAGTCATGGAACATTACATCAAAGAGCAGGGATGTACTGTATGGTTACTAACATAATATAATGGAAAAAGAAGATTATAAAAAAAAAATCTGTGTCTTGATGCCCCGCAGTGTTGATCCCCTCTGCGACCCTGGTGTGCTGGCCCTACATGGGGAGGGGCATTATATATTCTAATGGTAAACCCCTGTGACTCAGTTGGACTGGGTGTGAGACGGGACCTTCATGAGCTGTTCCAGAGATTACCTCATTCCTTAAACACAGGACACCCCATGAGAAAGCTCTTCCCTGTTGCAGGTGCAGAGTGGGGTGTGGGACTGGCAGCATCATGGCTTCCAGGATCTGCTGGAACATGAGGTCCAAGATCACATCTGAGGGTCTGTGCTCTACCCGTGGGGACCAGGACACCCCATCAGTCGTGCCAGCTGGAATCTGTGGGTGTTCAGAGACTCAGGAATCTGACCTCCTTCCTTTGGCTCATCCCATCACCTCAGGGCAAACTGTAAATGAGGAGCTTGACATTAGTAATTTCGTAATGTACTTGCTAATACTAGGGAACAAAGGATGCCCAGAGAAGGAACAATGAAGACAGAAATGATGAAATAAACAAGAAAAGCAGTATATCACTATGAATTCTATCAGGAGTTCTCAGTGGAATTGAAGAAAGCAAACAACGTGAACCCGCTAATTTGTAACCTTACAAGAATCTTTCCCCTACTACCATGTGTGTTGAAATCTCCTGTGTGTGAGACAGAAGTTAGGAGGAGAGGAAAAGAGAGAGAACATGCAACAGAGAAAATGACTTTTCCATTACAGATTCATAAATCATAAAGTCTTTATAATACATGCAGGAACCTGTCCATGAGGACCTCAAAGGACAGAGAAATCAAGGTAAAGAAGCTCCATACTCCAGATGCTGTGTGAACGTTCACGTCCAGCTTCCCCTTCACCCTCCTCTTTCCCATGAGGATTTGGGGTCTGGATGGAGATGGGGGCACATCCTGGGGCTTGGACCCCTTTAGATGCCTGTGTAGTAGGGTCTGCATGTCTCATGTTCTGTGGGAAGGGAACACCTCTCTTTCTGACTCAGTTAAATGTGTTCCTCCCTAGAACCATCTGTCTCAGGGTGAGTAAAGGACCATATGACTTGGATTTTAGGTGTTATTTTTTATTTAAATTCATTTAGCCAACATATAGTACATCATTAGACTCAGATGTAGTGTTCAACAATTTATCAGTTGCATATAAACATTTCTATTCCATGGATGTAACTAGAGGGTATCGTTCTGAGTGAAATAAGTCAATCAGAGAAAGACAAATATCATATGGCTTCACTCATATGTGGAACATAACAAAAAGTGCAGAGGGGGGCGCCTGGGTGGCACAGCGGTTAAGCGTCTGCCTTCGGCTCAGGGCGCGATCCCGGCGTTACGGGATCGAGCCCCACATCAGGCTCATCTGCTGGGAGCCTGCTTCTTCCTCTCCCACTCCCCCTGCTTGTGTTCCCTCTCTCGCTGGCGGTCTCTATCTCTGTCAAATAAATAAATAAAATCTTTTTTAAAAAGTGCAGAGGATTATAGGGGAAGGGAAGGAAAACTGAATGGGATGTCATCAGACAGGAAGACAAACCAGGAGAAACTCCTAACTATAGGAAACAAACTGAGGGTTAGGGAAGGAAGGTGGGTGGAGGCATGGGCTGACCGGGTGATGGGCATTAAGGAGGGCACTTGATGTGATGAGCACTGGGTGCTGTACGCAACTGATAAACTATTGAACACTACATCCGAAACTAATGATGTACTATGCGCTGGCTAGTTGAATTTAAATAAAAGTAAAAACAAGAGGAAAAGAAGAAACGCATACCCACTTAACCCCCAATCCTTCTGCCTTGCTATCCACATGATGAGCTTGTTTCCTTATGTAAATACTTGCATATAGTTCCTAACACCCCCTTTTGCAGACGGAAATGTGGACCATCATTTCCAGGACCCATACCATTAGGAGAGAATTACCCTAAGAACGCAAGCAATCACGGTCTGGACCCTGGACTACTGCCTCATCCTCCAGGTATGTGAACAGGTGAATCTGAAGGTTAAAATTGCAGCCCACAGTCAAACAGCCCAACAAGAGAACACAAGAGAACCTTTGTGAGGTTTCCAAATCTTCATCAACTCCAGCACAAACCCACTCAAGTAACTGGGACTGGAGAACAGTTCAGGCAGAACTCAGCCTAGATCACTAGAAACAGGCTCAGTGGGTCCTCACACCACCCACCATGGGGACACCAAGAACTAGTGACTGTCACCAGGGCTCAGGATCTTTTAATGCTTCCCCGTCTCTGCAGGGACCCACATGCAAATCACCTGGGGTGCTCCCAGAAGAAATCGGCATCACAGGCAGAAGCCAGCGTGCTGGGTCTCCATCCTGCAGACAGCCATGCAGATGCTGTGGTCCCTCCTCTGCCTTCTGGCAGCTCCCCTGGGTAAGGGTCTGGATGCTCTGGGATAGACGGGGGCCTTTCTGTGGGATGGGACCGAATCACCATGACTCTCTTTGTCCCTAGGTGTCCTGTCTCAACTTACACTTCAGGCGTCAGGCCCAGGGCTGGTGAAGCCCTCACAGACCCTCTCTCTCAACTGTGTTGTCTCTGGGAGCTCTGTCACCAGCAGTTACTATTGGAACTGGATCCGCCAGCGCCCTGGGAGAGCATTGGAGTGGATGGGGTACTGGACAGGTAGCACAAGCTACAACCCGACTTTCCAGGGCTGCATCTCCATCACTGCTCACACGTCCAAAAACCAGGTCTCCCTGCAGCTGAGTTCTGTGACCACCGAGGACACGGCCGTGTATTGCTGTGCCAGAGGCACAAAGAGGAGACATCAATGTGAGCCCAGACACAAACCTTCCTGCAGGGACACAGTAGGGGCAGGACAGCAGGGGCCCTCAGAATCCACCAGGGAGTGCTCAGGACACTAGGGGGCTCTCAGGACACCTGGTGGAGCTCAGGTCACCAGGGGGATCGCAGGTCACCTCTGGGAGCTCAGGTCACCAGGGGGTGCTCAAGAGTCAGGGGCTCTCAGGAGACAAGGGCACACTCAGATCAGCGTGTGGCACTCAAGACCCACAAATACACTTTCCACACCAGCAGCACGTGCAGGTGGAGAGTAAACGCTCGTCTCCTGTCACCGTGTGGGGCATCCTCTCCATAAAACAGTTTCCCCAGGGGCCTCTCTCGAATAATGATTTCGTCTTACTCTTACATCTGTGAATACAAAGGTTGGTTGTAACAGGAGAAAACTATACTTCCATGCACAAAAAGCAGAACGTCACTTACACGGCTTCACCTTTTCCCTAAATGACAATTATATACAGACATTCTGATGTCAGTCTGCCAAGTCTGTAAAAGTTTCAGCAGGACTCAACAACACAGCAGCACACAAACCAGTGTACGAACGACGAGCCAGTAAAATAAAGTTCATGCTGGACATCAGGCACAGAAGCATCATGAAGCCAAAGCCAGAGGAGAAGGGCCCTAGTGCTGGGGGTGTTGTGTGACACCATGCTTACAGTATCTAGTTAGCTGACATCATCCAGAAGCAGAGGGACCCCCACCAAGCTTGATAGAGTTGGGGAATCAGATGATACAACACACACATGGGAGAATACACAATGCTTATCGATCTCAGGGAATGTCACACAGCGTGTCAGAAATGCTTTAATAAAACCAGGAAAGGACATGACATCAGGGATTTTCTCGTGGCTCAGTGCTGGAAAAGTCCCAAGGGATCTAGAACATCAAAGGCACAGAATCTCGGCTTTCCTATCCGATGTCCCATGTGTGGTGCAGGAGAAGACAGAGCAAGGGGCTTCTGGTGTAGTAATGAATCATCAGAAGATAAAGTCTCATGCCTAATTCCATGCAACTAGAAAAATAAGTGAAAAGGAAGAGAACTGATCAAATAGGTGAAGACCACCCGAGTCCCTAGAAAATGAGAATGATAACATATAAGCTGACAATACTAATAAGGAAGCTGTTAGAGGTGGACCGAGGTCTTGCCGGGTGTCTGCAGTGGAAGCTGTCCACTCCCCAAGGTCACCCACTGGTTCTGAAGGTTCTGTGTTCACCGTGTGCACGCAGAGACCAGAAGTTTCTACTGGATCCATGAGAATCCTCACTTTGAGGTGCTAGAGGGGAGGGGCTTTTCATCTGCATGGAATCGCTCATTGATCCTCAGTTGTTGACTTCAGCTCAATGTGTGTGACCTCCACCATCCTCACAAAGCAACCTAACGACAATGTGATGGGACGAGGAGTTGGGCCTTAGGGAGGCACTTAGGTCAGAAGGGTGCAGCCTCATGATGGGAGTAGTGCCCTTACACACCATGACTGAGAAAGCTCCCTGCCCCCTGATTCCATGTGCGGTGACAGGCAATGGACATCCCAGGATGAGGGTGCTCTTCAGACATCACATCTGCCTGCACCTTGTCCTGAATATTCCAGACTCCAGCACTGTGAGAAATGAGTGTCTGTTGTTTAAAACCACCCAGTCTGTATACAGTGTTACAGCAGCTGGAACAGAATAAGACATTTCTCTTTTGATAATGATTTCATTTATTCATTTATTTGACAGAGAGAGACACAGACAGCAAGAGAGAGAACACAAGCAGGGGGAGTGGGAGAGGAAGAAGCAGGCTCCCAGTGGAGCAGGGAGTCTGATCTGGAGCTTCGTCCCAGGACAACGGGATCACGCCCTGATCTGAAGACAGACGCTTAATGACTGAGCCACCCAGACGCCCCAAAATCAACATTTCTAAAAACAAGTATTTAGATCCCCAAATCCCCTTCTTGCCTCAGCTCAGCAGATGGCTGCCAGGCTATTCTCATCCCAGTCAATGTTGAGATTTACTCTCTGGGGAGGTCTCTGAACTGCAGGATACCAGGCACATGTCCTAAGCCTTAGCCCTTAGCCCCTAACCCTAACCCCAAATCTAACCCTAACGTAACACAAACAGTAACTGTAAACATTACATGATGAGGGAATTGAGTAAATAAATGAATAAATACGAATTCCCATGTGTGAAATTGAGTTCCATGAATATCTACATAATAGGAAAACCCCCAAAGCTAAATAAAGTCCCTCATCGATGCAAAGGTACTCCCCCACATCTACTCCAGGTTAGTTGTTGCCGTGGAGACCATATAAATAATACATTCTCTGAACTCCACACCTTCAAGTCAGGCTAGGAAGCAACTTGATTGAAATACCAGAAACTGGAAATGATCCCAATCCTAAACAACTGCTTAAAAAAATAAAATTCTCCTGTGTTCATTGTCTGGAATGCTGCCAGGAATTAATAGTGATTTTTGCTACACACAGCAAAACGGATGTGATCTCAAGGATTGATGCTGAGCAAACTAAGCCTTAAAAATAAAAGCACATATATCATAATAAAACATCTATACATCCTAGAAAATTAAAGCTAGTCTACAGTAACAGAGAAAAATCAGTAGTTATGTGGGAACAGGGTGAAGAAGAGAAGACAGGAAGGAGGAATTCTAGGAGATACAGGAAGATGTAAGAGGAATCTATTTTCTCACGTGATAATGCGCATATTTCAAAGAGCTGGAACAAACAATCCTGAAATTTGTATGGAACCAGAAAAGACCCAAAATGACTAGGGAATGATGGAAAAGAAAGCCAAAGCTGGCAGCATCAATGTGCCTGACTGCGAAGCTATATTCCAAAGCTGTGATCACCAAGACAGCACGGTACTGGCACAAACACACACACACATCAGTGCATCAGAAAAGAGACTCCAGAAACGGACCCTCAAATCTATGATCAACTACTCTTGGACAAATCAAGAAAACAATATCCAATCGAAAAGTTAGTCTCTACATTAAGTGTTGCTGGAAAACTGGACAGCTACAGAGAGAAGAATGAAGTGGACCATTCCTTACACCCTACACAAAGACAAACTCAAAATGGATGAAAGACATCAATGTGAGCCAGAATCCATCAAAATCTTTGAGGAGAATATAGGCAGGAACCTCTTCGACTCAGTCCACAGTAACTTCTTTCAGGACACATCTCCAAGGCAAGGGAAACAAGCAAAAGTGAAAATTTGGGACTTCATCAAGATAAAAAGCTTCTGCACAGGGGCGCATGGGTGGTCCTCGTTTAAGCATCTGCCTTCGGCCTGGGAGGATCCCGCGTCCTGGGATCGAGCCTCACATTGGGCTCCCTGCTCTGCTGGAAGTCTGCTTCTTCCTCCCCACTCCCCGCTTGTGTTCTCTCTCACCGGCTGTCTCTCTGTCAAATAAATAAATAAAATCTTTTTAAAAAGCTTGAACAACAAAGGAAGCAGCAACAAAACTAAAGGGCAGCCCAGAGGATAGGAGAAGATATTTGCAGATGACTTTTCAGATAAATGGCTGATATCCAAGATCTCTAGGACTTATCAAACTCAACACCAAAAAAACCAAAAACCCAGTCAATAATGGTAGGAGAAATGAGCAGAACACTTCTCCAAAGAAGACAAACAAATGACTACGAACATGACAGTTCAAATCATTAGCCATCAGAGAAATTAAAATCAAAACCACCTCGAGATACCACATTACACTAGTTAGAATGGCAAAAATTGGCAAGGCAAGAAAAAAAATGGTGCAGAGGATGTGGAGAAAGGGAAACCCTCTTACACTGTGGGTGGGAATGCAAGTTGTTCCAGCCACATTGGAAAACAATATGGAGGTTCCTTAAAAAGGTAAAACTGGACCTACCCTATGACTCAGCAATTGCACTAGTAGGTATTTTCAACAAACAGATACACAGTAGGGAAAAGAAGGGTCATACGCACCCCAATGTTCCTAGCAGCAATGTCCACAATAGCCAAACTGTGGAAGGAGCTGAGATGCCCTTCAACAGAAGAATGGATAAAGAAGATGTGGTCCGCACACACAATGGAGTATTACGCAGCCATCAGAAAGGATCAACCATTGCATCAACATGAATGAAACCGGAGGGGTTATGCTAAGTGAGCTAAGTCAGCAGAGAAAGACAATTATCACTTGGTTTCCTTACAAGTGGAATATAAGGAATAGCATGGAGGACATTAGGAGAAAGAAGAGGGAAAAGAAATTAGAAGGGAGATGAACCATGAGAGACAATGGACTCCAAGAAACAAACTGAGGGTTTTACAAGGGAGGCGGGTGGGGGCATGGGCAGGCCTGGTGACGTTTATTAAGGAGGGCACATAATGGGAGGAGTTAAGATGGCAGAGGAATAGGGGCCCCCTTTTCAGCTGGTCCCTGAGTCGCGCTGGATATGCACCACGACCATAATGAAAACCCATGGAATCAGCCTGAGATGCAGGAAGATACATCTGAATCTCCAGAAATGAACATCTCCAGCACTGAGTATTGAGGTACGAAGAGGGGAGCCGTGAATCCACGCACAAAATTGGAAGATAAACTAAAGGGAGAGGGGGGCAACGCAGTCGGGAGCCAGGAAGCAGTAGCCACCTGCACTGGGAAGCAGGCCAGACTTGCAGACCCGCACCCACAAGTGCGCAGACTGAGACCGTGAGCCTGGGCACGCCCCTCTGACCAGACTGAAAATGGGCTCTCCAAGTACCCGCGAATCACTGAAGAGGGAGCTCAGGAGCGCACGGGAACTGGGGCAGCTGGCGGTTTTTACACACAAAGAACAGAGACATGCTGGCCCTGGAAGTGAGGGCTGGGACACCGGCCGCGCGCACAACACAGGACGCTGAGGTGTTCATGCAGCACCGACAGAAACAGAGTTAAAGAGGCCAGAAGAGCCCAGTGGAGAGCAGACTGAGATCTCTGTTCTGAGACAGAGGCTGGATTCGGCCACTGCTGCTCTGACGATCAGAAGAGCCACAGTAAACTGCCAGGGAAAGCCGCCAGAGAAGAAAAGCCTGGAAATACCAGCTCACAGTGTGCCCATCGCCATTCCCCCTCGCAGGGGACAGGGAGACTCTACCCAAACAGGGTTCCCTGAGTATCAGCGCGACAGGCCTCTCCCCCAGAAGGCAGTCTTAAAAATCAAGAAGCCCACATCCCTAAGGTCCCTATAAAACAAGTGCATGCTGCCTTGGTCCTGAGCCAAAATTTGGGCTCTGGGCAACCCCACAACCTCTCCTTATCAGAATGAGGAAAAGGAAAATCTCCACCCAGCAAAAAAAAAAAAGAGTCTCCGGCCTCTGCCACAGAACTGATGGATATGGATATAAAAAAATTATCAGACATGGAGTTTAGAGTAACAATGGTCAAGATGATGTGTAGACTTGAAAAAAATATTAACAAAAATATTAACAAGAATATAAAATGTCTTAGGACAGAAATATGGGCAAATCTGGCAGAAATTAAAAATGCTATGGTGGGGGGCGCCTGGGTAGCGAGTATTAAGCGGCTTGGCTCAGTGATCCACGGGATCGAGTCAAACCTGACCTGTTTTCCATTCCCCTGTGTTTGCAAAATCTAAAATTAAAAATTAAAAAAGGTGGAGGGCACGTATTGCATGGTGCACTAGGTGTTATACGCATCTAATGAATCATCGAACTTTACAGCAAAAACCAGGGATGTACTGTATGGGGACTAACATAATATAATAAAAAATATTTTAAAAAATAAAAATGCTATGAATCAAATGCAGTCAAACCTAGATGCTCTGACGGCCACGGTACATGAGGCAAAACGAATTAGTGAACTGGAGGATGGGATGGTAGAAATAAAGTTGAGACAGAAACTTGGCTCAAAAAATCCACTCAGGAATGTAGGTCGGAGACTCAATGAACTGCTCCAATGTCAGAATCATCGGCATCCCTGAGGGGGTGGAGAAAGAGAGAGGTCTAGAAGAGATATTTGAACAAATTGTAGCTGAAAACTTCCCATCTAGCAAAGGAAACAAGCATTCGAGGGAAGATCGGTAGGAGAAGAAAGGGATAAAGAAAGGGGGTAATCAGAAGGGGAATGAAGCATGAGACACTATGGACTCCCGGAAACAAACTGAGGGCTTCAGGGGAGGGGGTAGGGGAATGGGATAGGCTGGTGATGGGCAGTAAGGAGGGCACGCATTGCATGGTGCACTGGGTGTTATATCAACTAATGAATCATGGAACTTTACATCAAAGAGCAGGGATGTACTGTATGGTGACTAACATAATATAATGGAAAAGAAGATTATAAAAAAAAGATCTGTGTCTTGATGCCCCCGCAGTGTTGATCCCCTCTGCGAACCTTGATGTGCTGGGCCTACATGGGGAGGGGCATTATATATTCTAATGGTAAACCCCTGTGACTCAGTTGGACTGGGTGTGAGACGGGCTTCATGAGCTGTCCAGAGATTACCTCATTCCTAGCACAGGACACCCCATGAGAAAGCTCTTCTTCCCTGTTGCAGGTGCAGAGTGGGACTGGCAGCACCATGGCTTCCAGGATCTGCTGGAACATGAGGTCCAAGATCACATCTGAGGGTCTGTGCCTTCACCGTGGGGACCAGGACAACCATCAGTCGTGCCAGCTGGAATCTGTGGGTGTTCAGAGACTCAGGAATCTGACCTCCTTCCTTTGGCTCATCCCATCACCTCAGGGCAAACTGTAAACGAGGAGCTTGACATTGGTAATTCCGTAAAGTACTTGCTCATACTAGGGAACAAAGGATGCCCAGAGAAGGAACAATGAAGACAGAAATGATGAAATAAACAAGAAAAGCAGTATATCACTATGAATTCTATCAGGAGTTCTCAGTGGAATCGAAGAAAGCAAACAACGTGAACCCGCTAATTTGTAACCTTACAAGAATCTTTCCCCTACTACCATGTGTGTTGAAATCTCCTGTGTGTGAGACAGAAGTTAGGAGGAGAGGAAAAGAGAGAGAACATGCGACAGAGAAAATGACTTTTCCATTACAGATTCATAAATCATAAAGTCTTTATAATACATGCAGGAACCTGTCCATGAGGACCTCAAAGGACAGAGAAATCAAGGTAAAGAAGCTCCATACTCCAGAGCTGTGTGAACGCTCACGCCAGCTTCCCTTCATCCTCCTCTTTCCCATGAGGATTTGGGGTCTGGATGGAGATGGGGGCACATCCTGGGGCTTGGACCCCTTTAGATGCCTGTGTAGTAGGGTCTGCATGACTCACGTTCTGTGGGAAGGGAACACCTCCCTTTCTGACTCAGTTAAATGTGTTCCTCCCTAGAACCAACTGTCTCAGGGTGAGTACAGGACCATATGACTTGGATTTTAGGTGTTATTTTTTATTTAAATTCATTTAGCCAACATATAGTACATCATTAGACTCAGCTGTACTGTTCAACAATTTATCAGTTGCATATAAACATTTCTGTTCCATGGATGTAACTAGAGCGTATCGTTCTGAGTGAAATAAGTCAATCAGAGAAAGACAAATATCATATGGCTTCACTCATATGTGGAACATAAGAAAAAGTGCAGAGGGGGGCGCCTGGGTGGCACAGCGGTTAAGCGTCCGCCTTCGGCTCAGGGCGTGATCCCGGTGTTACGGGATCGAGCCCCACATCAGGCTCCTCTGCTGGGAGCCTGCTTCTTCCTCTCCCACTCCCCCTGCTTGTGTTCCCTCTCTCGCTGGCGGTCTCTATCTCTGTCAAATAAATAAATAAAATCTTTTAAAAAAAGTGCAGAGGATTATAGGGGAAGGGAAGGAAAACTGAATGGGATGTCATCAGACAGGAAGACAAACCAAGAGAAACTCCTAACTATAGGAAACAAACTGAGGGTTAGGGAAGGGAGGTGGGTGGAGGCATGGGCTGACCGGGTGATGGGCATTAAGGAGGGCACCTGATGTGATGAGCTCTGGGTGCTGTACACAACTGATAAACTATTGAACACTACATCGGAAACTAATGATGTACTATGCGCTGGCTAGTTGAATTTAAATAAAATTTAAAAGAAGAGGAAAAGAAGAAACGCATACCCACTTAACCCCCAATCTCTCTGCCTTGCTATCCACATGGATGAGCTTGTTTCCTTATGTAAATACTTGCATATACTTCATAACACCCCCTTTTCTAGATGGAGACGTAGGCCATCATCCAGGACCCCATATCTGATTAGAAGGAGAGAATGACCCTAAGAACGCAAGCAATCACGGTCTGGACCCTGGACTACTGCCTCATCCTCCAGGTATGTGAACAGGTGAATCTGAAGGTTAAAATTGCAGCCCACAGTTGAACAGCCAGACAAGAGAACACAAGAGAACCTTTGTGAGGTTTCCAAATCTTCATCAACTCCAGCACAAACCCACTCAAGTAACTGGGGCTGGAGAACAGTTCAGGCAGAACTCAGCCTAGATCTCTAGGAACAGGCTCAGTGGGTCCTCACACCACCCACCATGGGGACACCAAGAACTAGTGACTGTCACCAGGGCTCAGGATCTTTTAATGCTTCCCCGTCTCTGCGGGGACCCACATGCAAATCACCTGGGTGCTCCCAGAAGAAATCGGCATCACAGGCAGAGGCCAGCGTGCTGGGTCTCCATCCTGCAGACAGCCATGCAGATGCTGTGGTCCCTCCTCTGCCTTCTGGCAGCTCCCCTGGGTAAGGGTCTAGACGCTCTGGGATAGACGGGGGCCTTTCTGTGGGATGGGACCGACTCACCATGACTCTCTTTGTCCCTAGGTGTCCTGTCTCAACTTACACTTCAGGAGTCAGGCCCAGGACTGGTGAAGCCCTCACAGACCCTCTCTCTCAACTGTGTTGTCTCTGGGGGCTCTGTCACCAGCAGTTACTATTAGAACTGGATCCGCCAGCGCCCTGGGAGAGCACTGGAGTGGATGGGGTACTGGACAGGTAGCACAAGCTACAACCCGACTTTCCAGGGCCGCATCTCCATCACTGCTGACTCGTCCCAAAACCAGGTCTCCCTGCAGCTGAGCTCTGTGACCACCGAGGACAGGGCCGTGTAGTACTGTGCAAGAGGCACACAGAGGAGACATCAGTGTGAGCCCAGACACAAACCTTCCTGCAGGGACACAGTAGGGGCAGGACAGCAGGGGCCCTCAGAATCCACCAGGGAGTGCTCAGGACACTAGAGGGCTCTCAGGACACCTGGTGGAGCTCAGGTCACCAGGGGGATCGCAGGTCACCTCTGGGAGCTCAGGTCACCAGGGGGTGCTCAAGAGTCAGGGGCTCTCAGGAGACAAGGGCACACTCAGATCAGCGTGTGTTTGGTGCTCGGCTGGGTTTTCCTTGTTGCTCTTTTAAAAGGTAACTCATGCGGAACAAGAGACATGGAGTGTGTGAGTGGATCTGAGGGAGACAAACAGTGGGTGTGTGACAGTTACCTGACCAGGTTGTCTTGTGTCTGCAGGTGTCCAGTGTGAGGTACAGCTGGTGGAGTCTGGGGGAGACCTGGTGAAGCCTGGGGGGTCCCTGAGACTCTCCTGTGCAGCCTCTGGATTCACCTTCAGTAACTATTGGATGTACTGGGTCCGCCAGGCTCCAGGGAAGGGGCTGCAGTGGGTCGCAGGTATTAGCGGTAGTGGTGGTAGCACATACTACGCAGACTCCGTAAAGGGCCGATTCACCATCTCCAGGGACAACGGCAAGAACACGCTGTATCTGCAGATGAACAGCCTCAGAGCTGACGACACGGCCGTGTATTACTGTGCAAAGGACACAGTGAGGGGACATCAGTGTGAGTCCAGACACAAACCTCACTGTAGAAGGGGATCTGGACCAGCAGAGGGTGCTCACTAGTCACCAATTCTGTGCTTAAGCCCCAGGAGCAGCTGTAGATGGAGGTTGTGGGCAGGTTTCCTGTCAGGGTCTGGGGCTTCCTCTCCATAGAGCAGTTTCCCCCAGGGGCCCTCTCCTCAGACATGATTCTGTGCTTACCTAAACACTCTATGGCTTAGAAAATAATTTAATGTGAAAACGGCTATAGTAAAAACCACAAAAAACAAAGTCACTCACAATGTCTATTCCTGTCCCTAAATACCAATGAATTACAAATATCCTGATGCTCAGCAACTGAACCTTTACAGGAATCCCAGCTGCACTCACTAGGCATCACAGGACCACCCAGCTCAACGTGCAAACTTGCTAGAAGGAGCATTAAATGTTTGCAGGACATGAGGCTGCAGAGGCATCAACAATCCAAAACAAGTGCAGAAAGAGTCTTGGTGGGGGTCACTGTCTTAAACCAAATCACAGCATTAGTGTTAGTGACAACGTGGGAAAGCAGTGGACAACTTCCTGGTGTTGTGTGGATGTTGATTCTGAAAAGATCTCTCTCTCTCTCTCTCTCTCTCTCTCTCTCTCACACACACACAAGGCAGACCCGGCGGGTCTCCCCCCCACACACACCCACACACTCTCTCACACACACACACACACACACACACACACACTCCCAGTCACTACACAGGGGGCTAAAACCTTTATCACATTCCCTTAATTTTCTAGGAAATGTGGTCCTAAGAGAGAAATATACAGCACAGAGAAGACCTCAAGAAGCAAGAAAAATCTCAGATAAACCACCTAACCAGAGAAAGTACAACAAGTGAACACTAAATATAGCACAAGGAAGGAAATAGTAAAGATTAGAGCAGAAATTAAAAAAATAAATAGTATAAAAACTAAAAAAAAGAAACAACAGAAAAGATAAAAAACCAAGAATAAACATTGTTGAAATGTCTATCCTGAACAGAGGAACTTACACTTTCAATTTCATCCCTATTAAAATACCATTGACATTGTTTTTTAATAATGACTTTTTATTATATTATGTTAGTCACCATACAGTACATCCCCAGTTTCTGATGTAAGGCTCAATGATTCATTAGTTGTGTATAACACCCAGTGCACCATGCAATACGTGCCCTCCTTACTACCCATCACAGGTCCATCCCATTCCCCCACCCCCCTCCCCTCTGTAGCCCTCACTTTGTTTCTCAGAGACCATAGTCTCTCATGTTTCATTCCCCCTTCTGATTACCCCCCTTTCTTTATCCCTTTCTTCCCCTACTGATCATCCTAGTTCTTATGTTCCACAGATGAGAGAAATCATATGATAGTTGTCTTCCTCTGCTTGACTTATTTCACTTAGCATTACCTCCTCCAGTGCTGTCCATGTTGTAGCAAATGTTGAGAACTCGTTCTTTCTGATAGCTGAGTAATATTCCATTGTATATATGGACCACATAATATCTCCTGTAGGGCTGGTTTCGTGGTTACGAAATTGGTTAATGACTGGCGATTCTGAATGTCTTCATTTCTCCATCAATTTGAATGACAGGGGCCTTACGGGATAAAGACCCGGGCCGCATTCTTCTTTTTCTGAAAGAGCTTTTTAAATATGCTCCCCAACCCTTTCTCTCATTTCAGGTCTGTGTAGACAGGTCTGACGTAATTCTGATGCCTTTGCCTTGGCACGTGAGAAATTTCTTTGCCCTGGCCGCTTTCAACACTGTATCCTTGGATCTAATATTTAGCACCATTGCCCATGACTGACGTGGCGTAGGTTTGTCGTGGTTGAGCCTTGGAGGGGGTCCCTCTCTGCCTCTTGACACGAATGTTTGTCCTGAGTTTAGGGAAGCTTTTCAAGCAATTTGTTCAAATATCTCTTCTAGACCTCTGTTTTCTCCAATTCAGGAGCCTAATTCAACATTGATCGCTTCATTGAGTCAGTAATCTCCCCTGTAACCTCATTCGTGGCTGGATTTTTAAGAACCTCTTCTATTTTCATTTTTTCCTCTATTAACCCATCCTCCAATTCACTAACCGTTTCCCTTACTCCTGGTAGATCCCTGGCCGTCAGAGCCTCTAGTTTTGCCTGTATTTCGGCTCCTAGAATTTTTAATTTCTGTCAGATTTGCTCTCATTTCTGTCCTTAGATTCTATACCTCAGTAACCCTTTTCGTAATACTTTTTCCAATTCTACCATCATCATTTTGATCATCATTGACTTGAATTCCTATTTCTGCATACTTTGTTACATCCATATCCATCATTTCTGGTGGCAGAGCCACAGACTCACTGTCTTTCTTTGCTGTGGGACTTCTCCTTCTTGTCATTCTGATGAGGAGAGGTTGGAGGGTGTCCAGGGCCCACATTATTGACTGGGTCCGGCTGTGCCCCTTGTTTTATACGGATCTTAGGGATGGGCTTCTTCTTTTAAAGATTTTATTTATTTATTTATGTGGCAACCAACCAGCGAGAGAGGGGAACAGGAAGCAGGGAGTGGAGAGGAAGGAGCAGGCTCCAAGAGTAGGCAGCCCGATGTGGGACTCCTTTCCGAACGCCGGATCACGCCGAAGTAAGACAGGCGCCTCCATGACTCGCCACCCAGGCGCCCGGTTGTGGCCTTCTTGACTTTTCAGCCTGCCTCTGTGTTCTGGGGAGGGGCCTGCCGTGCCGATACTCAGGCAACCCTGTTTGGGTAGAGTCTCCGTGTCCCCTGCGAGGGGGTGATGGGCACTCTCTGAGCCGGTATTTCAGGCTTTTGTCTCTCTGGCGGCTTTCCCTGTGCGGGT
>NW_024426597.1:198584-211557 GCF_017311325.1 Ursus maritimus
TTTCCTCTATTAACCCATCCTCCAATTCACTAACCGTTTCCTCTACTTCGGTGACCCTGGCCGTCAGAGCCTCTAGTTTTGCCTGTATTTGGCTCCTAGAATTTTTAATTTCTGTCAGATTTGCTCTCATTTCTGTCCTTAGGGATTCTATACTCTCAGTAACCTTTTCGTTAATACTTTTTCCAATTCTACTCATCATTTTGACCATCATTACTCTTAATTCCATTTCTGATACTTTGGTTACATCCATATCCATCATTTCTGTGGCAGAGGCCACAGACTCACTGTCTTTTCTTTGCTGTGGGGGACTTCTCCTTCTTGTCATTCTGATGAGGAGAGGTTGCGGGGTTGTCCAGGGCCCACATTATTGACTGGGTCCCAGGCTGTGCCCCTTGTTTTATACGGATCTTAGGGATGTGGGCTTCTTCTTTAAAGATTTTATTTATTTATTTATGTGGCAACCAACCAGCGAGAGAGGGAACAGAAGCAGGGGAGTGGGAGAGGAAGGAGCAGGCTCCAAGAGTAGGAGCCCGATGTGGGACTCCTTTCCGGAACGCCGGGATCACGCCGTAAGCCGAAGACAGGCGCTCCATGACTGCGCCACCCAGGCGCCCGGGTTGTGGCCTTCTTGACTTTTCAGCCTGCCTTCTGTGTTCTGGGGGAGGGGCCTGCCGTGCCGATACTCAGGCAACCCTGTTTGGGTAGAGTCTCCGTGTCCCCTGCGAGGGGGGATGGGGATGGGCACTCTCTGAGCCGGTATTTCCAGGCTTTTGTTCTCTGGCGGCTTTCCCTGGTGGTTTGCTGTGCCTCTTCTGATCGTCAGAGCAGCAGCGGCTGAATTTCAGCCTCTGTCACAGAACAGAGGGATTGCAGCCTGTTCTCTACTAATGTTCTGGCCACTTTAACTCTGTTACTGTTGGTGCTGCTCAACCCTGCAGCGTCCCAGGATGTGCGCCCCACACCCGGCGTCCCAGCCCACACTTCCAGGGCCAGCGTGCCTCTGTCCTTTGTGTTTCTAACGCCGCCAGCTGCCAGCTGCCGGGCGCATGCTCCGGAAGCTCCTGGTCTCAGTCTGGATCCAGTGAGCGCACCGGGATTCCAGTGTTCTGCGAGATGCCTGGTGGTACGTGCACCCAGCTCACCGTCTCAGTCTGCTGTTTTGCGGGTGCTGTCTGCGAGCCCCGCCCGCTCCCCCGAGCAAGTGGCTACCGCTTTCTGGCGCCCGAATGCGGCGGCTCCCTCCCCCTTCCATTTATCTTCCGATATCTGTGCACGGTTTCATGGCTCCCCGCTTCGTACCTCAATACTCAGTGCTGGAGATGTTCATTTGTAGAGATCCAGATGCATCTTCCTGCGTCTCAGGCTGGCTCCGTGGTTGTTTAGGCTGGTCTGGTACCTATCCAGCCCGACTCGGGGCACCGGCTGAAAAAGGTGACTCCTACTCCTCTGCCATCTTAACTCCTCTGGAGTTGTATCTTGAAAGAAGTTACTGTGGCTGAGGTCAAATAGGATACTGACTAAATTCTCCTCTATGATTTTGATGGCTTCCTGTCTCACATTGAGGTGTTTCATCCACCATGATTTTATCTTTGTGTAGGGTGTAAGGGAATGGTCCAGTTTCATTCTTCTATATGTAGCTGTCCAGTTTCCCCAGCAACACTTATTGAAGGGACTGTCTTTTTTCCATTGGATTTTTTTTTCTTGATTTGTCAAAGATTAGTTGACGGTAGAATTGAGGGTCCATTTCTGGACTCTCTCTTTCTGTTCCATGGAGCTGTGTGTGTGTTTTTGTGCTAGTACCATGCTGTCTTGGTGATCACAGCTTTGTAACATAGCTTGAAGTCAGGCAACGTGATGCTGCCAGCTTTGGTTTTCTTTTCCATCATTCCCCTGTCAATTTAGGGTCCTTTCTGGTTCCATACAAATTTCAGGATTGTTTGTTTGGGCTGTTTGAAAAATGTCAATAGCTCTTTGGGCAACTACTCTTTGATAAAGCAGGAAAAAACATCCAGTGGAAAAAAGGCAGTCTCTTCAGTAAATGGTGCTGGGAAAATGGACAGCTACATGCAAAAGAATGAAACTTGACCACTATCTCACACCATACACAAAAATAAACTCCAAATGGATGAAAGACCTCGATTTGAGACAGGAATCCATCAAAATTCTAGAGGAGAACATAGGCAGCAACCTCCACGACATCGGCCAAAGCAACCTTTTTCATGATACATCCCCAAAGGCAAGAGAAACAAAAGATAAAATGAATTTATGGGACTTCATCAAGATTAAAAGTTTCTGCACAGCCAAGGAAACAGTCAGTAAAACTAAGAGGCAGCCCACGGAATGGGAGAATATATTTGCAAATGACACTACAGATAAAGGACTGGTATCCAAGATCTACAAAGTACTTCTCAAGCTCAATACACGAGAAACAAATAAACAAATCAAAAAATGGGCAGAAGATATGAAAAGAAACTTTTCCAATGAAGACATACAAATGGCTAACAGACACATGAAAAAATGTTCAAAATCATTAGCCATCAAGGAAATTCAAATCAAAACCACACTGAGTTACCACCTTACGCCAGTTAGAATGGCAAAAATAGACAAGGCAAGAAACAACAATTGTTGGAGAGGATGTGGAAAAAGGGGATCCCTCCTACATTGTTGGTGGGAATGCAAGTTGGTACAGCCACTCTGGAAAACAGTGTGGAGGTCCCTTAAAAAGTTAAAAATTGAGCTACCCTATGATCCAGCCATTGTACGCTGGGTGTTTACCCCAAAGATACAGACATAGTAAAAAGAAGGGCCATATGCACCCCAATGTTCATAGCAGCAAAGTCCACAATAGCTAAATCGTGGAAGGAGCTGAGATGCCCTTCAGCAGATGACTGGATTAAGAAGTTGTGGTCCATATATACAATGGAATATTACTTAGCTATCAGAAAGAACGAGTTCTCAACATTTGCTACAACATGGACGGCACTGGAGGAGATAATGCTAAGTGAAATAAGTCAAGCAGAGAAAGACAATTACCATATGATTTCTCTCATCTATGGAACATAAGAACTAGGATGATCAGTAAAACAAAACCAAGGGCTGATTCTAAAAAGAAAAGAAAAAAGAAAGACAATGAAATTGAGCAACTCAGCCTAGACTAATCAATACGAAAAGAGAAAGGACCTAAATAAATATGAGAAATCTAGCTGGTGCAGTGTGTCATTCAAAGTTCTTGTTTTGGGAGAAGTGGGCAAGATGGGCACAGAGTAGGGGACCTTGTATCACCTGGTGCCTCGAATTTAAATGTATCTATCAAACCATTCTGAACACACACAAATTCCACCTCGGATATAAGAATAATTATCTGGACCTCCAGAAACAGAAAAATTACTGTTTTTTGCAAGGTAGGAGGTGAACTTGGAATCTTCAGGGGAAATATTGGAATATAAATGGACTGGAGATGGAGCCTCCATAAGCTGGCGACTGGAAAGTGATATGCCACCAGCACAAAAAATCAGGGCCTTTGGAAACCTGCTCTAGTGAGAGACATTCCTTTCTGAAAAGTGCACAGGGGATGAATAGGGCAGGATTGTAAGTGGATCATTAGGTCTCAGGATCCCAGGAGGCTCAGCAAGAATGGGGGAGCCTGATCTGATAGAATGCCCAAGCAGTGTAGAGGGGGGATTGTTATGGTCAGCAAGCCCAGAAGGAACTCTGGCTCCGGTCACCATAAACCATTAGGCAGGCCAGTTGGGAGAGTGCCTCGCCTCGTCCTGAAAAGTACTGGAAAGTGGAGGCTGTTTAATATCCCAGTGGAGATAGAAAAGGGCTTGCATCCACAACAGGGCAACAGATCTCAGGGTGGTTCAGTCTGAAAGTACACTGGGGTGGCACCCAGCAGTGACCTGGGAGCTGCAGGAAAGGGTCCACAAGAAAGCCCACACGTGCTCCCATGTGCAAAATCACAAAGCACAGAGACAATCACAGCTCCCTGGAACTCCCCCAGGAGAGATGCAATGGGTAGGAATAGCTCAAGTCTACAGAGGTTGGTATGTAAAGAAGAGGATACTGCTTAACCTCAAGGATTTATTGAAGAAAGGGGACCTGGAACTTGTGGCTCTAGGTCAGAGATTCCCACATGGCCATATTTGCTCTGACCCACTAACAAGAAGCAGAAAGCCACCAGGGAACAAGAGGCACACAGACAACCAAGTGAAATTAAGCCGATGGCCCAACAAGGGGTGGGGTAATTCCACCAAGGCAAAGACAGCTGAGAAGCTGAGCAGCAGGCCCCTCCCCCAGAAGGCAGACTGGAAGAACAGATGAATGACAACATTAATTCCCACAGGACTGTAAATCTCCAGCACCAGGGGAAAATAATATAGGGAGCTCCAGGTGTTCCCTCATGACTCGCTTTATACTTCAGGCTACAATTTTACATTTCCTTCTTAGTTTCTTATTCTTTTTTTTCCTCACTTCAGATTTTTTCTAATGTGCATTTTCCTTGGGTCATGGTTGATATTTTGGACTCTGTCCATCCCTCAACCATCCCTCAACAGATGACAAGGAGGAGGAATTCTCAACAAGAAAAGAACTGGAGACAATGTCCTCTCCACAGAACTAATGGATATGAATAGAACAAGATATCAGAGACAGACATCAAGATAGCAATCATGAAGTCAATAGCCAGGGTTGAAAAAAGCACTAGTGACAATATAGAATCTCTAAGAGTAGAAATGAGATCTACTCAGGGCGAACTTACAAATGCTATGAATGAGATGCAGTCTAAACTGGATACTCTAACACCAAGGGTAAATAAGGCACAAGAACGAGTCAGTGATCCAGAAAATAAGCTTATAGAAAGGAAGGAAGCTAAGGAAAATAGGTATAGGCAGCTAGTAGCACATGAAAATTGACTTAGAGAGATCAAAGACACCATGAAGCATTCCAATGTCAGAATAATTGGGATCCCTGAGGTGGTGGAGAGAGAGAAAGGACTAGATTATATGTTTGAGAAAATCATAGCTGAGAACTTCCCTCATCAGGGGAAGGAAACAAGCATTCAAGTCCAGGAGACAGAGAGGACCCCTCCCAAAATAAATAATAGGTCAATACCCGATATATAATAGTGAAACTTGCAAATCCTAGAGCGAAGGAAGCTGTCCTGATACCAGCTATGGGGAAGAGATTTCTTATGAAACGTGGGAGGAACATCAGAAAACATCAGAACTATCCACAGAGACTTGGCAAGACAGAAAGGGCTGGCAAGACATAATCGGATATTAAATGAGAAAAACATGCAGCCGACAATACTTTATCCAGCAAGACTGTCATTCAGGATGGTCAGAGAGATAAAGAGATTCCAGGATCAGCAGAAACTGAAAGAATATGTGACCGCAAAGCCACCCCTGCAAAAAATATTAAGGGGGCTTCTGTAAGCCAAGAGAGACCCAAAGAGTCACATAGACCAGAAAGAAAAAGACAATCCACAGAAACAGGGACGATACAGGTAATACAATGGCACTAAATTCATATCTTTCAATAGTAACTCTGAATATAAATGGGCTAAAGGCTCCAATAAAAAGACACCGGGTATCAGATTAGATTTTAAAAAATGCAAGACCCATCCATATAGTGTCAACAAAAGTCCCATTTTAGACCTAACACACTCCCAAACTGAAAGTGAGGAGGTGAAGAACAATTTATTATGCTAATGGACATCAGAAGAAAGGTGGGATAACAATCCTCATATCAGATAACTTACATTTTAAAAAATTACATTTTTTTAATTATATTATGTTAGTCACCATACAGTACATCCCTGGTTTTTGATGTAAAGTTCGATGATTCATTAGTTGCATGTAACACCCAGTGCACCATGTACTACATGTCCTCCTTACTACCCATCACCAACCTATCCCATTCCCCCACCCACCTCCCCTCTGAAGCCCTCACTTTGTTTCTCAGAGAACCAAAGACTGTAGGGGCGTCTGAGTAGCACAGTCATTAAGCGTCTGCCTTCGGCTCAGGGCGTAATCCCGGCATTCTGGAATCGAGGCCCACATCAGGCTCCTCCGCTGGGAGCCTGCTTCTTCCTCTCCCACTCCCCTGCTGTGTTCCCTCTCTCGCTGGCTGTCTCTCTGTCACACAAATAAAAAAATCTTAAAAAAATAAATAAACCAAAGACTGTAGTAAGAGATGTAAACAGACATGATATCATACTTAAAGAGTCTGCACAACAGGAAGACCTAACAATTATAAATATTTATGCTCCTAATTTGGGAGCAGCCAATTATATCAACCAATTAAAAACCAAAGTAAAGAAAAACATTGATCGTATTAGATTAATAGTAGGGGACTTCAACACCCCACTCACAGCAATGGACACATCACCTAGGCAGAAGATCAACAAAAATTCAAGGGCTTTGAATGACCCACTGGGCCCAATGGACTCTGAAGGCATATACAGAGCAGTCCATCCTAACACAACAGAATATTCATTCTTCCCAGGTGCACATGGAACTTTCTCCAGAATAGATCAAATACTGAGTCATAAATCAGGAATCAACTGATACCAAGAGGTTGGGATCATTCCCTGAATATTCTCAGAGAGCATAGCTTTGAAACTGGAACTCAGTCACAAGAGGAAATTTGGAAGGAACTCAAACACTTGGAGCTTAAAGACCATACTACTAAATAATGACTGGGTCAATGAGGAAATTAAAGAAGAATTTAAAAATTCAGATAAACTAAGGAAAGGGAAACACAGCTGTTCAAAACCTTTGGGATACAGCAAAGGTGATCCTAAGTAGGAAATACATGGCAATACAAGAATCTTGCAAAAATGTAGAAAAATGTCAAATATGCAAGCTAACATTACACCTAATGGATCTACGGAGAGAATAGAAAATAAAGCATTAACCAAGCAGGAGGAGAGAAATAATAATGATCAGAGCAGAAAGCAGTGAAATAGAAACCAGAAGAGCAGCAAAACAGATCAAAGAACCTAGAATCTGGTGCTTTGAAACAACTGTTAATTTGTATAATATCCAAAGCAGACTTATCCAAATGAAAAGAGAAAGGACCCAAATTAACAAAATCGTGAATGAAAGGGTACAGATAACCACCACCAGCAAGGAAATACAATTTTAAGACCATAATATGAGCAACTATTTACCAATAAATCAGGACAATCTGGAAGAAATGGATACATCCCTGGAAACGTATAAACTACCAAAACTGAAAAAGAAGGAAACAGAAAATCTGAACAGACCCATATCCAGCAAGGATTTTGAAGCAGAAATAAAGACCTCTCAAAAAAAGACTCCAGGGCCAGATGGCTTCCCAGGGGAATTCCTGGTTCTAATTGTACTTTAATTATATTCTCAAGTTTGAAGAGGAGTTTTCGAAGACATCTACATAATTTATGAACACAAGAGGCATAGAAACTCCTCATTGACTTCTGTTCTGTCATCCTCTCCAGCTTAGTTGTTGTGGAAAGCACATTAATAACACATTCTCTGAGTCCATATCTACATTGCAGGGTGATAAGCACGTTTATTATAATATCTAAAACGGGAAGGCTGGTGATGGGTAGTAGGGAGGGCATGTATTGCATGGTGCACTGGGTGCTACACACAACTAATGAATCATGGAACTTTACATCAAAAACTAGGGATGTACTGTATGGTGACTAACATAATTTAAAAAATATTATTATAAAAAAATATAAAAATAAAACTGGAAACAATCCCTATCCACAAGAACCACTTAAAAATAAAATTTTCCCATGTTCACTCTTAGGAAAGCTGCAAACATTAACAGATGTGCAGGAGAGAAATCTGGTTGAATTTTCAAGGATTTATGCAGAGCAAAAAAATAAAATAAATTCCTACAAATGAAATTACAAACACTATAATTGCACATCTATAATTTCTTCAAAATTAAAACTAGTCTAAGTAACATGAGAAATACCCAAGATATGTCAGGACAAGGAGAGAAAGGGAAGAGAGAGAAGGAATTCCCAGGAAAATATAGGAAATTTTAGGGAGAATTGATTTGCTCACTCTGGATAATTTGATTGTGACACCTGGTATCATATCACGCACTCTGCATATGTGCAGTTCATCCCGTTTCAAACACACACATCACAGTTCTTACAAAGAGAGATGACTCAGGAGGAACACACAGATATTGAAATGTTAGAAAATACACCTGCATGAACCCTTATTCTCTCTATATTTCAGGTAAACTCTAGAGCAGGTAAAATCATCCTGTCCCCACTACAGAGAGCAACACATTCCTCAGGAGACTGGCCACTCTGTCCTCCAGGTGGGTCATGGGGCAGCAGGGCCTGTGGGAAGACACAGGGCAGACTGGGATTAACTCTCACCCGTACATGCTCTTGGACACCTCACAAACCTCTAACATTCGGGTGTAGGTTTAGAATTCTTTATGGGATAACATGACACCTGTCCCACAAGATTTGTGTGAATATATAAAACTGAAGACACACATGAACGCCAAGTATATAATCTGGAAAGTTATATCATGAAATATAATTTTTTTCAAAAGTGGTCAACACCACCAAAACAAAGGCAGTCACATCTGTTCTGGTACTGGTCTCATGGCAGCATAGATCCAAGCTGATATATAGTCAGAGGTCATGCAAATAGGGCCCTCCCTCTGCTGATTAACAGCCCAACCTGACTCTGCAGCTGGGAGAGGAGCCCAGCCCAGGGTTTCCAGGTGTTCCAATCAGTATCAAGACAGAACACAGAGGCTCAACATGCGGAGATGGTGCTCGGCTGGGTTTTCCTTGTTGCTCTTTTAAAAGGTAACTCATGCTGAACAAGAGACATGGAGTGTGTGAGTGGATCTGAGGGAGACAAACAGTGGGTGTGTGACAGTTTCCTGACCAGGATGTCTTGTGTCTGCAGGTGTCCAGTGTGAGGTGCAGCTGGTGGAGTCTGGGGGAGACCTGGTGAAGCCTGGGGGGTCCCTGAGACTCTCCTGTGCAGCCTCTGGATTCAGCTTCAGTAGTTACAGCATGAGCTGGGTCCGCCAGGTTCCAGGAAGGGGCTGCAGTGGGTCGCATACATTAATAGCGGTGGAAGTAGCACAAGCTACGCAGACTCCGTGAAGGGCCGATTCACCATCTCCAGAGACAACGGCAAGAACATGCTGTATCTGCAGATGAACAGCCTGAGAGCCGATGACACGGCCGTGTATTACTGTGCAAAGGACACAGTGAGGGGACATCAGTGTGAGCCCAGACACAAACCTCACTGTAGAAGGGGATCTGGACCAGCAGGGGGTGCACACTAGTCACCAGTTCTGTCCTTAAGCCCCAGGAGCAGCTGCAGATGGAGGTTGTGGGCAGGTTTCCTGTCAGGGTCTGGGGCTTCCTCTCCATAGAGCAGTTGCCCACAGGGACCCTCTCTGGACACATGATCCTGTGCTTACCTCTTCATTCTCTGACTTAGAAAATTTTCCTAACGTGAAAGCAGATATAGTAAAAACCACAAAAAAACAGTCACTCACAATGGTTATTCCTGTCCCTAAATACCAATGAATTACAAATATCCTGGTGCTCACATCTGAACCTTCACAGGAATCCCAGGTATACTCACTATGCATCACAAGACCACCCATCTCAATGTGCAAACATCCTAGAAGCAGCATTAAGTGCGTGCTGGACATGAGGCTACAGAGGCATCGACAATGCAAAGTGCAGAATGTGTCTTGGTGGGGGTCACTGTCATAATCCAAATCACAGCATCAATGTCAGTGACAACGTGGGAAAGCAGTGGACACCTTCCTGGTGTTGTGTGGATGTAGAACCTGAAGATCTCTGCCCCTCTCTCTCTCTCTCTCTCTTTCTCGCACACACATGCACGCACACACACACTGACTACACAAGGGTATAAAATCTTTAACACCTTCACCTGATTTCTCTAGGAAATGTGGTCCTACAACAGAAATACACAGATACGGGAAGAACTCAAGAAGCAAGAATAATCTGAGATAAGCAACTGAAATTTACACCTAAAGGACCTAGAGAAAGTACAACTGAAGCCTAATACAGCTGAAGGAAGGAAATAAAAGTTGGAGAAGAAATAAATATAAATAAATGTTATAAAAACTAAAAAAACAACACAACAGATCAGAAAAAGTGTTATACACAAGTAACGCATCATGCAACACTACATCAAAAACTAAGAATATAGCGTATGGTGACTAACATAACATAATAAAAATTATTATAAAAAAGGGAAACCAAGGTTAAACATTGTTAAAATGTCTGTCCTGAACAGAGGAACTTACACTTTCATTTCCATCCCTGTTAAAATACTATCGGCATATTTCAAAGAGCTGGAACAAACAATCCTGAAATTTGTATGGAACCAGAAAAGACCCGAAAATGACTAGGGAATGATGGAAAAGAAAAACAAAGCTGGCAGCATCATGTTGCCTGACTGCGAGCTATATTCCAAAGCTGTGATCACCAAGACAGCATGGTACTGGCACAAACACACACACACATCAGTGCATCAGAAAAGAGACTCCAGAAATGGACCCTCAAATCTATGATCAACTAATCTTGGACAAATCAAGAAAACAATATCCAATCGAAAAAAGTCTCTACATTAAGTGTTGCTGGAAAAACTGGACAGCTACAGAGTGAAGAATGAACGTGGACCATTCCGTTACACCCTACACAAAGACAAACTCAAAATGGATGAAAGACATCAATGTGAGCCAGGAATCCATCAAAATCTTTGAGGAGAATATAGGCAGGAACCTCTTCGACGTCAGCCACAGTAACTTCTTTCAGGACACATCTCCAAGGCAAGGGAAACAAGCAAAAGTGAAAATTTGGGACTTCATCAAGATAAAAAGCTTCTGCACAGGGGCGCATGGGTGGCTCAGTCGTTAAGGATCTGCCTTCGGCTCAGGGAGGGATCCCGGCATCCTGGGATCGAGCCTCACATTGGGCTCCCTGCTCTGTTGGAAGTCCGCTTCTTCCTCTCCCACTCCCCCTGCTGTGTTCCCTCTCACACCGTCTGTCTCTCTGTCAAATAAATAAATAAAATCTTTTTTAAAAAGCTTCTGAACAACAAAGGAAGCAGCCAACATAACTAAAGGGCAGCCCAGAGGGTAGGAGAAGATATTTGCAAATGACATTTCAGATAAATGGCTGATATCCAAGATCTCTAGGACTTATCAAACTCAACACCAAAAAAACAAAAAACCCAGTCAATAAATGGTAGGAGACATGAGCAAACACTTTTCCAAAGAAGACAAACAAATGACTAACGGATCATTAGCCATCAGAGAAATTAAAATCAAAACCACCTTGAGGGCCAGTCTCCAGGGTGCCGTCCAGGCAGGCTTGTCTTCGGAGGCTCCTCGGCGGTTGGAGTCGCGGATTCCGAATAAAGAGATTTAACAGAAATGTCAATATAAACTTCCTGGTCCACACGAGGTCTCCTGGGGAACAGGAATGGCAGGAGCAAACAATTAGAAATGGTCACCAGTGAAGTTTCACCGCTGCACACAGGCCACAGGAACAGCACTATCTACACAGATGAGACATATTGACTTCCGGTTAAGATGGCGGAGGAGTAGGGGACCCCTTTTTCAGCCGGTCCCACGAGTCGAGCTGGATAGGTACCAGACCAGCCTAAACAACCACGGAACCAGCCTGAGACGCAGGAAGATGCATCTGGATCTCTACAAATGAACACCTCCAGTGCTGAGTATTGAGGTACGAAGTGGGGAGCCATGAAACCGTGCACAGATATCGGAAGATAAACGGAAGGGGGAGGGAGCTGCCGAATTCAGGCGCCGGGAAGCGGTAGCCACTTGCACGGGGGAGCAGGCGGGCTCGCAGACGGCACCCGCGAGAGAGTGGAGTGAGACTGGTGAGCCGGGTGTGCGCGCCACCAGGCATCTTGCGGAACACCGGAATCCTGGTGCGCTCACTGGATCCAGACTGAGACCGGGAGCTTCCGGACGCGCGTGGGGCGGCTGGCAGCTGGCGGTGTTAGAAACACAAAGGACAGAGACGCGCTGGCCCTGGAAGTGAGGGCTGGGACGCCGGGTGTGGGGCGCACATCCCGGGACACTGCAGGGTTGAGCAGCACCAACAGTAACAGAGTTAAAGTGGCCAGAACATCAGTGAAGAATGGTCCGAGATCCCTCTGTTCTGTGACAGAGGCTGAAATTCGGCCGCTGCTGCTCTGACTCTCAGAAGAGGCACACCAAACCGCCAGGGAAAACCGCCAGAGAACAAAAGCCTGGAAATACCAGCTCAGAGAGTGCCCATCGCCATCCCCCCTCGCAGGGGACACGGAGACTCTACCCAAACAGGGTTGCCTGAGTATCGGCGTGGCAGGCCCCTCCCCCAGAACACAAAAGGCAGGCTGAAAAGTCAAGAAGCCCACAACCCGGGCGCCTGGGTGGCGCAGTCATGGAGCGCCTGTCTTCAGCTTAGGGCGTGATCCCGGCGTTCCGGAAAGGAGTCCCTCATCGGGCTCCTCCTCTTGGAGCCTGCTTCTTTCTCTCCCACTCCCCTGCTTCTGTTCCCTCTCTCGCTGGTTGGCTGCCACATAAATAAATAAACAAAATCTTTAAGAAGAAGCCCACATCCCTAAGATCCCTATACAACAAGGGGCACGGCCTGGGACCCAGTCAATAATGTGGGCTCTGGACAACCCCGCAACCTCTCCTCATCAGAATGACAAGAAGGAGAAGCCCCCACCCCCAGCAAAGAAAAGACAGTGAGTCTCTGGCCTCTGCCACAGAAATAATGGATATGGATGTAACCAAAGTATCAGAAATGGAATTCAGAGTAACGATGGTCAAAATGATGAGTAGAATTGAAAAAACTATTAACAAAAAGGTTACTGAGAATATAGAATCCCTAAGGACAGAAATGAGAGCAAATCTGACAGAAATTAAAAATTCTAGG
>NW_024426597.1:218015-219299 GCF_017311325.1 Ursus maritimus
GGGGAATGAAGCATGAGACACTATGGACTCCGGGAAACAAACTGAAGGCTACAGCGGGGAGGGGGGTAGGGGAATGGGATAGGCTGGTGATGGGTAGCAAGGAGGGCACATATTGCATGGTGCACTGGGTGTTATATGCAACTAATGAGTCATGGAACTTTACATCAAAGAGCAGGGATGTACTGTATGGTGACTAACATAATATGATAAACAAAGAAGATTATTAAAAAAAAAGATCTGTGTCCTGATGGCCTGCAGTGTTGATCCCCTCTGCGACCCTGGTGTCCTGGCCCTACATGGGGAGGGGCATTATATATTCTAATGGTAAACCTCTGTGACTCAGTTGGACTGGGTGTGAGACGGGACCTTCATGAGCTGTTCCAGAGATTACCTCATTCCTTAAGCACAGGACACCCCATGAGAAAGCTCTTCCCTGTTGCAGGTGCAAAGTGGGGTGCGGGATTGTTAGCATCCTGGCTGCGAGGATCTGCTGGAACATGAGGTCCAAGATCACATCTGAGGGTCTATGATCTACCCGTGGGGACCAGGACACCCCATCAGTCATGCCAGCTGGAATCTGTGGGTGTTCAGAGACTCAGGAATCTGACCTCCTTCCTTTGGCTCATCCCATCACCTCAGGGCAAACTGTAAACGAGGAGCTTGACATTGGTAATTCCGTAAAGTACTTGCTCATACTAGGGAACAAAGGATGCCCAGAGAAGGAACAATGAAGACAGAAATGATGAAATAAACAAGAAAAGCAGTATATCACTATGAATTGTATCAGGAGTTCTCAGTGGAATCGAAGAAAGCAAACAACGTGAACCCGCTAATTTGTAACCTTACAAGAATCTTTCCCCTACTACCATGTGTGTTGAAATCTCCTGTGTGTGAGACAGAAGTTAGGAGGAGAGGAAAAGAGAGAGAACATGCAACAGAGAAAATGACTTTTCCATTACAGATTCATAAATCATAAAGTCTTTATAATACATGCAGGAACCTGTCCATGAGGACCTCAAAGGACAGAGAAATCAAGGTAAAGAAGCTCCATACTCCAGAAGCTGTGTGAACGTTCACGTCCAGCTTCCCCTTCATCCTCCTCTTTCCCATGAGGATTTGGGGTCTGGATGGAGATGGGGGCACATCCTGGGGCTTGGACCCCTTTAGATGCCTGTGTAGTAGGGTCGGCATGTCTCACGTTCTGTGGGAAGGGAACACTTCTCTTTCTGACTCAGTTAAATGTGTTCCTCCCTAGAACCATCTGTCTCAGGGTGAGTACAGGAC
>NW_024426597.1:220231-232656 GCF_017311325.1 Ursus maritimus
ACCCTAAGAACGCAAGCAATCACGGTCTGGACCCTGGACTACTGCCTCATCCTCCAGGTATGTGAACAGGTGAATCTGAAGGTTAAAATTGCAGCCCACAGTCAAACAGCCCGACAAGAGAACACAAGAGAACCTTTGTGAGGTTTCCAAATCTTCATCAACTCCAGCACAAACCCACTCAAGTAACTGGGGCTGGAGAACAGTTCAGGCAGAACTCAGCCTAGATCACTAGGAACAGGCTCAGTGGGTCCTCACACCACCCACCATGGGGACACCAAGAACTAGTGACTGTCACCAGGGCTCAGGATCTTTTAATGCTTCCCCGTCTCTGCGGGGACCCACATGCAAATCACCTGGGTGCTCCCAGAAGAAATCGGCATCACAGGCAGAGGCCAGCGTGCTGGGTCTCCATCCTGCAGACAGCCATGCAGATGCTGTGGTCCCTCCTCTGCCTTCTGGCAGCTCCCCTGGGTAAGGGTCTGGACGCTCTGGGATAGACGGGGGCCTTTCTGTGGGATGGGACCGACTCACCATGACTCTCTTTGTCCCTAGGTGTCCTGTCTCAACTTACACTTCAGGAGTCAGGCCCAGGACTGGTGAAGCCCTCACAGACCCTCTCTCTCAACTGTGTTGTCTCTGGGGGCTCTGTCACCAGCAGTTACTATTGGAACTGGATCCGCCAGCGCCCTGGGAGAGCATTGGAGTGGATGGGGTACTGGACAGGTAGCACAAGCTACAACCCGACTTTCCAGGGCCGCATCTCCATCACTGCTGACACGTCCAAAAACCAGTTCTCCCTGCAGCTGAGCTCTGTGACCACTGAGGACACGGCCGTGCATTACTGTACCAGAGGCACACTGAGGAGACATCAGTGTGAGCCCAGACACAAACCTTCCTGCAGGGACACAGTAGGGGCAGGACAGCAGGGGCCCTCAGAATCCACCAGGGAGTGCTCAGGACACCAGGGGGCTCTCAGGTCATCTCTGGGATCTCAGGTCATCTCTGGGAGCTCAGGTCACCAGGGGGTGCTCAAGAGTCAGGGGCACTCAGGAGACAAGGGCACACTCAGATCAGCGTGCGGCACTCAAGACCCACAAATACACTTTCCACACCAGCAGCAGGTGCAGGAGGAGAGTAAACGCTCGTCTCCTGTCACCGTGTGGGGCATCCTCTCCATAAAACAGTTTCCCCGGGGGTCTCTCTCAAATAATGATTTCGTCTTACTCTTACATCTGTGAATACAAAGGTTGGTTGTAATAGGAGAAAACTATACTTCCATGCACAAAAGGCAGAACGTCACTTACACGGCTTCACCTTTTCCCTAAATGACAATTATATACAGACATTCTGATGTCAGTCTGCCAAGTCTGTAAAAGTTTCAGCAGGACTCAACAACACAGCACCACACAAACCAGTGTACGAACGACGAGCCAGTAAAATAAAGTTCATGCTGGACATCAGGCACAGAAGCATCATGAAGCCAAAGCCAGAGGAGAAGGGCCCTAGTGCTGGGGGTGTTGTGTGGACACCACGCTCACAGCATCTAGTTAGCTGACATCATCCAGAAGCAGAGGGACCCCCACCAAGCTTGATACATTTGGGGAATCAGATGATACGACACACACATGGGAGAATACACAATGCTTATCGATCTCAGGGAATGTCACACAGCGTGTCAGAAATGCTTTAATAAAACCAGGAAAGGACATGACATCAGGGATTTTCTCGTGGCTCAGTGCTGGAAAAGTCCCAAGGGATCTAGAACATCAAAGGCACAGAATCTCGGCTTTCCTATCCGATGTCCCATGTGTGGTGCAGGAGAAGACAGAGCAAGGGGCTTCTGGTGTCAGTAATGAATCATCAGAAGATAAAGTCTCATGCCTAATTCCATGCAACTAGAAAAATAAGTGAAAAGGAAGAGAACTGATCAAATACGGGAAGACCACCTGAGTCCTTAGAAAATGAGAATGATGACATATAAGCTGACAATACTAATAAGGAAGCTATTAGAAGTGGACTGAGGTCTTGCTGGGTGTCTGCAGTGGAAGCTGTCCACTCCCCAAGGTCTCCAGCTGGTTCTGAAGGTTCTTTGTTCACCGTTTGCACGCAGAGACCAGAAGATTCTACTGGATCCATGAGATCCTCACTTTGAGGTGCTAGAGGGGAGGGGCTTTTCATCTGCAGGGAATCGCTCATTGATCCTCAGTTGTTGACTTCAGCTCAATGTGTGTGACCTCCACCATCCTCACAAAGAAACCTAACAACAATGTGATGGGACGAGGAGTTGGGCCTTAGGGAGGCACTTAGGTCAGGAGGGTGCAGCCTCATGATGGGAGTAGTGCCCTTACACACCACGACTGAGAAAGCTCCCTGCCCCCTGACCGCATGTGAGATGACAGGGAATGGACAGCCCAGGATGAGGGTGCTCTTCAGACATCACATCTGCCTGCACCTTGTCCTGAGTTTTCCAGACTCCAGCACTGTGAGAAATGAGTGTCTGTTGTTAAAACCACCCAGTCTGTGTACAGTGTTACAGCAGCTGGAACAGAATAAGACATTTCTTTTTTGATAATGATTTTATTTATTCATTTATTTGACAGAGAGAAACACAGCCAGCGAGAGAGGGAACACAAGCAGGGGGAGTGGGAGAGGAAGAAGCAGGCTCCCAGTGGAGCAGGGAGTCTGATCTGGAGCTTCGTCCCAGGACAGTGGGATCACGCTCTGAGCTGAAGCCGGACACTTAATGACTGAGCCACCCAGGCGCTCCAAATTCAACATTTCTAAAAAAAAGTACTTAGAGCCCCAAATCCTCTTCTTCCCTCAGCTCAGGAGATGGCTTCCAGGCTATTCTCATCCCAGTCAATGTTGAGATTTACTCTCTGGGGAGGTCTCTGAACTGCAGGATACCAGGCACATGTCCTAAGCTCTAGGCCTTAGACCGTAACCCTAACCCCAAATCTAACCCTAACGTAACACAAACAGTAACTGTAAACATTACATGATGAGGGAATTGAGTAAATAAATGAATAAATGCGAATTCCCATGTGTGAAATTGAGTTCCATGAATATCTACATAATAGGAAAACCCCCAAAGCTAAATAAAGTCCCTCATCGATGCAAAGGTACTCCCCCACATCTACTCCAGGTTAGTTGTTGCCGTGGTGACCATATAAATAATACATTCTCTGAACTCCACACCTTCAAATCACGCTAGGAAGCAACTTGATTGAAATTCCAGAAACTGGAAATGATCCCAATCCTAAACAACTGCTTAAAAAAAGATGTGTTCTGATTGATGCTGAGCAAACTAAGCCTTAAAAATAAAAGCACATATATCATAATAAAACATCTATACATCCTAGAAAATTAAAGCTAGTCTATGGTAACAGAGAAAAATCAGTAGTTATGTGGGAACAGGGTGAAGAAGAGAAGACAGGAAGGAGGAATTCTAAGAGAAACAGGAAGATGTAAGAGGAATCTATTTTCTCACGTGATAATGTTGAGTCTAACAGGCCACTGAAAGACCTCTGAGAATACAAAGCTTAGATTAGACCTAGGAGCATGGGAGGTCCGATCTACTGGCTTTGTACTTACTCATCCGGGGGCCCGATTTGAGTAGGTGGGTTGTGGTGAATGTCAGGCCCATGGGTTTTTGTCCAAGGGTCCTCGAATGCGGGAGTTCAATGAGATTGACTCAGTGGGACATGGAGATTTCTCCTGCAACTGTGTAGTTCTGAACCCATGGACACACTCTTCTGTGTGGCATGCTGAGGCCTCATTTATGCCTCATGTTTACCATTCCCTATGTCTTTGAGCCAGGCTTCTGGGAGTGGACTGCTCAGAACCCAACCTATGATTAGGGTAGGGCCTAGAGGTGGAAAGTGATCGATCAGTGTGGCCCTCCCAGGGCTGAGGGAGGTGACGTGGGTGAGTTTCAGTCTGGAGTGTTTGGGGTCACGGGTCTGCTGAAAGTGGGGTCCGCTGGGATTGAGCTCAGGTTGCCATTCAGATTTCTCCTGCTCTGACTCCTTTCTGGAGTCCCACATGGAAAGATTCCTTCTGTGTGGCAGGGTGAGTCCTCTGGTACTGTTTAGGCTTCTGGAAATCGTTGGGGCTTTAGAGCCATGCATGTCAGAATGGACGTCTCAGAACAGAAATTAGGGTTGAGGTAGGGCCTAGGAGCATGGGATTTCCAATCTGCTGGCTGTGTGGTGAATTTACCGGGGGAGGGGGGCATAATTGATGGCAAGGGTTGGAGCGAGTGTCAAGCACTGGGTTTGCGGCTTGGGGGCCAGTGAATGTGGGGAATTGTGGGATTGACTCAGGTAGACATTCAGATTTCTCCTCCTCTGCATCTGTTCTGGAGTCCCATGTGGCATGGTATCCTTCTCCGTGTCAGCCTGAGTCCTTTGGTATTGCTAACTGATGCCCAGTCTCTGGGTTTTAGGGCCAGGACTCTGGCAATAGACATCTCAGAACCCATCTTAGGGGAAAGGTTAGGGCCTAGCACCATGCCTTTGGACTCCAGAAGCTATTCAGAGAGGGAGATATCAACATGTCAAACTGAGTCAATCCCAGCAAACTCCCGCATTCAGGGGATCCTTGGACCAAAACCCTGAGCCTGACATTCACCACAATGCACCAACTCAAATAGGCCCTGGGATCATAAGGACAAAGCTAGTAGATCAGACACCCATGCTCCTAGGCCCTAACCCTAATGCGAGTTGGGTTCTCAGAGGTCGTTCCCAGGAGCCAATTTCCAAACCCCCAAGGTTTGGGGAAAACTGAGCCATACCTGGGGAATCAGCCTGCCACATAGAAGGAAACCATGCCATTTGGGACCTGCAGAAAGAATTTAGAGCAAGAGAAATCTGAATGCCCACCTGAGCCAATCCCAGTGGACCCCCCACCCCGCTTTAAGCAGACCCCTGACCAAAACCACACTCTCCACTCAGTACCCAGGAGGGCAAGAGAGCCAGTCAATCACACTTTCCACCCTCTAGGCCCTAACACTAACCATAGATTGGGCTCTGAGCGGTCTACTCCCAGAAGCCTAGCTCCAAAGACATAGGGATTGGGGAAACCTGAGCCATACCTGAGGCCTCAGCATGCCACACAGAAGAAAGAGTGTCATCTGGGACTCCAGAAACTATTTGGAGCAAGAGTAATCTGATTATCCCACTGAGTCAATCTCAGCGAACTTCCATATTCAGGGGACTCTTGGCCAAAACACTGGGCCTGACATTCTCCACAACCCACCAACTCAAATCAGGCCCCCGGGATGATCACCACAAAGCCTGTAGATTGAAGCTCCCATGATCCTAGGCCCTAACCCAAATGCTAGGTTGGGTTCTCAGAGGTCATTCCCAGTGGCCTGTCTCCAAAAACACAGGGAACGGGGAAACCTGAGCCATACCTGAGGAATCAGCATGCCACACAGAAGGAAACCATGCCATTTGGGATCTGCAGAAAGAATTCAGAAAAAGAGAAATCTCAATGCCCACCTGAGCCAATCCCAGAGAGCCCCCACTCTCACAGGCACCCTGCCTGCAACTCCTGTGTCTGACATTCAACTGAAACAACACCCTCAACTTAGCCCCCTAGTAGGTCAACATAGCTGGCAGATCACAACACCCATGCCCCTAGGTCGAGCGCTAACACTAGGTTGTGATCTGAGAGGTCCATTCCCAGATGCCTGGCTCCAAAGGCCAGGGAACAGAGACTGCTGAGCAATGCCAAGACACTTAGCCTGCAGCACAGAAGAAACCTGTGCCATTTGGGACTCCAAAAAGGATGTAGAGAAGGAGAAAACTCAGTGACCACGTGAGCCAATCCCAATGAACCCCCACTTTCAGCAGACTCCTGCCCCAAACCCAGAGACTGACACTCACCCCAACCAACTCTCTCCACTCAGCCCCAGAGAGGGACACAGAGCCAATCGATCACACTTTCCATCCTCCAAGGCCCTGACACTAACCACAGGTGCGTTCTGAGAGGTCCACTCCCAGAGGCCTTGTTCCAAAGACAGGGATTGGGGAAACCTGAGCAATATCTGAGGCCTCAGCATGCCACACAGAAAGAAAGCACACCTCTGGGGCTCCAGAAGCTACTCAGGGACACCTGAGCCAATCCCATCGACCCCCCACTTTCACTGCACCACTTGCCAAAAACCCTGAGCCTGACACTCACCTCAAACCATGCCCTCAATTCAGGCATCCAGGACTGTGTCTATACAACCAGGAGATCAGACCTCCCATGGTCCTCAGCCTGACCCTTACCCCAAGTTTCAGTTCTGAGAAGTCCATTCCCAGAGTCCTGGACCTAAAACCCAGAGACTGGGCATCAGTTAGTAATACCAAAAGACTCAGGTGGACACAGAGAAGGAGACCATAACATATGGGACTCCAGAAAGGATGTCGAGGAGAAATCTGAATGTCTACCTGAGTCAATCCCCACAAACCCCCACATTCACTGGCCCCCAGGCCACATACCTAGTGATTGACATTCACCCTAACCCATGCCATCAACACCCCCACACAGAAAATTCACCACACAGCCAGTGGATAAGAACTCCCATGCTCCTAGGCTCTACCCCTAACCCTACTTTTGCTTCTGAGAGGTCCATTCTGAGAAGGCTGGAAAGGGAATCATGTCTCTCCTGATGGAGACCTGCAGCCTCCCTCCAGGACAGGGCACATCCTTGGCTCACAGGGGATCCATGGAAGATTTCCATCAGGCGATTGACAGGGCTGCCTCTCGAGAAGGCTACCCAGGCATCAGGTTGCTCAAGACAGAGTAGGTGGGTGAGATGGAGGGAAGGCAATACATCGGAGGCCATGGGGCAAGAGCAGAGGCTCAAGACCATGAAGATGACGAAAAGAAGGAGGCAGCAGCATAGGAGCAAGCACGAAAGTGCCATGGGAACAGTGCCCACAGCTACACTGACTGGTTGCCTTCTGTGCCAGGTGTGGCTGACTTCAGTGGGCTCCAGACTAGTCCTAACCACAATCCTAGGAAGTGTGCACCACCACCGCCCTCCTCTCTCCATGTAGCTGCTAAGAAACATGGTCAGAGGCCCCGGGCAGTTTTCATGGGAAACAAGCAGTGGCTCCCCTGCACGTTGTCCCTCTGGTGGATGTCCAGTGCGACCCTCGTGCCTGGCCAGATATTGATGTCTACCTGTATCCACACAACTCAATAGACAGGAGGGTGTCCCTGAATTCCACAGCACCTGATGGGACAGATCCACAGGCACCAACACCCAGTTGGTCACTCAGGACCTCGCCTACGGTCATGAAGCTCACCATGCCCCATTTCTGTTACATCCAGCAGAAAGCCTCGTTCTGATCCCCCACAATACCATACATCCTGGCTCCTGACCTGGGGTCATGCCATGAACTCACATGGCACCTTTCTTTTAGAGAAAGCTACCCCAGCACCTCCTAGAAAATATTTCTAATGAAGTACGAGACAATCAGGACTATGGTGTGAACAGTGGTACACAGCCTGAATGGTAGTACTTGGTAATTCTAACAAGGGTTGACTCCCCCATCTCACAAAACTTTCCTCTGTCCCCATGGAACTCATGGTCTGCCCTCAGAAAACCCCCCAGGAAACAAATCTTTAATCTGAATGCTCCCTTCACCTTCCATTCAAATCTTGTCCAACCACAATGATATGAAACTAGAAATCAGGCTCAAGAAGAAAGTCCTTAAATTTGTATGGAACCAGAAAAGGCCCTGAATTGCCAAGGAACTGTTGAAAAGGAAAAACAAAGCTGGGGCATCACAATGCTGGATTTCAAGCTGTACTACAAAACCATGATCACAAAGACAGCATGATACTGGCACAAAAACAGACACATAGACCAATGGAACAGAATAGAGAACCCAGAAATGGACCCTCGGCTCTTTGGGCAACTACTCTTTGATAAAGCAGGAAAAAACATCCAGTGGAAAAAAAGACAGTCTCTTCAATAAATGGTCCTGGAAAAATTGGACAGCTACATGCAAAAGAATGAAACTTGACCAATCTCTCACACCATACACAAAGATAAACTCCAAATGGATGAAAGACCTCGATATGAGACAGCAATCCATTAAAATCCTAGAAGAGAACATAGGCAGCAAATAGCCATCCAAGCCTCACTCAAAAGAATAGAAAATCTAAAATGCAGTTTTTATATTCTCACCTCAAGAAGCTTGAACAGCAACAGAGGGACAGGCCTAATCCACGCACGAGGAAGCAGTTGACCAAAATTAGAGCTGAAATCAATCAAGCAGAAACCAGGAGTACAGTAGAGCAGATCACAGGACTAGAAGTTGGTTCTTGGAGAGAATCAATAAAATTGACAGACCACTGGCAAGACTTATCCAAAAGAAAAGAGAAAGGACCCAGATTATTAAAATTATGAATGAAAAAGGAGAGGTCATGCGAACACCATTGAAATTCGAAGGATTATTAGAAATTTTTATCAACAGCTATATGCCAATCATACTAAGCAATCTGGAAGAGATGGAATCCTTCCTGAAACCTATAAACTACAAGATTGAAACAGGAAGAAATTGATTTCTTAAACAGGCCAATTAATTATGAAGAAATTGAGTCAGTGATAAACAACTCCCAAAAACAAAACTCCAGGCCCGGAGTTTTCCTGGAGAATTTTACCAAACATTCAAAGAAGAAAAATAATACCTATTCTCTAAAGCTATTTAAAAAATAGAAACAGAAGGAAAGCTACCAAACTCATTCTATGAGGCCAATATTACCTTGATCTCCAAACCAGGCAAAGACCCCCTCAAAAAGGAGAATTCAGAACCGATTTCCTAATGAATATGGACGCCAAAATCCTCAACAAGATACCCTAATAGAATCCAACAGTTCATTAAAAGGATTATACACCACGATCAAGTGATCTCATACCTGGGATGCAAGCGTGGTTCAATATTCACAAATCAATCAGCATGATACATCATATCAACAAGAAAAGACTAGAACCATATGATCCTCTCAATCGATGCCGAAAAAGCATTTGACAAAATACAGCATCCTTTCCTGATTAAAACCCTTCAGAGTGTAGGAATAGAGGGTACATTTCTCAATCTCATAAAAGCCATCTATGAAAAGCCTACTGCAAATATTATTCTCAATGGGGAAAAGCTGGAAGCCTTTCCCTTAAAGTTAAGGACAAGACAAGGATGCCCACTCTCGCCACTATTATTCAACATAGTAATAGAAGTCCTTGCAACAGCAATCAGAGCGACAAAAAGGGATCAAAGGTATTCAAATCGGCAAAGAAGAAGTCAAAATGTCTCTCTTCGCAGATGACATGATACTCTATATGGAAAACCCAAAAGAAGCCACTCCCAAACTATAAGAAGTTATAGAGCAATTCAGTAACGTGGCGGGATACAAAATCAGTGCTCAAAAATCAGTTGCATTTCTGTACACGAATAACGAGACCGAAGAAAGAGAAATTAGGGGAATCCATCCCATTTACAAATAGCACCAAAACCATAATGCTACTCTGGAATTAACTTAACCAGAGATCGTAAAGGACCTTATTCTAAAAACTATAAATCACTCTTGAAAGACATTGAGGAAGACATACAAAAAGATGGAAAGATATTCAAGGCTCATGGATCGGAAGAATTAACATAGTTAAAATGTCCATGCTACTCAGAGCAATCTACACTTTCAATGCTATCTCGATCAAAATACCGATGACATTTTTCAAAGAACTGGAACAAATAGTCCTTAAATTTGTACGGAACCAGAAAAGGCCTCGAATTGCCAAGGAACTGTTGAAAAGGAAAAACAAAGCTGGGGCATCACAATGCGGATTTCAGCTGTACTACAAACTGATCACAAAGACAGCATGGTACTGGCACAAAAACAGACACATAGACCAATGGAAGAATAGAGACCCAGAAATGGACCTCGCTCTTTGGGCAACTAATTTTGATAAAGCAGGAAAAAACATCCAGTGGGAAAAAGACAGTCTCTTCAATAAATGTGCTGGGAAATTGGACAGCTACATGCAAAGAATGAAACTTGACCATCTCTCACACCATACACAAAAATAAACTCCAAATGGATGAAAGACTCGATGTGAGACAGGAATCCATCAAAATTCTAGAGGAGAAATAGGCGCAACCTCTAACATCGGCCAAAGCAACCTTTTTCATGAACATCCCCAAAGGCAAGAGAAACAAAAGATAAAATGAATTATGGGACTTCATCAAGATAAAAGTTCTGCACAGCCAAGGAAACATAAAAACTAAGAGCAGCCCACGAATGGGAGAATATATTTGCAAATGAATGACAGATAAAGACTGGTACCAAGATCTACAAAGAACTTCTCAAACTCAATACAGAGAAACAAATAAACAAATCAAAAATGGGCAGAAGATATGAACAGACACTTTCCAATGAAGACATACAAATGGCTAACAGACACATGAAAAAATGTTCAAAATCATTAGCCATCAAGGAAATTCAAATCAAAACCACACTGAGATACCACCTTACGCCAGTTAGATGGCAAAAATAGACAAGGCAAGAAACAACAATTGTGGAGAGGATGTGGAGAAAGGGGATCCCTCCTACATTGTTGGTGGGAATGCAAGTTGGTCAGCCACTCTGGAAAACCGTGTGAGGTCCCTTAAAAGTTAAAATGGAGCTACCCTTGATCCAGCCATTGCACTACTGGGTTTTACCCCAAAGATACAGACGTAGTAAGAGAAGGGCCATATGCACCCAATGTTCATAGCAGCAATGTCCACAATAGCTAAATCGAAGGAGCCGAGATGCCCTTCAACAGATGACTGGATTAGGAAGTTGTGGTCCATATATACAATGGAATATTACTCAGCTATCAGAAAGAACGAGTTCTCAACATTTGCTACAACATGGACGGCACTGGAGGAGATAATGCTTAGTGAAATAAGTCAAGCAGAGAAAGACAACTATCATATGATTTCTCTCATCTATGGAACATAAGAACTAGAATGCTCAGTAGGGGAAGAAAGGGATAAACAAAGGGGGGTAATCAGAAGGGGGAATGAAACATGAGAGACTATGGACTATGAGAAACAAACTGAGGGCCACAGAGGGGAAGGGGGTGGGGGAATGGGATAGGCTGCTGATGGGTAGTAAGGAGGGCACGTATTACATGGTGCACTGGGTGTTATACACAACTAATGAATCATCGAGCCTTACATCGGAAACCGGGGATGTACTGTATGGTGACTAACATAATATAATAAAAAATCATTATAAAAAAAATCATATGACTCTCTCAATAGATGCAGAAAAAGAATTTGAGAAAATACAGCATCCTTTCCTGATTAAAACCCTTCAGACTGTAGGCATAGAGGGTACATTTCTCAATCTCATAAAAATCATCTATGAAAACACTACATCAAATATAATTCTCAATGGGGAAAAGCTGGAAGCCTTTCCCTTAAGATCAGAAACACGACAAGGATGCCCACTCTCGCCACTGTTGTTCAACATAGTACTAGAAGTCCTTGCAACAGCAATCAGACAACAAAAAGGGATAAAACGTATCCAAATACGCAAAAAAGAAGTCAAAATGTCTCTCTTCTCAGATGACATGATACTCTATATGGAAAACCCAAAAGAAGCCACTCCCAAACTATTAGAAGTTATAGAGCAAAGATATGAACAGACACTTTTCCAATGAGGACATACAAATGGCTAACAGACCCATGAAAAAATGTTCAAAATCATTAGCCATCAGGGAAATTCAAATCAAAACCACACTGAGATACCACCTTACGCCAGTTAGAATGGCAAAAATAGACAAGGCAAGAAACAACAATTGTTGGAGAGGATGTGGAGAAAGGGGATCCCTCCTACATTGTTGGTGGGAATGCAAGTTGGTACAGCCACTCTGGAAAACAGTGTGGAGGTCCCTTAAAAAGTTAGAAATTGAGCTACCCTATGATCCAGCCATTGCACTACTGGGTGTTTACCCCAAAGATACAGACGTAGTAAAGAGAAGGGCCATATGCACCCCAATGTTCATAGCAGCAATGTCCACAATAGCTAAATCGTGGAAGGAGCCGAGATGCCCTTCAACAGATGACTGGATTAAGAAGTTGTGGTCCATATATACAATGGAATATTACTCAGCTATCAGAAAGAAGGGGTTCTCAACATTTGCTACAACATGGACGGCACTGGAGGAGATAATGCTAAGTGAAATAAGTCAAGCAGAGAAAGACAACTATCATATGATTTCTCTCATCTATGGAACATAAGAACTAGAATGATCAGTAGGGGAAGAAAGGGATAAAGAAAGGGGGGGTAATCAGAAGGGGGAATGAAACATGAGAGACTATGGACTATGAGAAACAAACTGAGGGCTAGAGGGGAGGGGGTGGGGAATGGGATAGACC
>NW_024426597.1:232681-246095 GCF_017311325.1 Ursus maritimus
TGCATCCTCTACAACATCGGCCAAAGCAACCTTTTTCATGACACATCTCCAAAGGCAAGAGAAACAAAAGATAAAATGAACTTATGGGACTTCATCAAGATAAAAGCTTCTGCACAGCCAAGGAAACAATAAAAAAAACTAAGAGGCAGCCCACGGAATGGGAGAAGATATTTGCAAATGATGTGACAGATAAAAGACTGGTACCCAAGATCTACAAAGAACTTCTCAAACTCAATACATGAGAAACAAATAAACAAATCATTAAATGGGCAGAAGATATGAACAGACACTTTTCCAATGAAGACATACAAATGGCTAACAGACACATGAAAAAATGTTCAAAATCATTAGCCATCAGGGAACTTCAAATCAAAACCACACTAAGATACCACCTTACGCCAGTTAGAATGGCAAAAATTAACAAGGCAGAAACACAATTGTGGAGAGGATGTGGAGAAAGGGGATCCCTCCTACATTGTTGGTGGGAATGCAGGTTGGTGCAGCCACTCTGGAAAACAGTGTGGAGGTCCCTTAAAATGTCAAAAATTGAGCTACCCTCTGACCCAGCCATTGCACTACTGGGTATTTACCCCAAAGATACAGACGTAGTGAAGAGAAGGGCCATATGCACCCCAATGTTCATAGCAGCAATGTCCACAATAGCTAAATCATGGAAGGAATCGAGATGCCCTTCAACAGATGACTGGATTAAGAAGCTGTGGTCCATATATACAATGGAATATTACCCAGCTATCAGAAAGAATGAGTTCTCAACATTTGCTACAACATGGACGGCACTGGAGGAGATAATGCTAAGTGAAATAAGTCAAGCAGAGAAAGACAATTACCATATGATTTCTCTCATCTATGGAACATAAGAACTAGGAATGATCGGTAGGGAAGAAAGGGATAAAGAAAGGGGGTAATCAGAAGGGGGAATGAAACATGAGAGACTATGGACTTGAGAAACAAACTGAGGGCTAGAGGGGAGGGGGTGGGGGAATGGGATAGACCAGTGATGGGTAGTAAGGAGGGCATGTATTGCATGGTGCACTGGGTGTTATATGCAACTAATGAATCATCAAACTTTACATCAGAAACCAGGGATGTAGTGTATGGTGACTATCATAATATAATAAAAAACATTAAAAAAATAAATTTGTCTGTTTCTCCAGAAAACAAACAGGTTTTCAGAGGGGAGGGGTTGGGGAAATGGGGTAACAGGATGATGTGTATCAAGGAGGGCACGTGTTGTGATGAACACTGGGTATTATACACAATTAATGAATCACTGAACACTATATCAATGACTAATGCTGTACTACGGGTGGCTAACTGAACATAGTTTTTAGAAAAGGATTTGTAGGAGGTAACGTTGTAAAAAAAAATAAAGCTAGAATTCTAGAAGGACCTTTCCCCCATTCAAATAATGAAATTATACTACAAATTGTGTGTTCAACACAAAGTTGGTGGGTGGTGTGATGAAAGGGGCGATGGGGTAACTGGGTGATGGGCATTAAGGAGGGCACGCGATGGCATGAGCACTGGGTGTTATATGCGACTGATGAATCACTAAGCTCTACCTCTGAAACTAATAGGACACTATGTGGAAACTAAATTGAATTTATTTTTTATAATAATATTTTTTATTATATTATGTTAACTAAATTGAATTTAAATAAAAATTTTGGTGATGGGTACTGAGGAGGACACATATTGCATGGTACACTGGGTGTTATACACAAATAATGAATCGTGGGACATTACAAGAAAACTAAGGATATACTGTGTGGTGACTAACATAAAAACTAAAACTTATTAAAAAATAAAAATAAAATAAATAAATAAAAATTTTAAGACCTGAAAAAAAAAAAAAGGAATTAATCTGGTCCAGTGAATAACTCAAACTCCTCGTTTTGAGAGAAGGGGGACAAGACGGTCACAGAATAGAGGATCTCATTTCAGCTGGTTCCTTGAATATGACTCGGTATCTATCCAACCATTCTGAACACACACGATTCAACCTGAGATGTGAGAAGATTTTCTCGACTCTACAAACAGAAAACGACTACTTTTGCAATGTAGGAGTGAGGAACTTTGAATCTTCAAGAAAGATATCCGAAGATAAAGGGAGGAGGAAGCCACCATAATCCAGCCACCGGAAAGTGATAACACCAGTGCAAAAATTGGGAACTTGGAAATCTGCTCCAGTGAGAGACATCCTTGCTGAAAAGGGCACAGGGAATGAACAGGGCAGAATTTTAGATGAATCATTGGGGTCTCTTTTCCAGGAGACTCAGAAAGAATGGGGGAGACTGAACCTATACAGAGCTCAAGCAGTGGAGAGGGGAGACTGGTTATGGTCAGCGACCCTGGAAGGGACTCTCAGCTCTGGTCCCCATAAACAGTGAGCAAGGCCAGTTGGGAGACACACTGTCGCCGACCACCCTGAAAAGGACTAGACGTTGTTGGCTGTTTAACATTCCAGGGGAGATATAATATAAAGGGCTTGAGCCAATGACAGGAAAACATCTCTCAGTGCAATGTGACCCATGAAAGGACACTGGGGCAGCACCAGCCATGACCTGGCAGCCATGGAAAAGGGTGCACAAGTAAGCCCACAGCTGCCCCCAATGGCTAAGTCACAAAGCACAGAGATGCCCTGGGTCTCTGGAACTCCCTAGGAGAGGTGCAAGAAGGGGAGATGCAGGATTCACTGGTTTAGCACCCAAAGTGGCACAGCCCACAACGGCAACAGCACTCAAGGTGGTGTGATCCCTTTAAGGACACTGGGGCAGCACCAGCCATGATCTAGCAGCTGTGGAAGAGAGTGCACTATTGAGCCCACAGCCAGTAGCAATTGTAAGGTCACAAAGCACAGGGTAGATCATGGCTCCCAAGAACGTTGTAGTGGGCATGAATAGCACAGTCTGGAGTTTGGTACCCACAGAAGTGGAGATGGTTTGACTTGGAGGGTTTGTAACAAAGGGGCCAGATATTGAGGTTCTGGGTCAGAGATTCCCTCAAGGCCATATTTGCTTGGACCTTCTACAGAGAAGCAGTAAGCTGCCAAGGGGAAAAACCCACACAGAAAGCCGAGCTCACATTAAGCCTGTCCTCCTGACAAGGGGTGGGGCAACTCCACCCAGGCAAAGACACCTGAGAAGCCAAGCAGCAGGCCCCTCCCAGAAGACAGACTAGAAGAACAGGTGAATGACAAGCTTATTTCCCACAGGACTGTAAAACTCCAGCACCAGGGGAAAATAATATATGGAGCCTTCAGGTGCTCCCTCAGTACAACTCCAGCTTATACGGTGATGGGTAGTAAGGAGGGCACGTATTGCATGGTGCACTGGGTGTTATACGCAACTAATGAATCATCGGGCCTTACATCGGAAACGGGGATGTACTGTATGGTGACTAACATAATATAATAAAAAATCATTATTAAAAAAAAAACATAAAAAAAATAAATTTGTCTGTTTCTCCAGAAAACAAACAGGTTTTCAGAGGGGAGGGGTTGGGGAAATGGGGTAACAGGATGATGTGTATCAAGGAGGGCACATGTTGTGATGAACACTGGGTATTATACACAATTAATGAATCATTGAGCACTATATCAATAACTAATGCTGTACTACAGGTGGCTAACTGAACATAGTTTTTAGAAAAGGATTTGTAGGAGGTAACGTTGTAAAAAAAAATAAAGCTAGAATTCTAGAAGGACCTTTCCCCCATTCAAATAATGAAATTATACTACAAATTGTGTGTTCAACACAAAGTTGGTGGGTGGTGTGATGAAAGGGGCGATGGGGTAACTGGGTGATGGGCATTAAGGAGGGCACGTGATGGCATGAGCACTGGGTGTTATATGCGACTGATGAATCACTAAGCTCTACCTCTGAAACTAATAGGACACTATGTGGAAACTAAATTGAATTTATTTTTTATAATAATATTTTTTATTATATTATGTTAACTAAATTGAATTTAAATAAAAATTTTGGTGATGGGTACTGAGGAGGACACATATTGCATGGTACACTGGGTGTTATACACAAATAATGAATCGTGGGACATTACATGAAAAACTAAGGATATACTGTGTGGTGACTAACATAAAAAACTAAAACTTATTATAAAAATAAAAATAAAATAAATAAATAAAAATTTTAAGACCTAAAAAAAAAAGGAATTAATCTGGTCCAGTGTGTAACTCAAACTCCTCGTTTTGAGAGAAGGGGGACAAGACGGTCACAGAATAGGGGATCTCATTTCAGCTGGTCCCTTGAATATGACTCCGTATCTATCCAACCATTCTGAACACACACGAATTCAACCTGAGATGTGAGAAGATTTTTCTCGAACTCTACAAACAGAAAAACGACTACTTCTTGCAATGTAGGAGGTGAGGAACTTTGAATCTTCAAGAAAGATATCCGAAGATAAAGGGAGGAGGAAGCCACCATAATCCAGCCACCGGAAAGTGATGTAACACCAGTGCAAAAAATTGGGAACTTGGAAATCTGCTCCAGTGAGAGACATCCTTGCTGAAAAGGGCACAGGGAATGAACAGGGCAGAATTTTAGATGAATCACTGGGGTCTCTTTTCCAGGAGACTCAGAAAGAATGGGGGAGACTGAACCTATACAGAGCTCAAGCAGTGGAGAGGGGAGACTGGTTATGGTCAGCGACCCTGGAAGGGACTCTCAGCTCTGGTCCCCATAAACAGTGAGCAAGGCCAGTTGGGAGACCACTGTCGGCCTGACCACCCTGAAAAGGACTAGACGTTGTTGGCTGTTTAACATTCCAGGGGAGATATAATATAAAAGGGCTTGAGCCAATGACAGGAAAACATCTCTCAGTGCAATGTGACCCATGAAAGGACACTGGGGCAGCACCCAGCCATGACCTGGCAGCCATGGAAAAGGGTGCACAAGTAAGCCCACAGCTGCCCCCAATGGCTAAGTCACAAAGCACAGAGATGCTCCTGGGTCTCTGGAACTCCCTTAGGAGAGGTGCAAGACAGGGGAGATGCAGGATTCACTGGTTTAGCACCCAAAGTGGCACAGCCCACAACGGGCAACAGCACTCAAGGTGGTGTGATCCCTTTAAGGACACTGGGGCAGCACCAGCCATGATCTAGCAGCTGTGGAAGAGAGTGCACTATTGAGCCCACAGCCAGTAGCAATTGTAAGGTCACAAAGCACAGGGTAGATCATGGCTCCCCAAGAACGTTGTAGTGGGCATGAATAGCACAGTCTGGAGTTTGGTACCCACAGAAGTGGAGATGGTTTGACTTGGAGGGTTTGTCGAACAAAGGGGCCAGATATTGAGGTTCTGGGTCAGAGATTCCCTCAAGGCCATATTTGCTTGGACCTTCTACAGAGAAGCAGTAAGCTGCCAAGGGGAAAAAAACCCACACAGAAAGCGAGCTCACATTAAGCCCGTCCTCCTGACAAGGGGTGGGGCAACTCCACCCAGGCAAAGACACCTGAGAAGCCAAGCAGCAGGCCCCTTCCCTGGAAGACAGACTAGAAGAACAGGTGAATGACAAGCTTATTTCCCACAGGACTGTAAAACTCCAGCACCAGGGGAAAATAATATATGGAGCTTCAGGTGCTCCCTCACAACTCACTTATACTTCAGGTAAAATTTTACATTTCTCTTTGTTTCTTTCTCTTTCTTTTATTTTACCCTGTGCCCATTTCAAATACATTCTTATTTCCCAATGTAGGTTTTTAAGTCGCTTTTTGACTTTTTTTCCACATCTACATTTTATAAATTTATGCCCCATACTAGCCCGTTTTTTACTCTATTCAATTTTATCTTGATATATATAAGTTCTGATTTCTTTAGAATTTGGGGATATATTGTCTTCTTTTTTTAATAATATTTTTTATTATATTATGTTAGTCACCATACAGTACATCCCAAGTTTTTGATGTAAAGATCCATGGGATATACTGTCTTCTAACATACAGACCAAAAATCACTCAGGAACAGACAGATTGAGGCAAAATGTCGGAGGTATAGGGGACCCCATTTAAACAGGTCCCCTGAATTTAGTTGAATATCTATCAAACCATTTGGAACATCCATGAAATCAACCTGAGATGTAGGAATATATATGTGGATCTCAACAAGCCAAAATGTGACCGTGTTTTGCAAGGTGTCTATTATACCAACTCATATTTTCTAGGTGCTTTTTAACATGTATTTTTACACACCTACATTTTTTATGGATATATGTTTATTTTAGTTTTTCACTCTATTCAGTTTTACCCTTGTATATGTGCAAGTTTTACTTTCCTTGTGGTTTTGGGATACAGTGTCCTCTAAAACACAGAAAAAAATCCACCAATTCACCCAGGAACAACTGAAACATGCTCTTTTGTCCTCAGTGAGAGATTATAGCCCTTCTTTACCTCCCTCTATATTTTATTTTCTATTCTACTTTATACAATATTTTTAATTTTTTTAATTTTTTAAGTTTTATTCTTGTGATTCATTTTGGCTTTTTTATTTTTTTTTTCAGTGGTGGCATCTGACCACTCCGGATTCTGCTAGGGTACATCTTGCTTGGATCATCGTTGATATGTTCAACTCAGTCCACTTGTTCAACCATCCACCGACAGAATGACAAGGAGGAGGAAATCCCAATAAGGAAAAGAGCCAGAAACAAGATCTTCTACCACAGAACTAACAGATTTCAATATAAGCAAATGTCAGGCACGGACATCAGGATAGCGATCATGAAGTCAATTGCTAGGCATTAAAAAAGAATTACTGACAATATAGAATCTCTAAGGGCAGAAAGGAGATATGATCAGGCTGAACTTAAAATGCTATAAATGAAATGCTGTCTAAACTGGATACTCTAACAGCCATGGCAAATGAAGCAGAAGAACAAACTAGTGACTGGGAGGATGAGCTGATAGTAAGGAAGGAAACTGAAGAAGATAGGGATAGGCAGCTATTGCCACATGAGATTACCTAGAGAGATCAATGATGCAATGAGAGTCTCCAAAGTCAGAAAAATTGGGATCCTGGAGGGAGTAGAGAGAGAGAGGACTAGAAGGTATATTTGAGCAAATCATAGCTGAGAACATCCCTAATCTGGAGAAGGAAATATGCATTCGAGTACAAGAAGCAGAGAGGAGCCCTCCCCAAATCAATAAAAATAGATCAACACTCTGACATGCAATTGAGAGGCTTAAAACCTTAGACCAAGGAAGCTATCCTTATAGCAGGTAGGGGGATGAGATTTCTTATGTACAGAGGGAGGAACATCAGAATAACATCAGACCTCTCCACAGAGACCTGGCAAGACATAAAGTGCTCGCAGAACATATTCATGGTATGAAATGAGGAGAACATGAAGCCAAGAATACTTTACCCAGCAAGTCTGTCATTCAGAATGGATGAAGAAATAAAGAGATTTCAGGATGGACGGAAACTGAAAAAATATGTGACCAAAGCCAGCCCCACAAGAAATATTACAGGGGATTCTGAAAACGAAAGAAACCCGAAGAGTCACATAGACCAGGGGTGCCTGGGTGGCACAGCAGTTAAGCGTCTGCCTTCGGCTCAGGGTGTGATCCTGGCATTATGGGATCGAGCCCCACATCAGGCTCTTCTGCTATGAGCCTGCTTTTTCCTCTCCCACTCCCCCTGCTTGTGTTCCCTCTCTCGCTGGCTGTCTCTATCTCTGCCGAATAAATAAAAAATCTTTAAAAAAAAAAAAAAAGGAGTCACATAGACCAGAAAGAAACAGAAAACCTACAGAAACAGGGACATTCAGGAATACAATGGGTGTAAATTCATATCTTTCAAAAGTTACTCTCAACGTGAACGGGCTGAATATTCCCATCAAGATACACAGGGTATCAGATTGAGTAAAAAAGCAAGACCCATCCATATGCTGTCTACAAGAGACTCACCTTGAGCCTATACCTTCAGACTGAAGGTAAGGGGATGGAGAACCATTTGCCATACCTACCGAAATCAAAAGAAAGGTGGGGTACCAATTCTTCTATCAGACAAATTAGATTTTAAACCGAAGACTGTACTAAGAGATATAGAGGGACACTGTATCATACTTAAAGGGTCTATCCAACTACAGAACTCTTAAGAAAAAATTTTAAAAAAACCAACCTATAAAAAAAAAGAAAGAAATTGAGGAAGACTCAGTAATGGAAAGTATTCCATGCTCATAGATTGGAATAATAAACATCGTCAAAATCTTTATGCTGCCCAGAGCAATTTACACTTTCAAAGCAATCCGTATCAAAATACCATCACATTTTTCAAAGAGCTGGAACAAACAAACCTAAATTTTGTACAGATCATGAAAAGAACCCCAAATCGCCAAGGGAGTATCGAAAAAGAAAACCAAAGCTGGGGGCATCACAATGCCTCACTTCAATCTACATGACAAAGCTGTGATCCTCATGACACCATGGAATTGGGAAAAAAAACAGACACACAGACCCCTGGAAAAGAATAGAGACCCCAGAAATGGATCCTCAACTCTATGGTCAAGTAATCATTGACAAAGCAGGAAAGGACATCCAATTAAAAAGGATAGTGTCTTCTATAAATGCTGCTTGGAATGCTGGACAACCACAGGCAGAAGGATGCAACTGGACCATTCAGTACACCATACACAAAGATAAACTCAAAATGGATGAAAACCTAAATGTGAAACAGGAATCCATTAACATCCGGGAGGAGAACAGAGTCAGTAACCTGTTAGACATTGGTCATAGCAACTTCTTTCAAAACATGTCTGTAAAGTTAAAGAAAACAAAAGTAAAAATGAACTATTGGGACTTCATCAACATAAAAAGCTTTTGCACAGCAAAGGAAATACCCAACAAAACTAAGAGACAATCCACGGAATGGGAGAAGATATTTGCATATAACATTTCAGATTAAGGGCTGATAGCCAAGATCTACATCTATGAAACTCAACACCCCCCCAAAAAATAATCCAGTCAAGAAATGGGCAGAAGACATGAACAGAAACTTCTCCAAAGAAGACATATAAATGGATAACGGACACATGAAAAAAACGCTCCATATCACTAGCCATCAGGGAATTACAAAACAAAACCACAATAAGATATCACCTTGCACCAGTCAGAATGGCCAAAATTAACAAGACAAGAAACAACAAATGTTGGCGAGGCTGTGAAGAAAGGGGAACCCTCTTACGCTGTTGCTGGGGATGCAAGCTGGTACAGCCACAGTGGAAAACGGTATGGAGGTTCCTCAAGATGTAAAGAATAGAGCTACTCTATGAACCAGCAATTGCCCTACTGGGTATTTATCCCAAAGATACAGATGTACTGAAAAGAAGGGGCACATGAACTCCAATGTTCATAGCAGCAATGTCCAAAATAGCCAAAATGTGGAAGGAGCCCAGAAGTCCTGCAACACATGAACGGATAATGAAGATGTGGTTCATTTATACAATGGAATGTTACTCAGCCATCAGAAAGGTTTAATACTTACCATCCACATCGATGTGAATAGAAATGGAGGGTGTTACACTAAGTGAATAAGTCAGTCAGAGAAAGACAATGACCATATGGTTTCACTCATATGCTGAATATAAGAAACAGGTCAGAGGATCATAAGAGATAGGAGAGAAAGGTGAATGGGAAGAAATCAGAGAGGGAGACAATCCTAAAGAGACTCTTAACTCTGGGACACCAACTGAGGTTTAGAGAAGGGAGGGTTTGGGAGGATGGGGAAACCGGGTGGTGGGTATTAGGGAGAGCACGTGTTGTGATGAGCACTGGGTGTTACACGTAACTAATGACTCGTTGAACACTGCATCAAAAACTAATGATGTATCATAAGCTGGCTAATTGAACATATTAATTAAAAAGTCCATGTTTCTTTGTTGATCTTCTGGTTAGATGATCTGACCATTGCTGTGAATGGGGTGCTAAACACACCTACTATTTTTCTTTAATTATCCGTGTGTTTCTATATATTGTTATTAATTGGTTTATATACTTGACTGATCCCATGTTAGGGCATAAATATCTACAATTGATAGAACTTCTTGTAGGATAGACACATTTACTATGATAGAGTGCCCTCCTGCATCTCTTATCACTTTCTTTGGATTAAAATATCTTTGTCTGATATAAGAAGGGCTACCACAGTTTTCTTTTGATGTCCACTGGCAGGATCAATGATTCTGCTTCCCCTCATTTCCAATGTGAAGGTGGCTTTGGGTCTGAAATTAGTCTCTTGTAAGCAGGAAATGATGGAGCTTGTCGCCTAAGATCTGGAACATGACGGGGATGTCCACACTCACCAACTGTTCTTCAATATAGTACTGGAAGTCTAGCCACAGCAATGACACAATGAAAGAAATAAAAGGCATCCAAAATGGGAAAGAAGAAGTCAAACTTTCACGTTTCATAGAAGATTTAATACTCTATGTAGAAATGCCAAAAATCTCTGGCAAAAAAAAATATGCTACAACTGACATTGCAATTCAGCAAAGGTCAGGATATAAAATCATCGAACAGAAGTCAACTGCATTTCTATACACTAACAATGAGGCAGAAGAAGGGAAAATCAAGCAATTGATCTCCTTAGCAATTGCGCCAAAAAGTAAGATACCTAGGAATAAACCTAAACAGAGAGTAAAGGATCTGTACCCTAGAAAAGACAGAATCCTAGGGAAATAAATTGAAAAAGACACAAAGAAATTAGAAAAACATTCCAGATTTTTTCATCTTGAGCAAAGCAGAAAAGAATATCCTATTAAATTAGACAGTCTCCTCAATAAATGGTGTTGGGAAAGTTCGACAGCAACATGCAGAAGAATGAAACTGGAACATTCTCTTACACCATACAAAAAATAAACTCTAAAGAGATGAAAAACCTTAATGATAGCCAAGAATTTATCAAAATCCTAGAGAATACCATGGGCAGCAAGTGGTCTGAAATTAGTCTCTTGTAAGCAGGAAATGATGGGGCTTGTCGCCTAAGATCTGGAACATGACGGGGATGTCCACACTCACCAACTGTTCTTCAATATAGTAGTGGAAGTCTAGCCACAGCAATGACACAATGAAAGAAATAAAAGGCATCCAAAATGGGAAAGAAGAAGTCAAACTTTCATGTTTCATAGAAGATTTAATACTATATGTAGAAATGCCAAAAATGTCTGGCAAAACAAAATATGCTACAACTGACATTGCAATTCAGCAAAGGGCAGGATATAAAATCATCGAACAGAAGTCAACTGCATTTCCATACACTAACAATGAGGCAGAAGAAGGGAAAATCAAGCAATTGATCTCCTTGGCAATTGCGCCAAAAAGTAAGATACCTAGGAATAAACCTAAACAGAGAGTAAAGGATCTGTACCCTAGAAAAGACAGAATCCTAGGGAAATAAATTGAAAAAGACACAAAGAAATTAGAAAAACATTCCAGTTTTTTTCATCTTGAGCAAAACAGAAAAGAATATCCTATTAAATTAGATAGTCTCCTCAATAAATGGTGTTGGGAAAGTTCGACAGCAACATGCAGAAGAATGAAACTGGAACATTCTCTTACACCATACAAAAAATAAACTCTAAAGAGAAGAAAAACCTTAATGAGAGGCAAGAATTTATCAAAATCCTAGAGAATACCATGGGCAGCAAGCTCTTTGACCTCAGCCACAGCAACTTCTTGGTAGACAGGTCTCCAAAGGCAGAGAAACAAAAGCAAAAATGAACTATTGGGACTTCATCAAGATAAAAAGCTCATATGCAAATGAAATGATCAACAAGCTAAAAGGCAACCTACAGAGTGGGAGAAGCTCTTTGCAAATGTCTTATCAGATAAAGGATTAGTGTCAAATGCATAAAGAACTTATCAAACTCAACACCCTAAAAAAGCCCAAATAATCCAGTCAAGAAATGAGCAGAAGACAGGAGTAGACATTTCTCCAAAGAAGATACACAAATGGCTAACAGACATATGAAAACCTGCTCAACATAACTTGGCATCAGGGAAATACAAATCAAAACGACACTGAGATACCAGCTCACATCATTCAGAATGGCTAGAGTTATCAAGTCAAGAAAGAACATTTGTTGGCAAGGATGCAGAGAAAGGGTACACCTCTTGCACTGTTGGTGAGAACGAAAGCTGGTGCAGCCACTCTGGAAAACGGTAAGAAGTTTCCGCCAGATGTTAAGAATGGAGCTACCCCACAACCCAGCAATTGCACTACTAGGTATTTACCTCAAAGATAGAGATGTAGTGAAAAGAAGGGACACATGCACCCCAATGTTCATAGCAGCAATGTCCACAATAGCCAAACTGTGGAAGGACCCCAATTGTCCATTGACAGATGAATGGATAAAGAAGACGTGCTTTATATATACAATGGAATATTACTCAGCCATCAGGAAGAATGAATACCTACCATTTATATCGACGTGGATGGATCTGGAGGAGATAATGTTAAGTGACATAAGCAGAGAAACACAATTATCAAATGGTTTCACTCATAAGTACAATATAGGGAATAGTGCAGAAGAAAATAGGGGAAGGGAAGAGAAAGTGAACGGGAAGAAATCAGGATTGGAGAGAAACCATGAGAGGCTCTGGACTCCAGGAAACAAATTATGGGTTGCAGAGGAGAGTGGGGTGGAAGGATGGAGTAACTGGGTGATGAGCATTAAGGAGGATACATGATCTAATGAGCACTGGGTATTATACGCAACTGATGAATCATTGAGCGCTACGTCAGAACTAATGATGTACTATATGTCAGCTAATTGAACTTAATTTGAAAAGGACTAATCGAAATCTACAAAGAACTTATTGAACTCAACACCCAAAAATCAATTAATTCAATCAAGAACTGGTAAGAACACATGAACAAACATTTCTCCAGAGAAGACATACAAATAGCCAAAACACATGAAAAAATGCTCCACATCATTCAGCCTCAGGGAAATACAAATCAAAACCACAATGTGCTATGACTTCACACAGGTCAGAATGGTTAAAATGGACAAGTTAGGAAACAACAAATGTTGGCGAGGATGCGGAGAAAGGGGAACCCTCTTGCACTGCTCGTGGGAATGCAAACTGGTGCGGGCACTCTGAAACAAATGTCTATGCACATCCCAGAGCTAAGGAAACCTGGGAAGTGAGATACTCAGGCCACCAGGTAGTGTGAGCAGCAAGCCCTGGAGGACAGGAGGAAACTGGTTACTTGGTGCCCTCAGGACCCTCTGGCCACAGGTCCCACCCCCAGATGCAGGTGCAGAGAGAGCCTGGGAAGTGAGGGGTTTCCTGTAGGGCTCTGCAGTTTCTGTTCCTGTGAACAAATCCATGTTCGTGGGCCCTCTGTTTTCCTACTCTGAGTCTCACTTTCCCCT
>NW_024426598.1:0-959 GCF_017311325.1 Ursus maritimus
GAAGACCCAGGGTTAGGTTAGGCCTCAAGAGACAGCAGGTGTGAACTACCCAGTGCTCAGAGAACTCCCAGGCCGAGTGAGATGAGGGCACAAGCGCGGGTGAGTGTGAGCCTTGGGGTTTCATCCGGAAGGGCCCACAAAGTTCGGGGTTCACCAGTAGGGCTCTCAATTCTCTTGCCCTGAATGCTCTGTTGTGCCCCAAAATGGTACAGTTTACTGTGGGCTGCAGGCTGAGTCCTACGGTGGGGTTTGGGTGTCCCCAATCCCCCGGAGTGGTGTGCCAGGACCCTGGGGAGGGGCCCCTCTGTGGCCAACCTAGGGTAAGGGTTAGGGTCCAGGAGCCCGGCAGGGACAATCTGCAGGCTGTGCAGCAAGCTCTGTGGAGGGCTGAGAGGAGGCCATGGGGGAGGGTGAGCATGGGCCTCAGGGTTGGGGCAGGGGGGCTGCCAAGGTGGGGATGGGCTCCGGGGGCCTCCCCAAGTTCTCGTGCCCCATAGGCTCCGTAGAGCCCCAAGGGGCACGGTTTCCTGTCGGGTGGCAAGCTGAGTCCTACGGTGGGGCACAGGTATCCTAATTCCCCGGGGCTGTGGTGTAGGGCTCCTGGGGAGGCCCCCACACCCGCGGCCGACCTAGGGCTAGGGTTAGGCCCCAGGAGCCCCGCAGGCCCCATCTGCTGGTTGTATGGCGAGCTACACGGGCTGAGGTGAGGGTGTGGGGAGGGTGAGCATGGGCCTCAGGGTTGGGATGCGGGAGGCCGCCTAAGGTCAATGGTGGCTCAGGACACCTCCTGGTTCTTCCGCCCTGAATGCTCTATGGCCTCCCAAGGCACACGGTTTCCTGCGGGGTGGCAGACTGAGTCCTGCTGTGGGGCTCAGGTGTCCCGAATCCCCACGGCTGTGGCTCCAGGCTCCTGGGGAGGGGCCCCTCCACAGATGAACTAGGGTTAGGGTTGGCGCCCA
>NW_024426598.1:1419-2683 GCF_017311325.1 Ursus maritimus
TAGGGTACAGATTAGGGTTTAGGGTACGGATTAGGGTTTAGGGTTTGGTTTTAGGGTTAGGGTTATGGTTGGCATACAGGTTAGGTTTAGGGTATGGGTTAGGGTTAGGGTACGGGTTAGGGTACGCATTAGGGTACAGTTTAGGGTAAGTGTTGGCGTACGGATTAGGTTATGGTTTAGGGTATGGGTTAGGCTTAGGGTATGGGTTTGGTTAGGGTACACTTTAGGGTTATGGTACAGGTTAGGTTACGGTTTAGGGTTAGGGTTAGGGTACGGGTTAGGGAATGGGTTAGGGATAGGGATAGGGTACTCTTTAGGTTTAGGGTATGGGTTAGGGTACGGGTTAGGGTACAGGTTAGGGTTAGGTATGGGTTAGGGTATGGGTTAGGTTCCGAGTTAGGGAATGGGTACGGGTTAGGGTTCGGGTTAGGGTATGGGTTAGGGTATGGGTTAAGGTTAAGGTAAGGTTACTGGTTAGGGTTAGGGTACGGGTTACGGTTTAGGGTTTAGGGTTACGGTTAGGGTACAGGTTAGTGTTAGGGTACGGGTAGGGTTAGGGTACGGCTTATGGTATGAGTTAGGGTTAGGGTTAGGGTTAAGGTTAGGGTACGGGTTAGAGTGTGTGTTAGGGTTATGGTTAGGGTTAGGGTACAGGTTAGGGTTAGGGTTAGGGTACGGGTTAGAGTTAGGGTTAGAGTATGGGTTAGGGTACGGGTTAGGGTTATGTTTCGGGTTAGGTTACGGGTTAGGGCTAGGGTTAGCTGAAGGGGTAGGGTTGGGGAAGGGATAGGCGTATGGTAGGGGTCGGGGTAGGTTCAGGGTTTAGGGTTAGGGTTTGGGGTGTGGGGTTAGTGGTTAAGGTTAGGGTTTAGTGTTTAGGGTTTCAGTATTAGGGTTAGGGGTTAGGGTTTAGGGTTAGGGTTAGACCGCAGTATGCCAGCAGAACTGATGAGTCGGCTGTATGGCGAGCGGAGGATTGGGCCGAGGTGAGGGTGCTGGCGAGCGGGATTATGGTATCCAGCGTTTTGGCGCAGGGGGCCTTTGAATGTCACTAGAAGCTCGGAGGGCCCTGCCCGTTCTTCCGCCCTGAATGACTGGCGGCGCCCCTAGCGGCCCGGGTGGTGGCGGGGCGGCAGGGTGAGTTCGGCGCTGGGGCTTGGGGGTCATCAATCCCTGGTGTTGCGGCGACAGGCTCCTTGGGAGGGGCCTCTTGGGGGCCAACCTAGGATTAGAGTTAGCCCCCAGGAGGCCAGCAGGCCCGATC
>NW_024426598.1:4840-5433 GCF_017311325.1 Ursus maritimus
AAGGTCGCCAGGGGTCTGAGGATCCTGCCCTTTCTCCCGTCCTGAATGACTGGCGGCACCCTTAGCGGCCTGGGTGGTGGCGGTGAGGCATGGTGAGTCTGGCGCTTTGGCTCGGGAATCCCCAATTCCAGGTGTTTCGGCGCCAGGCCCCTAGGATGGGCCCCTTGGGGCCGACCTAGGGTTAGGTTTAGCCCCTAGGAGGCCTGCAGGCCCGATTCGCCGGCTGTGCGACAAGCTGAGGAGCGGATTGAGGTGACGGCCCAGGTGAGTGGGAGCATGGGCCCCAGTGTTTTGGCGCAGATGTACTTCGAAAGTCACTGGGTTCTCGAGAGCCCTGCCCGTTCTGTTCTCCCACCCTGAATGACCTGCGATGCCCCAGCGGGTACGGTGTTGGCGGGGTGGCAGGGTGATTCCGGCGCTGCAGGTAGGGGGTCCCCAATCCCAGGCATTGCGGCGCCAGTCCCCTTGGGAGTGGCCCCTTGGGGGCCGACCTAGGGTAGGGTCAGCCCCCAGGAGGCAGGCAGGCCCAATACACCACTGTGGGGCGAGCGGAGGGGTGGGCCGAGGTGAGGGTGCTGGTGAGCGGGAGCGTG
>NW_024426598.1:5473-6568 GCF_017311325.1 Ursus maritimus
GGCTCAGAAAGTCCTGCCCCTTCAACCGACCTGAATGACGGGCAGTGCCCCTAGCGGCCCGGGTGACGTGGGATGGGAGGGTGAGTCAGGCATTAGGAATTGGGAGTCCCCAATCCCCGGCATTGCGGGATCAATCCCCTTAGGCCGATCTAAGGTTAGGGTTAGCTCCCAGGAGGCCGGCAGGCCCGATATGCCAGCTAGACTGCGAGAGGAGGGGTGGGCCGAAGTAAAGGTGCTGGCAAGAAGGAGCGTGGGCACCAGCGTTTTGACTTGGGGCTTTCAAAGGTCGCCGGGGTCTCGAGGGCCCTGCCCGTTCTCCCACCCTGAATGAACAGCGACGCCCCAGCGTGCCCGGTGTCAGCGGGGAGGCAGGGTGAGTCTGGCGCTGGGGCTCAGGGGACCCCAATCCCCGCGTTGTGGTGCCAGGCCCCTTGGGAGGGGCCCCTCTGGGGCCAACCTAGGGTTAGGCTTAGCCCCCAGGAGGCCGGCAGGCCCAATCCGCCCGCTGTGCGGCAAACGGGGGGGTGGGCCGAAGTGAGGGCGCTGGCGAGCGGGAGCGTGGGCCCAAGCGTTTTGGCGCGGGGGGCCCTCGAAGGTCGCCGGGGGCTCAGAGGGCCATGCCCCTTCTCCCGCCCTGAATGACCGGCGGCGCCCCTAGTGGCCCGGTTGCCGGTGGGGCGGCAGGGTGAATCCAGAGCTGGGGCTTGGGGATCCCCAATCCCCAGCGTTGCGGCTCCAGGCCCCTTGGGAGGGGCCTCTCGGGGGCTGACTTAGGGTTATTGTTAGCCCCCAGGAGGCTGGCAGGCCCGATTTGCCGGCTGTGTGGGTGCTGGCGAGCGGGAGCGTGGGTCCAAGCATATTGGCGCGGGAGGTCTTCAAAGGTTGCCGGGGGCTCGGAGGGCCCTGCCCGTTCTCCCACCCTGAATGCCCGGCGGCACCACTAGCGGCCCGGGTGGTGGTTGTGCGGCAGGGTGAGTCCGGCACTGGGACTCGGGGGTCCCCATTCCTGTCTTTGCAGCACCAGGCCCCTTGGGAGGGGCCCCTCGGGGGCCGACCTAGGGTTAGGGATAGCCCCCAGGAGGCCGGCAGGCCAGA
>NW_024426598.1:9635-9839 GCF_017311325.1 Ursus maritimus
CCCAATTGGCCGGCTGTGTGGTGAGCAGAGGGGCGTGCGAGGTGAGGCTGCTGGCGAGCGGGAGCGGGGGACCAAGCGTTTTGGCGCGGGGAGCCGTCGAAGGACCCGGGGGCTCGGAGGTCCCTGCCCGTTCTCCCGCCGAGAATGACCTGCGGCGCCACTAGCGCCTCGGGTGGCGGCAGGGCGGCTGGGGGAGGCCCTGGC
>NW_024426598.1:9863-10748 GCF_017311325.1 Ursus maritimus
GCGGCGCCAGGCTCCTTGGGAGGGGCCGCTCGGGGGCCGACCTATGGTTATCGTTAGTCCCCAGGAGGCCGGCAGGCCCGATCCGCCAGCTGTGCGGTGAGCGAAGGGGTAGGCCGAGGTGAGGGCGATGGCGAGCGGGAGCATGGGCCCAAGCGTTTTGGCGCAGGAGGCTTTCGTAGGTAGCCGGTGCCTAGGAGGGCCTTGCCCATTCTCCCGCCCTGAATACCCGGCAGAGCCCCTAGTGGCCTGGGTGGCGGCGGGGCGAAAGGGTGAGTCTGGTGCTGGGGTTTGGGGGTCCCCAATCCCCTGCGGTGCGGTGCCAAGCCCTTTGGGACGGGCCCCTCAAGGACCGACCTTGGGTTAGGGTTAGCCCCTAGGAGGCCGGCAGGCCCGATCCGCCAGCTGTGCGGCGAGTGGAGGGTGGGGCGAGGTGAGGGTGCTGGCGAGCAGGAGCATGGGACCAAGCGTTTTGGTGTGGGGAGCCTTCGAAGGTCACCAGGGGCTCGGAGTGATCTGCCTGTTCTCCCTCCCTGAATGAACGACGGGGCTCCTGGCGGCCCGGGTGGTGGTGGGGTGAGACGGTGAGTCCGGCGCTGGGGCTCAGGGGTCCCCAATACCAGGCATTGCGGTGCCAGGCCCCTTCAGAGGGGCCCCTCATGGGCCAACCTAAGGTTATGGGTAGCCCCGAGGAGGAGGGCAGGCCTCATCCGCCGGCTCTGTAGCGAGCGGAGGGGCAGGCCGAGGTCAGGGCGCTGAGGAGCGGGAGCGTGGGCTCAAGCGTTTCGGATGGGGCCTTCGAAGGTCACCATGGGCTCGGAGGGCCCTGCCCGTTCTCCTGCCCTGTATGACCAGCGGCACCCCTAGCGGCCCGGGTGGTGGCGGGGC
>NW_024426599.1:0-191 GCF_017311325.1 Ursus maritimus
TTTCTGGTGGCTCTGTGCTAAGGGGTCAACATGGCAGTATGTAAATTACAAGCTCCCCACTCTTAGTGATAACGTTGCTATCGTATCATCCTCACCAGTCCAACAACATGATTTCTGAGTGAAATATGACACAAGAGCGACTTCTTGGCCCTCCTTCAGGTTTGAAAATCATCTGGTGAGTCATCTATTAG
>NW_024426599.1:4150-8248 GCF_017311325.1 Ursus maritimus
TTGAGAACAGATGACAGAGGGTTGAAGATGGCAAGGCAGGTCAATGACGAAGCTTTTCCAGGAACTCAGGCACTGTGGACCAGACAGGTGGCCTTGGATGGAGTGGTTAGACCTATTCTGGGTCCATTTTGAAGATGGAGCTCACAGGATTTGCTGATGGGTTAGCTATTAGGAGCAGGAGAACGGAGGAATTAGGGTAACTCCCAGCTGTTGTGGGTTGTCCTGATCGAGGGGAAGGAGAGGGTTTCTCGGGGGGTAGGAGGTAGTCCGTGTTCCGCATGCTGAGGAAGGTGCCTTTCATCCTGATCGAGGGGAAGGAGAGGGTTTCTCGGGGGGTAGGAGTTAGTCCCTGTTCCGCATGCTGAGGAAGGTGCCTTTCACGGTGGATCTGCTGAGGTTTGTGTCTGGGAGAACCTTTCACATCTCCTCCCTCAGTAATGCCCAAGTACAAGTATCCCCCACTTTTAAACGTTCACAGTAAGACACTAGGTTTTCTTGAAAGAACTACGTTATTACCCAGCTTCAGTGAGAGGAAGAGACCTAAAGAGGATTTCCCTCTTATGAAAAAAGGTGAACAGTGAGAATCGCGTTCAGCATCTGTTTTGGGGAGAAGCACGACAGAGGCGGCGTGCACCCCAACCAGCTACTTCCCCTGGGAACCACTCTCCGCATCCAGCCACCAGCACTTTGAATTGTGTCTGTGAGCCTCTGCTGTGCTTTATCTTCATTTATGCTGGGCCTCCGTTAGAAACTTGTGTCCTGAGGCCTAAGAAAAGCCAAAGAGAAGGAATCTTGGAGTCTGAGCACACTGTCCAATTTTTCCGTGTAAATGAACGGTCATTCCTTCTTTACACCATTTCTGCTGTGCAAGGTTTCTCAGAAGCCCTGTACTTTCAAAGAGCAGGGAAACCTATACCCCATGCTGCGGGGTTAGTTTTAGTCTCCACGCTGGACAGAACATTTCATGACTGTCGGATTTTCTCACTCAAACATTGAGACTTGGACCACCTTCACCCGTTTCTACCACCCCATCCCCGAATCTGGCACCTACCAATCTGCTCTCAGTATCTGTGCGTTCAGTATTTGTTTATTCCACGTGGAATGTACATGAGAGCATCTGGTATTTGTCTTTCTGTGTCTGAGTTACTTGGCATAAGGCCCCCAAGGTCTGTGTTTCCATGTCTGGTTCTTGTGAATAATGCTGCAGTGAACGTGGGAGTGCATCTGTCTTTTTGAGGCAGTATTTTTGTGTTCTCCAAATCAATACTCAGTAGAGCCATTACTGGGTCATGTGGTAGTTGCATTTATTTTTTCAGGAACCTCCATACCGTTTGTCACAGTGGCTGCACCAATTTCCATTCCCACCAACAGCGCACAGTGTCTCCTCGTCTGCACACCCTTGACCCCACCTGGTGTCTGTCTCTGGGACAACTGCTGTTCCAACAGTTGTGAGGGGATAGCCGATTGTGGGTTTGACTGATGTTTCCCTGACGACGATTAGTGATGTCGAACAACTTTTTCTGTCTGTTGGCACCTGTGTGCCATCTTTGGACAGTATCTATTCACATATTCACCCCATTTTTTATACAGTTTTTTTTGTTTGTTTGTTTTGATTTGTATGAGTGTTGTGTGCATTTTGGATATTAGCCTCTTCTCACACATATGATTCGCAGATATTTTTTTCTTATTGGGTCAGTGGCCTTTTAAGTTTTTGATGGTTTCTTTTGCCGTGTGGAAGATTTCAGTTTGATGTTGTTCCACTTGTTTATTTTTGCTTTTGTTGCCTTTGCATTTGGTGTCCGATCTGAAGACTCTTTGCCAAAACCAATGTCGAGAGACTTAGTACCTGTGTCTTCTTGGAGGTTTATGGATTCGGGTCTTATGTTCAAATCATTCACCCATTAAAAATTTTGTGTGTGGTGTAAGAAAGTGACCCAGTTATATTCTTCTGCATTTAGTGTCCAGTTTGCCTGTTACCGCTCACTGAAGAGACAGTCCTTCCCTCATGGCATATCTTCTGCTGCTGTGTCGTAAGTTAGGATCATCTACGTGTGGGTAAGTTTCTGAGCTTTCTGTTCTGTTCCACTGACCTGGTGTCTGTGTTTCTGCCAGTACCATCCTGTTTTGATGACAACAGCTTTGTAATCTAGCTTGAAATCCAGGAGTGTGTTGACTGCACCTTTCTTTCTCCAGGTTGCTTTGGGTATTTGGGGTCTTTTGTGATTCCATACAAGTTTGAGGACTGTTTTCTATTTCCTCGAATAATGCCACTGGAATTCAGATGGGGATGTCATCACATCTGTCGATTGCTTTGGGTACGATGGACATGTTCACATAATTAACTCTTCCAGTTAAGGAGCATGGCGTATGCTTCCATTTGTTTGTGTTGCCTTCCAAATCTTTGACCCATACATTCTGCCCCCCTCGACACACATGTTTTTCATTTCTTTTCTGCCATGTGTTGAGTGTACTATGTCTTTCTCATTTTTGGTTACTTTTATTCCTAGATTTTTTTTGATGCAATTGTAAATGGCATTGCTTTTTTAATTTCTCTTTGCGAAAGTGTGTCATCAGTATACAGAAATGCAAGAAGTTGGGTCATCTGGGTGGCTCCATAGGTGAAGCGTCTGCCTTCAGCTCAGGTCATGATCCCAGAGTTCTGGGATCGAGCCCCGTGTTGGGCTCCCCGCTTAGCGAGGGTCTGCTTCTCCGTCTTTCTGACACTCCCCCGGCTCGTGCTTTTTCTCTTCCTGTCAAATAAATAAATAAAATCTGAAAAAAATAAAGACAACAGGTCTTTATATTGACTTTATATGCTGCAGCTTTGTTGAATTTGTTTATTCTAACAGTATTTTTTTTTTGTTTGTTTTGTGGAATCTTTCGGGATTTCATGTCATTTGCAAATAGTGACAGTTTTCCTGTATGGATTTCATATCTTTCTCTTTTTTTAAAATGATGTTAGTCACCCTACAGTACTTCATTTGTTTTTGATGTAGTGTTCCAGGATTCATTGTTTGCATATAACACCTAGTGCTCATTATGACACGTGCCCTCCTTAATACCCATCACCAGGATAACCCATTCCCCTACCCCTCCCTTTCTGCAACCTTCAGTTTGTTTCCCAGTGTCAATAGTCTCTCATGGTTCATCTCCCCCTCTCATTCCCCACCTTCACTTTTCCCTTCCTTCTCCTAATGTCCTCCATGCTATTCCTTCCATTCCACATAGGAGTGAAACGATATGATAATTGTCTTTCTCTGCTTGACTTAATTTCACTTAGCATAATCCCCTCCTGGTCCATCCACGTTGGTGCAAATGGTGGGTATTCATCCTTTCTGATGACTGAGTAATATTCCATTGTATAGATGAACCACATCTTCTTTGTCCATTCATCTGCTGAAGGACATCTTGGCTCCTTCCACAGTTTGGCTATTAGGGACATTGCTGCTATGAACATTGGGATACAGGTGCCCCTTCTTTTCATTACTCTGTGTCTATGGGGTAAATACCCAGTAGTGCAATTGGTGGGTCGTAGGATAGCTCTGTGTTCAACGTCTTGAGGAATCTCCATATTGTTTTCAAAAGTGGCTGTACCAGCTTGAATTCTCACGAGTAGTGTTAGAGGGCTCCCCTTTCTCCACATCCTCTCTGACTTTTTTTTATTTCCTGTCTTGTTAATTTCTTCTCAAGATTTTATTTATTTATTCCACAGAGATAGAGACAGCCAGCGAGAGAGGGAACACAAGCAGGGTAGCTACACGTTGGTATCCAAGATTCCAGAGAACTCTTCAAACTCAGATATCGTAAATGGCAGAAGAATGTAAAAGAGATATTTTGTCCAGAGAAGACATACAATATCGTAATATATTACATGGAAAAATGTTTTGCATCACCAAGTTACTGTGGGCAATACAAATCGTAAACTGTAATGAGATATCACCTTTACACTCAGTTAGAATTGTTAAAATCATCATGGCAGGGGCACTGGGTATTAGCCAAAGAGCTGCCTACCTTCTCGGCTCAGGCTATGATCTCCGGCAGACAGGATGAGTTCACATCAGCCTCCTACAGGAGCTCTCATAAGCTTCCTCTCCCACT
>NW_024426599.1:8580-10733 GCF_017311325.1 Ursus maritimus
TGTTTTTTTTCTACTTCTTTACCACATAAATCAGGTTGTTTATTGGAGAGCATTCTCATGGATTGATGAAGACTTGAATTTCTATGAACGTCCCCCCCGTAGAGCTACTTTTGCTGCATCCCATAAGTTTTTGTAGGTTGTCTTTTTCATCAGTGTCAAGGTACTTCTAAATTTTTTTTGATTTCTTCTTTGACTGTTGGTTGTTCAGTAGCATGTTGTTAAATCTCCACATATTTTTTTTAAGATTATTTAAGTATCTGGCAGAGAGTGAGACAGCGAGAGAGGGAACGCAAGCAGGGGGGTGGGAGAGGGAGAAGCGGGCTTCCCACTGAGCAAGGAGCCTGATTCGGGGCTAGATCCCAGGCTCCTGGGATCACGACCTGAGCTGAAGGCAGATCCTTAATGACTGAGCCACCCAGGCCCCCCAATCTCCCCCTGTTTTTGACTGTCCCATTTTTTTCTTGAGACTGATTTCTAGTTTCATATCATTGTGGTTGGACAAGATTTGAAGCAGAAGGTGAAGAGAGCATTCAGATGAAAAGTTTGTTTCTTGGAGGGTTTTCTGAGGGCAGACCATGAGTTCCGTGGGACGGAGGAAGGTTTTGTGAGAAGGGGGTTGGGGTTAACCCTTGTTAGAATTACTGACTACTACCATGCAGGCTGTGTGCTACCATTCACACCGTAGTCCTGATGGACTTGTACTTCATTAGAAATATTTTCTAGGAGGTGTAGGCATAGCCTTCACATAAAGAAAGGTGCCATGTGGGTTCATGACATGACCCCAGGTCAGAAACCAGGATGTTTGGTATTGTGGGAGATCAGAAATAGGCTTTCTGTGGGAAGTGACAGAAATAGGGTATGGTGAGCTCCATGACCATAGGTGAGGTCCCGAGTGACCCACTGGGTGTTGGGTTCTGTGGATCTGTCTCATCAGGTGCTGTGGAATTCAGGGACACCCTCCTGTCTGTGGATTTGTGTGGAGACAGGTAGACATCAGTGTCTGGCCAGGCACGAGGGTCGCACTGGACCACCACCAGAGGTGCAGCGTGCGGGGGAGCCACTGCTTGGTTTCCACGAAAGCTGACCAGGGTCTGTGACCGTGATTCCTAGCAGCTGCAAGGGGAGAGGAGGCCGGGGGTGGTGCACACTTCCTAGACTTGTGGTCAGGACTAGTCTGGAGCCCACTGAAGTCAGCCACACCTGGCACAGAAGGCACCCAGTCAGTGTAGCTGTGGGCACTGCTCCCATGGCACTTTCGGGCCGGCTCCATGCTGCCACCTCCTGCTTTTCATCATCATCTTCAAGGTCATGTGCCTCTGCTCTTGCCCCATGGCCTCCGGGGTATTGTCCGTCCTCCATCTGGCCCTCGTCCCTGGTGCCCTGTGCAGTCCGATGCCAGGGTAGCCTTCTCGAGACAAACATCTGGCCCTGATGGAACACTTCCATGGATCTTGTGTGATGCGAGTGTGATGCCCTGCACTGGAAGGGGGCTGCAGGTCCCCAATCAGGAGAGCCATGCTTCCCTTTTCAGCACGGCCTGCCCTCCCGTCAGTCTTCTTAGGGAAGCTCTCCCCACTTCCTGAGATGACAGCTTTGAACTTAAAAATGAATGTTATTTTACATATCTTTATGCCTTAGTTCATCCATGGCATGTCTTTCAACCCTGTTAGTGGGGTTTTTTTTAGCAGTTCTGAAGGGCTGTCTGCTCAAGGAGGGGATGACCTGGGTGGGGCAGCTTTCCCTCTCATCTCCCTCAGCATGTCTCTGAGCCCTGGGGCCAGCTGTCCCACTCATGATTGAGGGACCCGAGCCAGCCCATCCTGAGCCCAGGCTGTGTCAGCTCAAAGACTTATGCGTGTCGGAGTAGTGGGCAGCTGGCATGGGCCAGGGGCAAGCAGTGTCTCCTTCTCATTCCTTCCCTTCCTTCCTCCCAGAGGTAACTCAGAGCAGCCTTCAACCTTGCATCTCCAGATCCCTTGACCTGTGCCTCCTGTGTTCAGCTCGTGACCTTGGAGTTTCATATGGATTCTACCTCCCGTACCCTCTCCCGTAGCAGTTCCTGGATCAGGGGAGGGATCGGACCTTTGTCTGCTTTTGGATTTCTTCCTGTCTTGCACCAAGCCCACCCACCTTTGCATCTTCCATGTATGTGC
>NW_024426600.1:0-150 GCF_017311325.1 Ursus maritimus
TTCAAGGTCTTTTGTTCTTTAATTTAAATTCAATTAGCCAACTTACAGTACATCATTAGTTTCAGATGTAGTCTTCAATAAATTTTCAGTCGTGTATAACACCCAGTGCTCATTGTATCGTGTGACCTCCTTAATGCTACTCACCCAGTT
>NW_024426600.1:363-1049 GCF_017311325.1 Ursus maritimus
TCCACATCTTCTTTATCCGTTCATCTATCCATGGTCATCTGCACTCCTTCCACAGTTTGTCTATTATGGATATTGCTGCTATGAACACTGTGGTGCATGTGTCCCGTCTTCACTACCTCTGTCTCTTTGGGGTAAATACCCAGTAGTGCAATTGCTGGGACATAGGGTAGCTTTATTTATAACTTCTTGAGGAAACTCCATACCATTTTCAAGAGTGGCTGTACCGGACTGTATTCGTACAGGGGTGTAAGAGAGTTCCCGTTTTTCCACATCCTCTCGAACATGTATAGTTTAATGTCTTCTTATTTTTAGATATTCGGCCTCGTGTGATATGGCATCTATAGGGGTTTAGATTTGCATTTCCCTGAAGCCAAGTGATATGAAGCATTTATGCATGTATCCTTTGGTCACCACTACGTCGTCATCAGTGAAATGACTTCCCATTTTAATCCATCTCAAGACCTAAAGCTGGGTAAGGCACTGAAGCTGCATGATGCCATCGGTTGGAAGTGTGGAGAATTTCAAAAGATCTCCATGGAGAGCAAGTTTAAAGGTCAGTGTGAAGCTACTAATTGGATCCGGGGAGATCTCTGAAAGTGGGGGTTGCCTGGGATGGGCTGAGGGTGGCCCTCTGATTTACCTATGAATCCTTGCTGCAGCCCCAAATGGACAGTTTCCTGCTGTGG
>NW_024426600.1:9366-9644 GCF_017311325.1 Ursus maritimus
GGCCCGTGTGGAGGAGGGGCAGTAGGGTGAGTCGGGCTCTGGGGCCCGGGGGCCCCCAATCCCCGCGTTGGGGCTCCAGGCCCCTTCAGAAGGGCTCTAGGGGGCCTACCAAGCATTACTGTTAGCCCCCAGCAGGCCGGCAAACCCGATCTGCCAGCTACGTGGTGAGCAGAGGGGCAGGCCGAGGTGAGGGCGCTTTCGAGTGGGAGCGTGGGCTCAAACGTTTTGGCGCGGGGGGTCTTCGAAAGTCGCCGGAGGCTTGGAGGGCCCTGCCCGGT
>NW_024426600.1:9717-10697 GCF_017311325.1 Ursus maritimus
CGCTAGGGCTTGGGGGTCCTTAATACCCGGCGTTGTGGTGCCAGGCCCCTTGGGACGGGCCCCTCGGGGGCCGACCTAGAGTTAGGGTTAGCCCCCAGGTTAGCCCCCAGGTGGTTCCGCACATGTGCGGTGAATGGAGGTGTGGGTCTAGGTGAGGTACCTGGCATGCGGGAGTGTGGGCCAGAGCATTTTGGCTTTGGCTCGGGGTGCCTTCGACTGTCACAGGCGGCTCAGAGGGTCCTGCCCGTTCTGTCATTCTGAAGGACTGGCAATGCCCCTAGCACCTCATGTGGCGGCGGGGCGGCAGGGTGCGTCAGGTGCTGGGACATGGCATGCGGCGCCAGGCCACTTGGGAGGGGCCCCTCGGGGGCGACCTAGGGATAGGGTTAGCCCCCAGGAAGCCAGCAGGCCTGATCCGCCAGCTCTGCAGCGAGCGGAGGGGTGGCCGAGGTTAGCGCGCTGGGGAGCAGGAGAGTGTGAGCCTGAGTTTTTGCGCGGGGGGCCTTCGAAGGTCACAGGGGAATCAGAGGGCCCTGCCCATTCTCCCTTCCTGAATGACTGCCAACGCCCCTAGCGCCCTGGGTGCTTGCGGGGTGGCAGAGTGAGTCCAGCACTGGGGCTCAGGGGTCCCAAATCCCCGGAATTGCGGTGACAGGCTCCTTGGGAGGGGCCCCTCAGGGGCCGACCTAGGGTAAGTGTTAGCCCCCAGGAGTCCAGCAGGCCCGTTCCGCCAGCTCTGCGGCAGGCGGAGGGGCAGGCCGAGGTGAGGGCACTGGCGAGAGGGAGTTTGGGCCCAAGAGTTTTGGCGCGGGGGGCCTGCCAAGGTCGCCAGGGGCTTGGAGGGCCCTACCCATTCTCTCGCCCTGAAACACTGGCGGCACCCCTAGCAGCCCGGGTTGCTGCAGGGCAGCAGGGTGACTCCGGCGCTGGGCTTGGGGGTCCCCAATCCCCGGCGTTGTGGCGCCAGGCCCCTTGGGAGG
>NW_024426601.1:0-1158 GCF_017311325.1 Ursus maritimus
ACACACGTTCACTCACATCTGCCCAGAAACATCTGTGAGCCACAAGTTCCCCACTATAAGATTATAATCTGTAACATTGTCTGTGCTGACTGCCTCGGGGGCGGTTGCGAGAGAAGACGAGGTCGAGGCCTGGAAAGCCCTGAGCTCCTACGACACACCGTGACTCTTGGTGACTTGCGGCCTAGCCCGGAAGGGGGTACGAACATCTGTGACAGCAGAGCGAGAATGACCAACGGCAGAGGGCCTCATGATCCTTCAGAATTGCCCACATCAGAATTAGCAGACATGAGCCCCACGGCTCCGAGGGCCATTGGCCTCAAGGCCTCAACTTGTGGTCTGTTTGGGCACCAGCTGAAGGTGCTTGTGGCCACTGGGTCCCCTTTCTGTGGGCTTGGGGTGCTCCATGGCTGCTAGTGTCGCGTATCGAGAAAGCCTGTAAGAGTGAGCTGGTCCTTGCAGCTGGAAAGAGAATAATTTAAATGCCTGTGTATTACAGGGGAAGAGAATAACTCATAAAATTATTTGTCAGCCTAATTTGGAAAATTATCGGAACGTATAGGCACATAATTCTGGAGTCTGTCAGGACACCGTGGGAACAGCAAGAAGCACCTGGGCTTCAGGAAGAATAAAGCTTCCAGCCAGCCCGCCTGATTTTTCCTCCTCCTTTCGGCCAAGCGGCAAGCCCGATCCATTAGGGGAAATGAGATGGAATTTGTCCTGACTTTAATAAGCTCTTTGGATTTAGGTCCTCTTGAGAAAGCATCACAACGCCAGGGAGAGCTGGTGCGGCTCCCGCCACCGTGAGGCGGTGTGTGACATGGTGGCTGGTCATTCTCAAAGATCACTCAGGAACGTCCCAGCCTCAGCCTGGGGGCTAGCCAAGCACATGCGGGCAGCCCTTGCTGACACCCACAGGAGACATGTGTGATGGGCAAGCATTGTCCGCAGGGGCAGGGAGCGCCCACCTGCTGCTGGGCACACAGGTTGACTCTCGAGTGTATTTCCTTCACAGAAGCTCCCAGAATTGATGATGAGCAAGTCATCTGTACCTTGAGTTCAACATAATGTGCTATTGATCCCTGAAGTAATTTTGAACCTACTCTTCACCTGTCACATGGCCCATTCTTTTTTTCAATCCCATTTATTATTGAGATCTAT
>NW_024426601.1:7626-10697 GCF_017311325.1 Ursus maritimus
AAACAGATGGGAGATTGGCTCATCCTCTAGAACACTATTGCCACAGGATCTGTGGTGTCTCTCACCACTCATGCTCCTGGATTCCATGCTCAGGCTCCCCTGAGAACCTCGCAGTCACACACACTGTGTCTGCGGGTCTCTCATGGGAAGATTGAACCGTTTACAACAAAACATGAACTTCGGAGGCCAAACACTGCCTCAACCATTGATTGGACCATGAACATGAAATGACTATGTGCTCTCCATTCTCCTAAATGACAGGAAAGTTGCCCCAGTCAACATTGGCAGTAGAAAAGTGGTACATTTAGTTATTACAGGAAGTTACACGTCATGGCTTTTTTTCATGTAACTAGCTTATATTGGTTGCCCAGAGCATTTGAAGAAAATTCTGGTCAATTGAAAGTTATTTTCCATTTCATTTTGGGAATGATTCCAGAATCTGGCAGGCTGATTCCACATGAGCCGGATTTTTGGGCACAACTCCTGTGGCAGGAGGACATGTCTCTCACATAGCGTTCACATGGCTGGGACTTCGGTTTGTGCTGCTGGAGTTGTAAAGTTAATATGTCCATTTTAAAAGACTGGAGCAGAAAGAGGTCTTGGAACACAGCTAAAAGATAAGTAAATGGCACTACAGATAAGAGACTGGTATCCAAAGATCTACAAAGAACTACTCAAACTCAATACGAGAAACAAATAAACAAATCAAAAAATGGGCAGAAGATATGAACAGACACTTTTTCCAATGAAGACATACAAATGGCTAACAGACACATGAAAAATGTTCAAAATCATTAGCCATCAAAATTCAGTCAAAGAGCCTGAGATACCACCTTACGTGGTTGAATGGCATAGACAAGAACAAAAGCAACAATTGTTGGAGAGGATCTTGAAGGGGATCCTCCTGTTCAGTGGTGAGATACAAGTTGGTGCAGCCACTCTGGAAAACTGTGGAGGTCCAAAAAGTTAAAAATTGAGCAACGTACCCTATGGTCCACCATTGCGTACTACTGGGTGTTTCCCCAAAGATACAGACTTGTAGTGGAAGAGAGGGATTAACCAATGTCACAATGTTATTCATTAACATTTAGTGCTAAAATACGATGAAGAGCCGAGATGCCCCTTCAACAGATGATCTGGATTAAGAAGTTGTGGTCCATATATACGATGGAATATTACTCAGCTATCAGAAAGAACGAGGTTCTCAACATTTGCTACAACATTGACTGACACTGGATGAGAGATAATGCTGAGTGAAATCATCGGCAGAGAAAGACAACTATCTCATATGATTTCCATCTATGGAACATAAGAACTAAGGATGATGAGTGGAAGAAAGGGATAAAGAAAGAAGATAATCAGAAGGTAGATGAAACATGGAACTATGGACTATGAGAGAAACAAAACTGAGGACTTCTAGAGGAGGGAGTGAGAATGAAGATAGACGGTGATGGGTAAAGAGGGCACCGCGTATTGCATGGTGCCTGGTGGTTATACAGAACTAATGATCATTACGAGCCTTAGCATGAAAGCAGGGATGTGCTGTATGGTGACCAACATAATATAATAAAAAATCATTAAAAAAAAAAAGAAAAAAAAGAAAAAAGATCTAGTCAATGGAATTGCATGAGAGGATAAACTGAGAACAGTGGATGGGAGGCGGAGTATGAAGAGTGGGGTGTGTGGTGGGCCGTAGTTAAATAATCCACAGCGCTCCAATTATCCCATGCCAAATGCGTAATAAACCTCAATGAACAAACCAGTCGTTTAAGGAGCACAAGAAAAGCTGGGTCTGTGGGCAAACCCAGCCTCCGAAAACCACGGACCGTCCTTCCAGAGCCTCCTTCTTACTGCAGCTGCCCTTGGAATGGCTGTGGGGCAGACGACAGCGGTCCAGTGTGGTCCTCCGCATGGGGCACCAGGTGGTCCAGACACCTGGGGGAGCCGTAACTTAGCAGCCACGATGCACAGTGAGCAGCCCCGGGCCTCTCTGTCAGTTCGGCATCAGAAAGAGGCAGCCCCAAGCAGGGGCGGCTGGCCCACCGAGCATATTGCTCATCGTGTTTATTGTGAATTCCAGCGTCTTACACTCTCCCTGCATAAACTCTGATTTATGAGGGTCAGGAGGCAGACGGACAGCTTGTGATTGGACGTACTGCTCTCTTGTGGAGATTTACTTCAGATCAACAGAAAATGGTTTCTGAAGCTCCTGCGGTCATTAGTCTCAATTACGCAGCCGTCGGAGCAGGTAGGACACCTGCCCGCTGAAGGTGCCCAGCGCCGGCTGGGGCAGCCCCTCCACCTCCCCTGGCAGGCTGGAGCAGGTGGAACGTTCCTGAGCTGCCACGCACCCCCAAGGAGCGTGCCCCCTGAGGAGCAGTGCAGGAATCCAAGCGCCTCTCTACCGACCACGTGCCCCCCGCTTTGACCATCTGTGTGTGGCAAGCCTCCCATGCCATTCCCCGCGATGCATCCGGACTGTGCTTTCTGCCACGGGGGCTTTGCTTGTGTCTTTTGGTCTTGTTCACGTCCATAACACTAGCCCACCCACATATCAAGGTGACGTCACAGACCCCAGCAACGCTGCCCTGGAGGGTGCTTGAAGCGCTGGGTTTGGGATCCAGGTTACCATGATGAACAACATGCTGTATTTTTGTAAATTTTGGTGAAGATCAGATTTTAAAAAATAAAATTGGTAGACAAGCTTGGAACATGAAGCCCTGTCCTCCTGTACGTTCAGGGAAGACTCTTTGGATCAAACCGTTCAGCCATGTATCAGGTGTGACCCAGTGAGGTCAGGGGGGCGGTCAGGTGTGCACACACACATCAGCACTTCAGAGAGAAGGCTGTGTGTGGACGGAGGCTCTGTGGGGAAGTGTGGAGCCCGGGCCAACCCTAGAAACCGTTGCTAGTTTCTAGCAAGTTCACGAACCTCTCTGCGCTTGAGCGTTCTCAGTTGCAAATGGGGATAGTGACTTGGAAGTTCTGCTGTGAGGACTGAATGAACTAATGTAGGCCACGTACTCAGCCCCACAGGAACGTCGGGAACACTGGGGATACTTGAAGCTATT
>NW_024426602.1:0-10680 GCF_017311325.1 Ursus maritimus
GGCCCAGTGGAGATGGTGGGCAGCTCCAAGCTGAGGACGGGCGACTCAGGACCCGGCAGGGGCTGGTGCTTCCGTTCCAGTCCTTGTCCTGAGAGGAAATACTTAAAGGAAGTTGGAATTAAGGAGGGAAGAGGAGATGACAGGCATCTGCCACGATGGTGAAGGCATGGGGTGTGTGTAGGAAGCAGGGACTCGCACAAAAGGGAGATCTGTAAAAAATCATCCCCCCGCACAAAATTTCCTGGAGGATCTGCTGCTTCTTTCTAAGCCTCTGAGATCTAGTTGTCCTCGTGCAGGTCAAAATAATAACAACAGTGGTGTTGTTGTTTTTCCTGTTCATACCAGCAAAACCACAGACAAAATGCGGAAGGCACGTCTTCTGACTGAGGGGGGGCCGGCCCGGGTGTTCCCATTCACTTCCTGCTCCCCCTCCACGGCCGACTGCTGCTCTTTCAAGGGCAGTGCTGCAGCTGGCGTTCTCATCCCATGTGGCTGAAAACTATAAGCCATGTCCTCTATCTATTCATACGCCGCGGACACTTTCCTCTCCCTCCTCCAGTCAAGGTCCCCAGAAGCCTCCGATGTGTCGGCCCCAAAAGGAAAAACAAAGAATTCACAAGAGCACATGGCCCCAGGAGACAGAGAACATTGCCACTCCTCTCGCCCCACAGCTGACGGAGTGGTAAGTCCCAGTGTGTAGGGGAGCGTGTCTGTGTGCGTGTGTGTGTGTGTGTGTGTGTGTGTGTTGTTTGTGTATATGTGTCGAGTACGGATGTTTCCGTGTGTGTTGTGTTTTTGTGTTTGTGTGAGTGTGTGTTGTGTTTGGGAGTGTATGGGTGCAGTGTGGGTGATGTGTGTGTGTGTTTGTGTGTTTGTGTGTGCTGCCTACGTTTGCCGATGTGCTATGTTTGTGTGTATGTGAGTTTATGTGTATGTGTTATGTTTGTGTGGATGTTTATATGTGCTTATATATTTGTATGTGTGTGAGTGCTATTTGTGTATGTTTCTGAGTGTGTGTTTGCATGTTTGTGAGTGTGGGTGTGTTTTGTGTTTGTGTGTGTGTTTGTGAGTGTGTTTGTGTGTGTGTATGTTTGTGGGTGTGTGTTGTGTTTGCGTGTATGTGTTTGTAAGTGTGTGTGTGTTTGTGAGTGTGTGTGTGTGTGTATGTTTGTGGGTGTGTGTTTGCATCTTTGTGAGTGTGGGTGTGTGTTGTGTTTGCGTGTATGTGTTTGTAAGTGTGTGTGTGTTTGTGAGTGTGTGTGTGTGTGTATGTTTGTGGGTGTGTGTTTGCATCTTTGTGAGTGTGGGTGTGTGTTGTGTTTGCGTGTATGTGTTTGTAAGTGTGTGTGTGTTTGTGAGTGTGTGTGTGTGTGTATGTTTGTGGGTGTGTGTTTGCATCTTTGTGAGTGTGGGTGTGTGTTGTGTTTGCGTGTATGTGTTTGTAAGTGTGTGTGTGTTTGTGAGTGTGTGTGTGTGTGTATGTTTGTGGGTGTGTGTTTGCATCTTTGTGAGTGTGGGTGTGTGTTGTGTTTGCGTGTATGTGTTTGTAAGTGTGTGTGTGTTTGTGAGTGTGTGTGTGTGTGTATGTTTGTGGGTGTGTGTTTGCATCTTTGTGAGTGTGGGTGTGTGTTGTGTTTGCGTGTATGTGTTTGTAAGTGTGTGTGTGTTTGTGAGTGTGTGTGTGTGTGTATGTTTGTGGGTGTGTGTTTGCATCTTTGTGAGTGTGGGTGTGTGTTGTGTTTGCGTGTATGTGTTTGTAAGTGTGTGTGTGTTTGTGAGTGTGTGTGTGTGTGTATGTTTGTGGGTGTGTGTTTGCATCTTTGTGAGTGTGGGTGTGTGTTGTGTTTGCGTGTATGTGTTTGTAAGTGTGTGTGTGTTTGTGAGTGTGTGTGTGTGTGTATGTTTGTGGGTGTGTGTTTGCATCTTTGTGAGTGTGGGTGTGTGTTGTGTTTGCGTGTATGTGTTTGTAAGTGTGTGTGTGTTTGTGAGTGTGTGTGTGTGTGTATGTTTGTGGGTGTGTGTTTGCATCTTTGTGAGTGTGGGTGTGTGTTGTGTTTGCGTGTATGTGTTTGTAAGTGTGTGTGTGTTTGTGAGTGTGTGTGTGTGTGTATGTTTGTGGGTGTGTGTTTGCATCTTTGTGAGTGTGGGTGTGTGTTGTGTTTGCGTGTATGTGTTTGTAAGTGTGTGTGTGTTTGTGAGTGTGTGTGTGTGTGTATGTTTGTGGGTGTGTGTTTGCATCTTTGTGAGTGTGGGTGTGTGTTGTGTTTGCGTGTATGTGTTTGTAAGTGTGTGTGTGTTTGTGAGTGTGTGTGTGTGTGTATGTTTGTGGGTGTGTGTTTGCATCTTTGTGAGTGTGGGTGTGTGTTGTGTTTGCGTGTATGTGTTTGTAAGTGTGTGTGTGTTTGTGAGTGTGTGTGTGTGTGTATGTTTGTGGGTGTGTGTTTGCATCTTTGTGAGTGTGGGTGTGTGTTGTGTTTGCGTGTATGTGTTTGTAAGTGTGTGTGTGTTTGTGAGTGTGTGTGTGTGTGTATGTTTGTGGGTGTGTGTTTGCATCTTTGTGAGTGTGGGTGTGTGTTGTGTTTGCGTGTATGTGTTTGTAAGTGTGTGTGTGTTTGTGAGTGTGTGTGTGTGTGTATGTTTGTGGGTGTGTGTTTGCATCTTTGTGAGTGTGGGTGTGTGTTGTGTTTGCGTGTATGTGTTTGTAAGTGTGTGTGTGTTTGTGAGTGTGTGTGTGTGTGTATGTTTGTGGGTGTGTGTTTGCATCTTTGTGAGTGTGGGTGTGTGTTGTGTTTGCGTGTATGTGTTTGTAAGTGTGTGTGTGTTTGTGAGTGTGTGTGTGTGTGTATGTTTGTGGGTGTGTGTTTGCATCTTTGTGAGTGTGGGTGTGTGTTGTGTTTGCGTGTATGTGTTTGTAAGTGTGTGTGTGTTTGTGAGTGTGTGTGTGTGTGTATGTTTGTGGGTGTGTGTTTGCATCTTTGTGAGTGTGGGTGTGTGTTGTGTTTGCGTGTATGTGTTTGTAAGTGTGTGTGTGTTTGTGAGTGTGTGTGTGTGTGTATGTTTGTGGGTGTGTGTTTGCATCTTTGTGAGTGTGGGTGTGTGTTGTGTTTGCGTGTATGTGTTTGTAAGTGTGTGTGTGTTTGTGAGTGTGTGTGTGTGTGTATGTTTGTGGGTGTGTGTTTGCATCTTTGTGAGTGTGGGTGTGTGTTGTGTTTGCGTGTATGTGTTTGTAAGTGTGTGTGTGTTTGTGAGTGTGTGTGTGTGTGTATGTTTGTGGGTGTGTGTTTGCATCTTTGTGAGTGTGGGTGTGTGTTGTGTTTGCGTGTATGTGTTTGTAAGTGTGTGTGTGTTTGTGAGTGTGTGTGTGTGTGTATGTTTGTGGGTGTGTGTTTGCATCTTTGTGAGTGTGGGTGTGTGTTGTGTTTGCGTGTATGTGTTTGTAAGTGTGTGTGTGTTTGTGAGTGTGTGTGTGTGTGTATGTTTGTGGGTGTGTGTTTGCATCTTTGTGAGTGTGGGTGTGTGTTGTGTTTGCGTGTATGTGTTTGTAAGTGTGTGTGTGTTTGTGAGTGTGTGTGTGTGTGTATGTTTGTGGGTGTGTGTTTGCATCTTTGTGAGTGTGGGTGTGTGTTGTGTTTGCGTGTATGTGTTTGTAAGTGTGTGTGTGTTTGTGAGTGTGTGTGTGTGTGTATGTTTGTGGGTGTGTGTTTGCATCTTTGTGAGTGTGGGTGTGTGTTGTGTTTGCGTGTATGTGTTTGTAAGTGTGTGTGTGTTTGTGAGTGTGTGTGTGTGTGTATGTTTGTGGGTGTGTGTTTGCATCTTTGTGAGTGTGGGTGTGTGTTGTGTTTGCGTGTATGTGTTTGTAAGTGTGTGTGTGTTTGTGAGTGTGTGTGTGTGTGTATGTTTGTGGGTGTGTGTTTGCATCTTTGTGAGTGTGGGTGTGTGTTGTGTTTGCGTGTATGTGTTTGTAAGTGTGTGTGTGTTTGTGAGTGTGTGTGTGTGTGTATGTTTGTGGGTGTGTGTTTGCATCTTTGTGAGTGTGGGTGTGTGTTGTGTTTGCGTGTATGTGTTTGTAAGTGTGTGTGTGTTTGTGAGTGTGTGTGTGTGTGTATGTTTGTGGGTGTGTGTTTGCATCTTTGTGAGTGTGGGTGTGTGTTGTGTTTGCGTGTATGTGTTTGTAAGTGTGTGTGTGTTTGTGAGTGTGTGTGTGTGTGTATGTTTGTGGGTGTGTGTTTGCATCTTTGTGAGTGTGGGTGTGTGTTGTGTTTGCGTGTATGTGTTTGTAAGTGTGTGTGTGTTTGTGAGTGTGTGTGTGTGTGTATGTTTGTGGGTGTGTGTTTGCATCTTTGTGAGTGTGGGTGTGTGTTGTGTTTGCGTGTATGTGTTTGTAAGTGTGTGTGTGTTTGTGAGTGTGTGTGTGTGTGTATGTTTGTGGGTGTGTGTTTGCATCTTTGTGAGTGTGGGTGTGTGTTGTGTTTGCGTGTATGTGTTTGTAAGTGTGTGTGTGTTTGTGAGTGTGTGTGTGTGTGTATGTTTGTGGGTGTGTGTTTGCATCTTTGTGAGTGTGGGTGTGTGTTGTGTTTGCGTGTATGTGTTTGTAAGTGTGTGTGTGTTTGTGAGTGTGTGTGTGTGTGTATGTTTGTGGGTGTGTGTTTGCATCTTTGTGAGTGTGGGTGTGTGTTGTGTTTGCGTGTATGTGTTTGTAAGTGTGTGTGTGTTTGTGAGTGTGTGTGTGTGTGTATGTTTGTGGGTGTGTGTTTGCATCTTTGTGAGTGTGGGTGTGTGTTGTGTTTGCGTGTATGTGTTTGTAAGTGTGTGTGTGTTTGTGAGTGTGTGTGTGTGTGTATGTTTGTGGGTGTGTGTTTGCATCTTTGTGAGTGTGGGTGTGTGTTGTGTTTGCGTGTATGTGTTTGTAAGTGTGTGTGTGTTTGTGAGTGTGTGTGTGTGTGTATGTTTGTGGGTGTGTGTTTGCATCTTTGTGAGTGTGGGTGTGTGTTGTGTTTGCGTGTATGTGTTTGTAAGTGTGTGTGTGTTTGTGAGTGTGTGTGTGTGTGTATGTTTGTGGGTGTGTGTTTGCATCTTTGTGAGTGTGGGTGTGTGTTGTGTTTGCGTGTATGTGTTTGTAAGTGTGTGTGTGTTTGTGAGTGTGTGTGTGTGTGTATGTTTGTGGGTGTGTGTTTGCATCTTTGTGAGTGTGGGTGTGTGTTGTGTTTGCGTGTATGTGTTTGTAAGTGTGTGTGTGTTTGTGAGTGTGTGTGTGTGTGTATGTTTGTGGGTGTGTGTTTGCATCTTTGTGAGTGTGGGTGTGTGTTGTGTTTGCGTGTATGTGTTTGTAAGTGTGTGTGTGTTTGTGAGTGTGTGTGTGTGTGTATGTTTGTGGGTGTGTGTTTGCATCTTTGTGAGTGTGGGTGTGTGTTGTGTTTGCGTGTATGTGTTTGTAAGTGTGTGTGTGTTTGTGAGTGTGTGTGTGTGTGTATGTTTGTGGGTGTGTGTTTGCATCTTTGTGAGTGTGGGTGTGTGTTGTGTTTGCGTGTATGTGTTTGTAAGTGTGTGTGTGTTTGTGAGTGTGTGTGTGTGTGTATGTTTGTGGGTGTGTGTTTGCATCTTTGTGAGTGTGGGTGTGTGTTGTGTTTGCGTGTATGTGTTTGTAAGTGTGTGTGTGTTTGTGAGTGTGTGTGTGTGTGTATGTTTGTGGGTGTGTGTTTGCATCTTTGTGAGTGTGGGTGTGTGTTGTGTTTGCGTGTATGTGTTTGTAAGTGTGTGTGTGTTTGTGAGTGTGTGTGTGTGTGTATGTTTGTGGGTGTGTGTTTGCATCTTTGTGAGTGTGGGTGTGTGTTGTGTTTGCGTGTATGTGTTTGTAAGTGTGTGTGTGTTTGTGAGTGTGTGTGTGTGTGTATGTTTGTGGGTGTGTGTTTGCATCTTTGTGAGTGTGGGTGTGTGTTGTGTTTGCGTGTATGTGTTTGTAAGTGTGTGTGTGTTTGTGAGTGTGTGTGTGTGTGTATGTTTGTGGGTGTGTGTTTGCATCTTTGTGAGTGTGGGTGTGTGTTGTGTTTGCGTGTATGTGTTTGTAAGTGTGTGTGTGTTTGTGAGTGTGTGTGTGTGTGTATGTTTGTGGGTGTGTGTTTGCATCTTTGTGAGTGTGGGTGTGTGTTGTGTTTGCGTGTATGTGTTTGTAAGTGTGTGTGTGTTTGTGAGTGTGTGTGTGTGTGTATGTTTGTGGGTGTGTGTTTGCATCTTTGTGAGTGTGGGTGTGTGTTGTGTTTGCGTGTATGTGTTTGTAAGTGTGTGTGTGTTTGTGAGTGTGTGTGTGTGTGTATGTTTGTGGGTGTGTGTTTGCATCTTTGTGAGTGTGGGTGTGTGTTGTGTTTGCGTGTATGTGTTTGTAAGTGTGTGTGTGTTTGTGAGTGTGTGTGTGTGTGTATGTTTGTGGGTGTGTGTTTGCATCTTTGTGAGTGTGGGTGTGTGTTGTGTTTGCGTGTATGTGTTTGTAAGTGTGTGTGTGTTTGTGAGTGTGTGTGTGTGTGTATGTTTGTGGGTGTGTGTTTGCATCTTTGTGAGTGTGGGTGTGTGTTGTGTTTGCGTGTATGTGTTTGTAAGTGTGTGTGTGTTTGTGAGTGTGTGTGTGTGTGTATGTTTGTGGGTGTGTGTTTGCATCTTTGTGAGTGTGGGTGTGTGTTGTGTTTGCGTGTATGTGTTTGTAAGTGTGTGTGTGTTTGTGAGTGTGTGTGTGTGTGTATGTTTGTGGGTGTGTGTTTGCATCTTTGTGAGTGTGGGTGTGTGTTGTGTTTGCGTGTATGTGTTTGTAAGTGTGTGTGTGTTTGTGAGTGTGTGTGTGTGTGTATGTTTGTGGGTGTGTGTTTGCATCTTTGTGAGTGTGGGTGTGTGTTGTGTTTGCGTGTATGTGTTTGTAAGTGTGTGTGTGTTTGTGAGTGTGTGTGTGTGTGTATGTTTGTGGGTGTGTGTTTGCATCTTTGTGAGTGTGGGTGTGTGTTGTGTTTGCGTGTATGTGTTTGTAAGTGTGTGTGTGTTTGTGAGTGTGTGTGTGTGTGTATGTTTGTGGGTGTGTGTTTGCATCTTTGTGAGTGTGGGTGTGTGTTGTGTTTGCGTGTATGTGTTTGTAAGTGTGTGTGTGTTTGTGAGTGTGTGTGTGTGTGTATGTTTGTGGGTGTGTGTTTGCATCTTTGTGAGTGTGGGTGTGTGTTGTGTTTGCGTGTATGTGTTTGTAAGTGTGTGTGTGTTTGTGAGTGTGTGTGTGTGTGTATGTTTGTGGGTGTGTGTTTGCATCTTTGTGAGTGTGGGTGTGTGTTGTGTTTGCGTGTATGTGTTTGTAAGTGTGTGTGTGTTTGTGAGTGTGTGTGTGTGTGTATGTTTGTGGGTGTGTGTTTGCATCTTTGTGAGTGTGGGTGTGTGTTGTGTTTGCGTGTATGTGTTTGTAAGTGTGTGTGTGTTTGTGAGTGTGTGTGTGTGTGTATGTTTGTGGGTGTGTGTTTGCATCTTTGTGAGTGTGGGTGTGTGTTGTGTTTGCGTGTATGTGTTTGTAAGTGTGTGTGTGTTTGTGAGTGTGTGTGTGTGTGTATGTTTGTGGGTGTGTGTTTGCATCTTTGTGAGTGTGGGTGTGTGTTGTGTTTGCGTGTATGTGTTTGTAAGTGTGTGTGTGTTTGTGAGTGTGTGTGTGTGTGTATGTTTGTGGGTGTGTGTTTGCATCTTTGTGAGTGTGGGTGTGTGTTGTGTTTGCGTGTATGTGTTTGTAAGTGTGTGTGTGTTTGTGAGTGTGTGTGTGTGTGTATGTTTGTGGGTGTGTGTTTGCATCTTTGTGAGTGTGGGTGTGTGTTGTGTTTGCGTGTATGTGTTTGTAAGTGTGTGTGTGTTTGTGAGTGTGTGTGTGTGTGTATGTTTGTGGGTGTGTGTTTGCATCTTTGTGAGTGTGGGTGTGTGTTGTGTTTGCGTGTATGTGTTTGTAAGTGTGTGTGTGTTTGTGAGTGTGTGTGTGTGTGTATGTTTGTGGGTGTGTGTTTGCATCTTTGTGAGTGTGGGTGTGTGTTGTGTTTGCGTGTATGTGTTTGTAAGTGTGTGTGTGTTTGTGAGTGTGTGTGTGTGTGTATGTTTGTGGGTGTGTGTTTGCATCTTTGTGAGTGTGGGTGTGTGTTGTGTTTGCGTGTATGTGTTTGTAAGTGTGTGTGTGTTTGTGAGTGTGTGTGTGTGTGTATGTTTGTGGGTGTGTGTTTGCATCTTTGTGAGTGTGGGTGTGTGTTGTGTTTGCGTGTATGTGTTTGTAAGTGTGTGTGTGTTTGTGAGTGTGTGTGTGTGTGTATGTTTGTGGGTGTGTGTTTGCATCTTTGTGAGTGTGGGTGTGTGTTGTGTTTGCGTGTATGTGTTTGTAAGTGTGTGTGTGTTTGTGAGTGTGTGTGTGTGTGTATGTTTGTGGGTGTGTGTTTGCATCTTTGTGAGTGTGGGTGTGTGTTGTGTTTGCGTGTATGTGTTTGTAAGTGTGTGTGTGTTTGTGAGTGTGTGTGTGTGTGTATGTTTGTGGGTGTGTGTTTGCATCTTTGTGAGTGTGGGTGTGTGTTGTGTTTGCGTGTATGTGTTTGTAAGTGTGTGTGTGTTTGTGAGTGTGTGTGTGTGTGTATGTTTGTGGGTGTGTGTTTGCATCTTTGTGAGTGTGGGTGTGTGTTGTGTTTGCGTGTATGTGTTTGTAAGTGTGTGTGTGTTTGTGAGTGTGTGTGTGTGTGTATGTTTGTGGGTGTGTGTTTGCATCTTTGTGAGTGTGGGTGTGTGTTGTGTTTGCGTGTATGTGTTTGTAAGTGTGTGTGTGTTTGTGAGTGTGTGTGTGTGTGTATGTTTGTGGGTGTGTGTTTGCATCTTTGTGAGTGTGGGTGTGTGTTGTGTTTGCGTGTATGTGTTTGTAAGTGTGTGTGTGTTTGTGAGTGTGTGTGTGTGTGTATGTTTGTGGGTGTGTGTTTGCATCTTTGTGAGTGTGGGTGTGTGTTGTGTTTGCGTGTATGTGTTTGTAAGTGTGTGTGTGTTTGTGAGTGTGTGTGTGTGTGTATGTTTGTGGGTGTGTGTTTGCATCTTTGTGAGTGTGGGTGTGTGTTGTGTTTGCGTGTATGTCCTCTGCCCCTCCCCCTGCTCGTGCCCTCGCTCTAAAGAAACAAAATATTTTACAAAATGAATGCAGCACACCGAAGCAGAACAAATGGAGATGACTGGGCAAGCGCCATGACAGGAACAGGGAGACAGAAAGGACTAGAAGAAAACGTGTTACAAAATTCGTGACCAGTAGCATTTGCAATTTGCTGCAGTCCCGCACAGCCAGAAACAAAAGTGCTTAGAGACGTTCTAGGCATACACATAGGAATTTTGATAAAATGTTTTCTCTCAACGATCAACAACAAAACTGATAGAACTAGGAACTGGAGCCAGAATTAAATGTCCAACAAAACAGTTGTAAACAAGTTTTAGCAGGATCTGAGCTTGTAACTTGGGCCACTTCAAAGCGGCTCGGATTATTGCACAAAAAAGAACAACACTTTCAGTTGGAGAGACAGTCAAAAAAATGACTACTGTGGTTATGAAAAATTTTGCTGGGTATTTTCAGAAAAGCCTAAGAACCTTAAATTATCAAAATATGGAAGACCTACTAAGACACCAAACAATTGCCCATAGACGACAAGACCGGTTGACTAATATCAAAGATTAATTGATTTGAAATTGGAAAAGCTGCAAGTATTTTTCTTTAGGGCTATAGGAGAGGTGTGACAGAAGACACTGTCCAAATAGTATTTTGAGTGTGTCTTAACATATTCCCAAATCTATGAAGAGATGCTGCAAATTTGGGGCAAAAAATCAGATTAGTGGTATGGATATTTCAAACTCTTTTAAGCCTGTAAGATGAGAATTTTAATAGGTATTTGGCATGAACGTCCTGTGACGGACGCACCTGCACGAGACACGAGACACGAGACACGAGACACGAGACGTTTCAGCCTGTGCACCCCAGAACTGCAGCTCGTGATCTTTTCCACCCCCGCATCCTGACTTCACTTGGCTTCGATCGTTTCCAGAAATGTTTCCGCTCCCACCACTTATACAGAGTATTGGATTAGGAAAACTGAAGTCAATTTAGGAAACGACAGGCTTGCCCAAGCCTGGGAGGGCTTGGAACGCAGGGGTCTGGGAAGCGAACTCGGGTGCCGAACCAGGCGGTTCTCAGGGCCATCAGCAGCGAAGCACAAATGCTGTGCGTTTGCAAAGGCTTCCTTCTCATCCGCGCTCCAAATCTCGAGAGAGTGCCTCTCATTGGTAGTCTCTAACCAGGACCCACAGGAAAAGGGATGATAAGGAACATCCTTCTAGGCTCCTTCCTGTGATGCAGAGAAGGCACGCTCGGGGCGAAGCCGAGGTGCCGCAGTGACAAGAGGGGATTCACCACCCTGCATAATTCGTATGTAGAGACTCAGCTTCTATCCAAGCTTATGGAAACATTTCCTATCTCATCCAAGGCATGGAATAAGAGTCACACCTGTTTTCATGACCTCAGGGTCCTGAGATGAGCCCTAGGTTGGGCTCCACACTGGGCATGGAGCCTGCTTATGATTCTCCCTCCGCCTCTGCCCCTCCCCGACACACGGTCCAGGGCTTTCTCTCTCTCTCTCTCTCTCTAACACAAAACCAAGCAGTTACGTGCGT
>NW_024426603.1:0-9469 GCF_017311325.1 Ursus maritimus
AATGACCGGCGGCGCCCCTAGCGGCCCGGGTGGTGGCGGGTTGGCAGTGTGAGTTTCGCACTGCGATTTGGGGGTCCCCAATGCCATGCGTTGCAGCGCAAGGCCCCTTGGGAGGGGCCCCTCTGGGGCCGTCCTAGGGTTACTGTTAGCACCCAGCAGTCCGGTAGACATGATCCACCAGCTGTGCAGTAGCGGAGGGCCAGGCCGAGGTGAGGGCGCCGGCGTGCTGGAGCGTGGGCCCAATCATTTTGGCGCGGGGGGCCTTGGAAGGTCGCCGGGGGATTGGAGGGCCCTGCCGGTTCTCCCGCCCTGAAAGGCCAGAGGCGCCCCTAGCGGCCTGGGTGGTGGCAGGGCGGCAGGGTGAGTCCGGCGCTGGGGCTTTGAGGTCATCAGTCCCCGGTGTTGCGGTGACAGGCCCCTTGGGAGGGGCCCCTCGGGGACCAACCTAGGGTTAGGGTAGCCCCCAGGAGCCCAGCAGGCCAGATCCGCCTGCTGAGCAGCGAGCAGAGGGGCGGGCCGAGGTGAGTGCGCTGGTGAGCAGGAGCGTGGGGCCAAGCGTTTTGGAGCAGGGGGCCTTCGAAGGTCACTGGGGGCTCGGAGGGCCCTGCCCATTCTCTCGCCTGAATGACCGGCGGCGCCCATAGCGGCCCGGGTGATGGCGGGGCGGCAGGGTGAGTCCGGTGCTGAGGCTCGGGCTTCCCTATACCCGACGTTGCAGTGCCAGGCCCCTTGGGAGGGGCCCCTCGGGCCCGACCTAGGGTTAGGGTTAAACCCCAGGAGGCCGGCAGGCCCGATCTGCCCGCTGTGCAGCGAGCGGAGGGGCGGGCCGAGGTGAGGGCGCTGGGGAGCGGGAGCATGGGCACCAGCATTTTGGCATAGGGCGCCTTTGAAGGTCACCGGGGGCTCAGAAGGCCCTGCCCCTTCTTCCACCCTGAATCACCGGCAACACCCTAGCGGCCCGGGTGGTGACAGTGCAGCAGGGTGAGTCCGGCTCTGGGGCTCTGAGTCACCAATCCCAAGCGTTGCAGAGCCAGGCCCCTTGGGATGTGCCCCACGGGGCCGACCTAGGGTTTCGGTTAGCCCCCAGGAGCCCAGCAGGCCCTATCCACCGGCTCTGAATCAAGTGGAGGGGTGGGCCGAGGTGAGCGCACTGGCGAGCAGGAGCGTGGGAGCCAACTTTTTTGCGTGGGGGGCCTTCGAATGCCGCCGGGGAAACGGAAGGCCTTGCCAGTTCTCCCACCCTGAATGACCCGCGGCGCCCCTAGCAGCCCGGGTGGCGGCAGGGCGGCAGGTGAATCTGGCGCTGGGGCTCAGGGGTCCCCAATACACCTCGTTGGGGCACCAGGCCGCTTGGGAGGGGCCCCTCGGGGGCTGACCTAGGGTTAGGGTCAGACCGCAGGACGCCAGAAGGCTCAATCTGCCAGCTGTGCGGCGAAAGGAGTGGTGGGTCGAGGTGAGGTCTATGTGGAGCGGGAGTGTGGGCCCAAGCGTTTTGGCGCAGGGGGCCTTCGAATGTCTTCGGGGACTCAGCGGGCCCTACCTATTCTCCTCCCTGAATGACCGGCGGCACACCTAGCTGCCCTGGTGGCGGCGGGGCAGCAGGGTGAGTCAGGCTCTCCGGCTCTGGTATCTCCAATACCAGCGTTGCGGCGCCAGGCCCCTTGGGAGCGGCCCCTCGGGTGCCAACCTAGGGTTAGGTTTAGCCCGTAGGAGGCCGGCAGGCCCTATTCGCCAGCTGTGTGGATAGCAGAGTGGCGTACTGAGTTGAGGGCGCTGGTGAGCGGGAGCGTGGGCCCGGGCGTTTTGAGGTGGGGGCCGTTGAAGGTCACCGTGTCTCAGAGGGCACTGACCTTTCTCCCTCCCTGAATAATAGCAGCACCCCAAGACCCCAGGTGGCAGCTGGGCAGCAGGGTGAGTCCTGTGCTGGGGCTCAGGGGTTCCCAATCCCCGGAGTTGCAGCGCCAGGCCCATTGGGAGGGGCCAGTCAGGGGGCAATCTAGGGTTACGGTTAGCCCCCAGAAGGCTGGTGGACCTGATCAGAGGCTCTGCAACAGGCGGAGGGTTGCCCCGAGGTGAGGGCACTAGCGAGCCTGAGCATGACCCCAAGCAATTTAGCGCAGGGGGTCTTCGAAGGTCAGCGGGGGCTCGGAAGTCCCTGCCCGATCTCCTGTCCTGATTGACCGGTGGTCCCCTAGCGGCTTGGGTGGCTGAAGGGCAGCAGGGTGAGTCCGGCACTTGGGCACGGGGTCCCCATCCCCAGCGTTGCGACGCCAGGCCCCTGGGGAAGGGCCCCTCGGGGGCCGACCTATGGTTAGGGTTAGCCCCCAGGAGCCACGCAGGCCCGATACACCAGCTGTGCATCGAGAGGACAGTTGGGCCGAAGTGAGGGTGCTGGTGAACATGAGCCTGGACCCAAGCGTTTTGGTTCTGGGCGCCTTCGAAGGTCGGCGGGGGTTCGGAGGGCCCTGCCAGTTCTCCCACCCCGAATGAATGGCGGCGCCGCTAGCGGCCCGTGTGGGGCGGGGCGGCAGCGTGCATCCGGCGCTGGGGCTTGGGGGTACCCAATCCCCGGCGTTGCGGTGCCAGGCCCCTTAGGAAGGGACCCTCAGGGGCCGTCCTAGGGTTCTAGTTAGCGCCCAGGAGGCCGGCAGGCCCGAGTCGCCGGCTGTGCAAGGAGCGGAGGTGCGGGCCGAGTTGAGGGTGCTGGTGAACATGAGCCTGGGCCCAAGCGTTTTGATTCGGGGCGCCTTCGAAAGTAGGTGGGGGCTCGGAGGGCCCTACCCGTTCTCCCGCCCTGAATGACCGGCGGCGCCCCTAGCGGCCTGGGTGGCGGCAGGGTGGCAGGGTGAGTCCGGCGCTGGGGCTCAGGGGTCCACAATCCCCAGTGTTGCGGTGCCAGGACCCTTGGGAGGGGCCCTCGGGGGTCGATCTAGGGTTACGGTTAGCCCCCAGGAAGCCGGTGGACCCGATCAGCGGCTGTGCAGCACGCGGAGGGTTGGGCCGAGGTGAGGGCGCTGGCGAGACTGAGCATGAGCCCAAGTGTTTTGGTGCAGGGGGTCTTCGAAGGTCGGTGGGGGCTCGGAAGGACCTGCCCGTTCTCCCGCTCTGAATGACCGGTGGGGCCCCTAGAGGCTCCGGGGCCTGAAGGCAGCAGGTTGAGACCGGCACTTGGGTTGGGGTCCCCATTCCCGGCGTTGTGGCGCCAGGCCACTTGGGAAGGGCCCCTCCGTGGCCGCCCTACAGTTAGGGTTAGCCCTCAGGAGGCCAGCATTCCCGATACACCGCCTGTGCGTCGAGCGGAGAGTTGGGCGAGGTGAGGGTGCTGGTGAACATGAGCCTGGGCCCAAGCGTTTTGGTTCAGGGCGCCTTCGCAGGTGGGTGGGCGTTCGAAGGGCCCGGCCCGTTCTCCCACCCTGAATGAATGGCGGCGCCCCTAGCGGCCCGTGTGGGGCGGGGCGGCAGGGTGCATTTAGCGCTGGGGCTTGGGGGTTCCCAATCCCTGGCGTTGCGGCGCCAGGCCCCTTAGGAAAGGACCCTCAGGGGCCGTCCTAGGGTTAGGATTAGCGCCCAGGAGGCCGGCAGGCCCCATCCGCCAGCTGTGCGAGGAGTGGAGATGCGGGCCCAGTTGAGGCCAATGGCAAGCGGGAGCATGGTCCCCAGCGTTTTGGCGTCCTGGGCCTTCGAATGTTGCCATGGGTCGGAGGGCCGGGCCCGTTCTCCTGCCCTGAATAACCAGCGACGCCCCTAGCGGCTCCGTTGGCGGTGGGGTGGCAGGGTGAATCCCACGCTGCGGCTCGGGGATCCCCAATCCCCGGCGTTGCGGTGCCAGGACCCTTGGGAGGGGCCCCATTGTTTCCGACCTAGGGTTAGGGTTAGCTCCCACGAGGCTGGTAGGCCCGATCCCCCGCCTGTGCGGAGAGCGGAGGGGCGGTCTGAGGTGAGGGCGCTGGCGAGCAGGAGCATGGGTCAAGCGTTTTGACGCGGTGGGCCTTCAAATGTCGACTGGTGCTCGGAGGGCCCTGCCCATTCTCCCACCATGAATGACCGGTTGTGCCTCTAGAGGCCCGGCTGGCAGCGGGATGGCAGGGTGAGTCTGGCGAAGGGGCTCAGGGGTCTCCAATCCCGTCATGGCGGAGAGAGACACCTTGGGAGGGGCCCTTCGGGGGCCGACCTCGGTTTAGGGTTAGCCCCCAGGAGGCCAAAAGGCACGATCTGCCGGCTGTGAGGTGAGCAGAGGTGCGGGCCGAGGTGAGGGTGCTGGCTATTGGGAGGGTGGGCCCAAGTGTTTTGGCACGGGTGGCCTTCGACAGTCGCCGGGGTGTCGGAGGGCCCTGCCCGTTTTCACGCCCTGAATGACCGGCAGCGCCCCTAGAAGCCCAGGTTGAAGCGGGGCAGCAGGGTGAGTCCGGAGCTGGCGCTCGGGGTCCCGAATCCCCGGCATGGCGGCGCCAGGCCCCTTGGGAGGGGTCCCTCGGGGACCGACCTAGGGTTAGGGATAGGCCAAAGGAGGCCAGCAGGCCCAATCACCGGGCTGTGCGGCGAGCAGAAGGGTGGGCCAGGGGAGGGCGCTGGTGAGCAGGAGTGTGGGCCCAAGCGTTTTGGCAAGTCGGGCCTTAGAATGTCGCCAGGGGCTCAGAAGGCCCTGCCCGTTCTCCCACCCTGAATGACCAGCGGCGACCCTAGCGGCCCTGGTGGCGGCGGGGCAGCAGGGTGTGTCTGTCGCTGGTTTTCGGGGTTCCCCATGCCCCAGTGTGGCGGCACCAGGCCCCTTGGGAGGGGCCCCGCGCGGGCTGACCTAGGGTTAGAGTTAGCCCCCAGGATGCCAGCAGGCCCGATCCGCCAGCTGTACGGCGAGCGGTGGGGGGGGCCGAACTGAGGGGGCTGGAGTTCGGGAGCGTGGGCCCAAGCGTTTTGGCGTGGGGGGCATTCGAATGTCCCCGGGGCCTCGGGGGGCCCTGCCCGTTCTTCCGCCCTGAATGATCAGCGGCACCACTAGCGGCCCGATGGGGGCGGGGTGGAAGGGTGAGGCTGACACTGGGGCTCGGGTTTCCCCAATCCCCGGCATTGCAGCAATAGGCCCCTTGGGATGGGCCCCTCAGGGGCCGACCTTCGGATAGGGTTAGCCCCCAGTTGGCTGGCAGGCCCTATCCGCCTGCTGTGCAGCGAGCGGAGGGGCAGGCCCAGATGAGGGCGCTGGCGAACTGGAGCGTGGGCCCAAGTGTTTTGGCGCGGGGGGCCTTCGAATGTCGCTGGGGCTCGGAGGGCCCTGCCCATTCTCCCGAGCTGAATTACCGGCGGCGCCCCTAGCAGCCCGGGAGGCGGCGGGGCGGCAGGGTAATTCCGGCACTGGGGCTCAAGGGTCCCCAGTCCCCGGCGTGGCGGCGCCAGGCCCCTTGGGAAGGGCCCCTCTGGGGCCGACCTAGGTTTAGGGTTAGCCCCCAGGAGGCCAGCAGGCCCGATCAGCCGGCTGTGAGGCGAGCGGAGGGGCAGGCCAAGATGAGGGCGCTGGCGAGCGGGAGTTGGGCCCAAGCGTTTTGGGGCGGGGGGCCTTCAAAGTTACCAGGGGCTTGGAGGGCCCAGCAAGTTCTCCCGCACTGAATGACAGGTGGCGTCCTAGCAGCCCGGGTGGCAGCGGGGCGGCAGGGTGAGTCCGGAGCTGGGTCTCAGGGGTCCCCAATCCCAGGCATTGCGGAGCCAGGCCCGTTGGGAGGGGCAGCTCCGGGCCCGTCCTAGGGTAAGTGTTAGCCCCAAGGAGGCCTGCAGGTCCGATCCAACAGCTGTGCGGTGAGTGGAGGGTCGGGCCGAGGTGAGGGCGCTGGCGAGCGGGAGCGTGGGACGAAGGGTTTTGGCGCGGGGGCCTTCGAAGGTCACTGGGGCCTTGGAGGGCCCTGCCCGTTCTCCCGCCCTGAATGACCGGCGGAGCCCCTAGCGGCTCGGGTGGCAGTTGAGCCGCAGGGTGAGTCCAGCGCTGGGGCTCGGGAGTCCGAATCCCTGGCGTTGTGGGCCAGGCCCCTTGGGAAGGGCCCCTCGTGGGAAGACCTAGGGTTAGGTTTAGCCACCAGAAGGCTGGTGGGCCTGATCCGCCGGCTATCTGGTGAGCAGAGGGGTGGGCCAAAGTGAGGGCGCTGGAGTGCGTGAGCCTGGGCTCAAGCGTTTTGGCACGGGGTCCCTTTGGAGGTCGCCGGGGGCTTGAAGGGCCCTGCCCGTTTTCCAGCCTTGAGTATCCGGCGGCATCCCTAGCGGCCTGGGTGGCGGCGGGGCGGCAGGGTGAGGCCGGCGCTGGGGCACGGGGGTCCTCAATCCCCGGCGTTGTGGCACCAGCCCCCTTGGGAGGGGCCCTTTGGGGACCGAACTAGGGTTAGGGTTAGCCCCCGGGAGGCTGGCATTCCCTATCCGCCAGCTGTGCGTTGAGCGGAGGGGCAGGCCGAGGTGAGGGCTCTGGCGAGCGGGAGCGAGGGCCCAAGCGTTTTGGCGTGGGGGGACTTCGATGGTAGCCGGGGGCTCGGAGGGCCTTGCCCATTCTGTCACCGTGAATGACCAGCGGCGCCCCTACAGGCCCAGGTGGCAGCGGGGCAGTAGGGTGAGTCCGGCGCTGGGGATCGGGGGTTCCCAATCCCCAGAATTGCTGCGCCAGGCCCCTTGGGAAGGGCCCCTAGGGGGCCGAACTAGGGATAGGGATAGTCCCCAGGAGGCCGGCAGGCCCGATCCCCCGGCTGTGCGTCTAGTGGAGGGGCGGGCTGAGGTGAGGGCGCTGGCAAGCGGGAGCATGGGCCCAAGCGTTTTGGCACGAGTGGCCTTCGAAGGTCGCCAGGGGCTAAGAGGGCCCTGCCCGTTCTCCCTCCCTGAATGACCAGCGGCGCCCCTACCGACCCGGTTGGCGGCGGGGCAGCAAGGTGAGTCCGGTGCTGGGGCTCAGGGGTCCACAATCCCCGGTGTTGCAGCACCAGCTGCCTTGGGAGGGGCCCCTCATGGGCCAATCTAGGGTTAGGGTTAGCCCCCAGGAGGCCGTCAGGCCCGATCGGCCAGCTTTGCGGTGAGTGGAGGGGCGGGCCGAGGTGAGAGCGCTGACAAGCGGGAGCGTGGGTGCAAGCATTTTGATGCGGGGTGCCTTCAAAAGTCACCCATGGCTCAGAGGGCCCTGCCTCTTCTCACGCCCTGAATGACCAGCGGTGCAGCTAGCGGCCCGGGTGGCAGTGGGGCAGCACAGTGAGTCCGGCGCTGGGGCTCAGGGGTCAGCAATCCCAGGCGTTGTGGCGCCAGGCCTCATCGGACGGGCCCCTCAGGGGCCGACCTAGGGTTAGGTTTAGCCCCCAGGAGGCCGGCAGGCCCTATCCGCCAGCTGTGCAGTGAGTGGAGGGGTGGGCCGAGGTAAGGGCTCTGGCAAGCGGGAGCATGGGCCGAAGCGTTTTGTCGCAGGGAGCCTTCAAAGGTCTCCAGGGGCTCAGAGGGCCCTACCCGTTCTCCCGCACTGAATGACCGGCGGCTCCCCTAGCAGCCCGGGTGGAGGCAGAGCAGCAGGGTGAGTCTGGCACTGGGGCTCGGTAGTCCCCAATCCTCGGCGTTGCGGCGCCAGGCCCCTTGGGATGGGCCCCTAGGGGGCCTACCTAGGGTTAGGGTTAGCCCCCAGGAGGCTGGGAGGCCAGATCCGCCGGCTGTGTGGCGAGCGGAGGGGCAGGCCGAGGTAAGGGCGATGGCGAGTGGGAGCGTGGTCCCAAGTGCTTTGGCGTGGGGGGCCTATGAAAGTTGCTGGGGGCTCAGAGGGCCCTGCCCGTTCTCCCGCCCTGAATGACCGGTGGTGCCCCTTGTGGCCCGGGTGGCGGTGGGGGGCATGGTGAGTCTGGCGCTGGGGCTCAGGAGTCCCCAATCCTCGTCCTTGCGGCGCCAGGCCCCTTGGGAGGGGCCACGAGGGGGTCGACCTAGGGTTCTGGTTAGCCCCCAGAAGGCCCTCAGGCCCGATACGCCAGCTGTGTGGTGAGCAGAGGGGAGGGCCAAGGTAAGGGCGTTGGTGAGCGGGAGCGTGGGCCCAAGCGTTGTGGTACTGGGAGCCTTCGAAGGTCACCAGTGGCTTGGAGGGCCCTGCCCCTTCTCCCTCCCTGAATGACCGGCGGCGCCCCTAGCGGCCCAGGTGGCAGTAGGGGGGGGGGGTGAGTCCAGGGCTGGGGCTCGGGAGTCCCAAATTCCCAGTGTTGCGGCAATAGGAACCTGGGATGGGCCCCTCGGGGGCCCACCAAAGGTTAGGGTAACACCAAGGAGGCTGGCAGTCCCGCTCCACCAGCTGTGCTGCGAGCCGAGGGGTGGACCGAGGTGAGGGCGTAGGCGAGCGGGAGCATGGGCCCAAGCATTTTGGCGCGGGGGCCTTCGAATGTCGCCAGGAGCTTGGAAGGATCTTCCCCTTTTCCCTCACTGAATGACTGACAGTGCTCCTAGCGGACCGGGTGGGGGCGGGGCGACACGGTGAGTCCGGCGTTGGGGCTCGTGTGTCCCCAATCTTTGGCATTGCAGTGCCAGGCCCCTTCGGACGGGCCCCTCAGGGGCCAACCTAGGGTTATGGGTAGCCTCCAGGAGGAGAGTAGGTCTCATCCGCTGGCTCTGCAGCGAGCGGAGGAGCGGGCCGAGGTGAGGGCGCTGAGGAGCGGGACGTGGGCTCAAGCGTTTTGGATGGGGGAGCCTTCAAATGTCGCCATGGGCTCGGAGGGCCCTGCCCGTTCTCTCGCCCTGAAAGGCTGGCGGCGCCCCTAGCAGCCTGGGTTGCTGCGGGGCGGCAGGGTGCGTCCGGCACTGGGACTTGGGGGTCCCCAATCCCTGGCATGCGGCGCCAGGCCCCTTGGGAGGGGCCCCTCGGGGGCCGACCTAGGGTTAGGGATCGTCCCCAGGAGGCCGGCAAGCCCAGCTCTAAGTGGTTCTGGCAATGTAACAAAAATGCCATACACTTATCTGTAAGAAATAACAGTGAACAGGAACCCTCTTAGCCCTAACATCATCCTTTCTGAATATGGAAGCCAGCCCCAAAGTGGTCGTGGAAGTCTGACGAAAGGGCTAAGCACTTTTCTCTGAGTCACCACACTATACAGGGAAAGACCAATGTACATCATCTTTCACGAGTAGGAAGCATTAATGAAAAGGTTCTGGAATTTCGAGGACTCTGACCCATCCTTATTGGTAATAAACCACCCTGTACAGGAAAACACCTTCAACTCTCATCAGCCTCCTCAATCCTGATTCCGATTCAACTTTGGGTGTGTAGGACTAGGGAAATGTCCACATCTTATTGCTAAGAAAGAACGATGTCAGGGTAATGCCCTTCAAGTCACATCAGGCTTCCTGAAGACGGAAGCAGGAATCAAGGTGGTTATGTTACCATGAGGTAAGGAAGATGAGCATATAAGTGAGAAACAACAGTGGGCAGGACCTCTCTTCCAACGAACAGTATCTTTGCTTAATGTTGAATCCCTATGGTAAGTGGTTGTGG
>NW_024426603.1:9649-10666 GCF_017311325.1 Ursus maritimus
CAGGGAAATGGATTTGGTTTTCTGTGCCAGCCCAGCCACAGCTGAGTGTCACAGCACCCTCTCGTGGGCTCATAAGAGTTTCACTGTCACCAGGCAGGTCATTGTATTTGATAAACCACTGTGAGAGTTTGCAATTGCCTTCATCTGCAACCTCCTAGAGGCAAATGCAGGTCTCTGGTACCATGTGAAGTCATGTGAAGGCATTGTGAGAAAGTGTCCTTTTGCTTAAGAAAAACATGGCTGGGGCTCCTGGCTGGCTCAGCCAGTTAAGCATGTGCCCTTGGCTCAGGTTATGATCCCAGGGTTCTGGGATTGAGCCCGGGCTCCCTGCTCAGTAGGAAAGGAGGTAGGGAAATAGCTTAGAACCCACAGAGAATGTGAATAAAGGGGAGTGAAATGGAACTTGGTCTGTGTTTTGCTTTAGGGATTGGAAGTTAGTTTTTTCTCAATTGTGATTGTTCTTGAAACAGAAAAGCTGTATTGATTTTTTTTTTTACCTTTAATTTTTCTAATAATAATTTTTTATTATGATATGTTAGTCACTATACAGTATTTCCTTTGTTTTTGATGTAGTGTTCCCTGATTCATTATTTGCATATAACACCCAGTGCTCCATGCAATATGTACCTTCCTTAATACCCATCACTGGCCCATCCCAATCCCCCACCCCTCTCCCCTCTGAAGCCCTCAGTTTCTTTCCCAGAGTCCATAGTCTCTCGTGGTTCATTCCCCATTCTGTTTAGGGTCCATTGTCTAAAGGAGGACAGACAGTGGAAGTTCACCAAATATAAGATCAAAATTTCATTGTTCATTATAGATGCCGCCAAGTAGTTCCCAGACATTTCATTCTACTGTAGTAATTCATTATACCTGTGCAGGTGCACGTGGAAGACAATTGATGGATGCATAGTGGTAATAAAACACGCCCCTCAGTAGCAGAATAATAGAGGATGCATATGTGTAAAATTATTCGACAACAGCTTCCATGTTTTCCCTTTGGTTCCTTATTATCTATGA
>NW_024426604.1:0-1744 GCF_017311325.1 Ursus maritimus
AGATTGATTCCTACCTCAGGGCCTGAGCTCAGCTCAGAGTCGGCTTGGGATTCATTCTCCCTCTTCTCTGACCCTCCCCCTGCTCATGCTTTCTCTCTCTCTCCCTCTCCAAGTAAATCAATAAAATCTTAAAAAAAAAAAAAAGACAGTGTTCTGAAATATATAAATAAAGTGACCTGTTTCTCAGTTCAGAACTTTGATACTATACCAAGCTATTTTTAATGAGGAAACTTACTCCATTATACCACATAATATATATATATTGATCTCATTATTCTAGTCATTTTTAAAATACGAATTTATACAAAAGTTTACTTTCAACATTTTATAATTTTTCTGTTGAGTGAAATGTTCACCAAAAGCCCCAAAATAGTGACTCCTAGCTTATTAAATACTCTGAATTATTCTGATTCAATCATAGTTTTTTATAAAATTTTGTTTGATGATGATCTAATTGTTCGTATCACAGCCAATCAGTATAACTAGCATATCTATGAAAAGAGCTATTTTAACAGATATCTTTAATTTCTATTAAAGATTTCAAGTATACAAAATTTTGTTACTTTAGGGCTCGAAACATATTTTTAGTTTGATATGTAAGTGCCTCTGATATACAAGAGTATCGATGGAAGGCAGTAACCACAGGATTTTATTTAAGTGGAGTTTTAGATCCAAGAGAGATGGGTTCAAAGTCAAGCTTTGCTGTTTATTCTCATTGTAAGATTGGAAAATTAATTGTTAAAGGCCTTTCTTCATTTCTAAAATGGGTATAAACATGCAAATTTTTAACAAATTAAATAAAACATAATATGTGGAGCTCTCTGTTTCTGTAAGGAGTAGCAGCTTGAGACAGATAATAAGCATGCAAAGAACATATAGAAATGTGAGATTAAACAGAAAAATAATGTGTTCTAAGACATAGGATACCTTCAGTTTCCAGTTCTGCATGTAAGAAGTCACAAGTCACCACTTGGTTCTAACAACAAGAAAAAAGATGAACAGCCTGAAAAATCAACTCATTTTGGGTCCTTAGAGCAGGCAAATCACTGCCCTCAAGATTGAAAATCAGACAGATAACATCAAGAAGTTAAGCTTTAAGGGAGCTCATGAGCAGAAACTGCCGTTGGGTTCAATGGGAGTAGGAAAACCTGAAGTGTAAGTGATGATTTGTAGAGGCTCAGTGAGGAAACTCAGAGAGTTAAAAGCTCTGGGGGAACCAAGATATTTGAGGCCCCCACCATATTGTGAGATTTATTTCCAAGAGCTCAACCAGATTCAGATGGGGAATGTCAGAAAAATCACCTCGTGCTTCTTCAGGAGAAGAGGAAAAGGGACCATTTTGAAATGCATGAGAGTGTTGTGTTCTTAAGAGAGCCAGCACTCACAGAAATCTAGCGACCAGAGCCTAATCTGCTGGGACATTATAGAGCTTAACGGACCCCGGACAAGGAAATACCCAACTCCAGTATCCTCTAGCCTTTCACGTGGCAGAAGAGAAATACCCAACTCCAGCCCACTCTAACCTTCCTGTTCTACTTAAGTGGGGAGGAAAAACTGAGAAACACTTATGAAGTTCACAGCCCAGAGGCCTAGGCTCACTAAGAGCCTGAGCCCTAACCACAGGACCGCAGAATGCTTCCCCTCCCCCCATGCCTGACCATCACATTTCTAAAGGTCTGCTTGCTCTGGTTCTTTTTACCCAGTGCATAGTGGCTGGGTGTCAAGAAAACAGTACAAGCATAAC
>NW_024426604.1:10295-10617 GCF_017311325.1 Ursus maritimus
ACCACAAGGTTGCAGATTCGATAAAAAGACATGACCCATCCATTTGCTGTCTAAAAGAGACTCATTTTGAACCTAAAGATACATTCACACTGAAAGTAAAGGGATGGAATACTATCTTTCATGCCAATGGACCTCAAAAGAAAGCTGGGATAGCAATTCTCATATCAGACAGATTGGATTTTAAACCAAAGACTACAGTTAGACATACAGAAGGGCACTATATTATTCTTAAAGGATGTATCCAACAAGTGGATATAATTATAAATATATAAGCCCCACCAGGGGAGTAGCAAGATACACAAGCCAACTCTTAACCAGAATA
>NW_024426605.1:0-1241 GCF_017311325.1 Ursus maritimus
GGCAGCAGGGTGAGTCCGGTACATGGGCTCGGGGTCCCCATCCCTGACGTTGTGGTGCCAGGCCACTCAGGAAGGGCCTCTTGGGGGCCGAACAACAGTTAGGGTTAGTCCCCAGGAGGCCGGCAGGCCCGATACACCACATGTGTTGCGAGCGGAGCGGTGGGCCGAGATGAGGGTGCTGGTGAACATGAGCCTGGGCCGAAGCGTTTTGGTTTGGGGCGCCTTCGAAGGTCGGAGGGAGTTCGGAGGGCCCTGCCAGTACTCCCACCCTGAATGAAAGGCAGCGCCCCTAGCGGCCCGTGTGGGGCTAGGTGGCAGGGTGCATCCGGCGCTGGGGCTTGGGGGTCCCCAATCCCCGGCGTTGTGGTGCCAGGCCCCTTAGGAAGGGACCCTCAGGGGCCGTCCTAGGGTTAGGGTTAGCGCCCAGGAGGCCGGCAGGCCCAAGTCGCCGGCTCTGCGAAGAGTGGAAGTGTGGGCCAGTTTGAGGGCGATGCCGAGCGGGAGCATGGTCCCTAGCGTTTTGGCGCCCTGGGCCTTCGAATGTTGCCATGGCTTGGAGGGCCCTGCCCGTTCTCCTGCCCTGAATAACCAGCGGCGCCCCTAGCGGCTCCGTTGGCAATGGGGCGGCAAGGTGAGTCCTGCGCTTTGGCTCGGGGATCCCCAATCCCCAGCGTTGCTGCGCCAGGCCCCTTGGGAGGGGCTCCTCGTGGGCCGACCTAGGGTTAGAGTTAGCCCCCAGGAGGCTGGCAGGCCCAATCCTCTGGCTGGGCGGCGAGAGGTGGGTGGGCAGAGGTAAAGGCCCTGCCGAGCGGGAGCATGGGCCCCTGCATTTTGGAGTGGGAGGCTTCAAATTTCGCTGGTTTCTCCAGGGCCCTGTCCGTTCTCCTGCCCTGAATGACTGGCGGTGCCTCTAGCGGCCCGGGTGGTGGCGGGGCGGCAGGTGAGTCCGGCCCTGGGGCTCAGGGGTCCCCAATCCACTGCGTTGTGGCGCCAGGCCCCTTGGGAGGGGCCCCTTGGGGGATGACCTAGGGTTAGGCTTAGCCCCCAGGACGCCGGCAGGCTCAATCCGCCAGCTGTGCAGGGAATTGAGGGGTGGGTCAAGGTGAGGTCTCTGTCGAGCGGGAGCATGGGCTCAAGCGTTTTGGCGCCGGGGGCCTTCGAATGTTTCCGGGGACTCGATGGGCCCTGCCCATTCTCCTCCCTGAGTGACCGGCAGCGCCCCTAGCAGCCCAGGTGGCGGC
>NW_024426605.1:9992-10614 GCF_017311325.1 Ursus maritimus
CCTTTGAAGGTCGCCGTGTCTCGGAGGGCCCTGCCCGTTCTCCCGCCCTGAATGACCGGCGGTGCCCCTAGCGGCCCAGGTGGCAGAGGGGGGCATGGTGAGTCCGGTGCTGGTGCTCAGGAGTCCCCTTTCCCCGTCGTTGCGGCGCCAGGCCCCTTGGGACGGGCCACTTGGGGGCCGACCTAGGGTTAGGGTTAGCCCCCAGAAGGCCCACAGGCCCGATCATCCCGCTGTGCAGCGAGAGAGGGGTGGGCCGAGGTTAGGGCGCTGGCGAGCAGGAGCGTGGGAGCCAGAGTTTTTGCGCGGGGGGGCCTTCAAGGTCACAGGGGGATTGGAGGGCCCTGCCCGTTCTCCCTTCCTGAATGACTGGCAACACCCCTAGCGCCCTGGGTGCTTGCGGGGTGGCAGAGTGAGTCCAGCACTGGGGTTCGGGGGTCCCAAATCCCCAGCATTGCGGTGCCAGGCTCCTTGGGAGGGGCCCCTTGGGGGCCGACCTAGGGTAAGTTTTAGCCCCCAGGAGTCCAGCAGGCCCATTCCGCCAGCTCTGCGGCAGGCGGAGGGGCAACCCGAGGTGAGGGTGTTGGCGAGAGGGAGTGTGGGCCCAAGCGTTTTGGCACGGGGG
>NW_024426606.1:0-3642 GCF_017311325.1 Ursus maritimus
CAGCTCTGACCCGACCTACAAGCACCAGACCACCTGAGTGTTGGACCTGAGCTCCCAGGGGACTGGGAATGTGCTGGATTGTAGGAAACAAGAGAAAGTTTAGGTATCTTTTGAAAGAGCTTCAGGGTACCTTCCTCTCAATTTGCATAGGTTTAAGGGTCATGTCCCCATCAGCTGAAAACAGTCACCGTGTGCTGCCAGTAAGCAAATTAGAGAAGGATAAGCGAGGGGTCACAGACCATTTGGGTGGACGAGCAAGCTTACTCCAGCACACGTTGTGCGGCTTTTACGAACAGTGTATCAGCCTTGCTGTGTGCCTTGAGCCGTGCTGCCCTTGAGCAGCCAGGATTTGTCCCAGGGGGCGCCACATGCAGGATAAGGAGAAAGTAGGTCCGACTCAGGCCAAGGTCAAGGATGAATAGAAGCCCATGGCTGTCGACTTTCTAGGTTTGCTGAGAGAATATCGGTCACCGTCTTCTCCACGCAGCCCCCAGATGTCCGCTTGCATTTACCCGAGTCCCAGGAACACTGTGACTGTACCACCTTGCGGGGGGGTTGTGTGACGCTCATCTCCAAGGTCTGGCACGTCGTGTTTATAAGCTGGGTTCCAGGCAAACACCAGAAGACAGCTCAGGCTCCTCTGGAAAGATCGATGGAGCCCCAGGAAGGCACACCAACCTGTGTGTAAGGCTTCCCGGTGTTCGGCCACGTGACTCGTGTGGCATCAGCTCTGAGCGGCAACCCTTACTGATCACTCATAAACTTTGCAGTTTCCCTAAGGTTTTTCTTTGCTGGGCCATCGCCATGGTCCGTGGGGTCTTGCTGGGAATTCTCCAACATCCTGATCACAGGCTTCTGTATGTGATACAAGAGGGCTCAGCATATGGGGCCAGCACACCATTTCCCCGCAGCCCAGACCATGATGGTGGCGGTGTTCTGGCTCCCCCAGAGGCTGTCCCTGCTGTGTCAGGAGGAGCAGGCGATGGTGGAAGCAGTGTGACAGCGTGGTGCACGGAGCTGTGCCCGTCCCCGGGCTCCAGTGATGCCGAGATACTACTGAAAATTCAAATTGAGAGAGGGCTTGTTTGGCAATTATAAACATCACTCAGGATTAAATGAGAGTCTGTTTCTGATATTTTAGGGATTCCAGTTGGGTGTCTGTTTAGTAAGAACCACAGGCTTGCTCTGTGTGATTCTTTGAAGGGCCTTGGAACTACTCGAAGGTCCAAGTCCCACTGGGTTTAGAGAGAACTCTGAAAATGCAAAGAATGGGCACGGGTAGGGCTTGCTGGGTCAAGGCCATTTGGAATAAAACATTGCTACAGATTGGCCAACATATGACCAGGGCATGTGCCTACGATGGATTGTGACCTCAGAACTTGAGTCAGACTGAGAGACAGAAGTGGAAAGAGCTTCCACACTAGGAATCCCATGTGCCCTGGAAAATCCATTGAGTGGAAAAGAAAATTCACACCGTATCTGCGGACATTTCTGGAGAAGACCACTTTCCCATCCTCCTCCCCCTCAGCCGGTTCACTACAGTGCTTTGGACAATCAAGGATCTTGGAAATTCCTGAAACAAATGATCTGATTACTTTATTTGGTGTTGAAATTTTTTTCAAGGGCTCTAAACCAGGACAAAATGACTAAGTAAGCACCCGCCATTTTGGAAGGACTTGTTAAATTCAACCAGGAATGTTACGGGTGTGGGTGGAACCTACCTAAGGAACCATGTCCTGCCAAGCTGTGCACCTGCGGAGCCACTGCGGGGCTTGGTGGGGAGGGGAGTGTGAGAAGGATTTCGGAATAATTGCTCTACGAGAGGCAGCAATTATCTTTCGAGAACATTCGGTGCGTTTTATTATAAGAACTGAAATTTCAGTCTCATCTTTAGCCTCTCCGTGCACTCCAATGTCAGGAGCGGCTTGCTGTTATCAATCTTCATTGCTGCAATTTATTTGTTGAATTATCAGCTATGCCACTGGGCAGTGCTTGTTATCTTCTTGCACTAAAGGAGCATTCGTGATGATCCAACTTCCCTGTCAATTGGCCCCTGGAAAAATCCCGGTCAATAACAGCTATTTCCCTCTTCGGAAACCTGAAGGTTGGTAATCTGCCAGGAGAACTGGCACCACGAATCAGAAACACATAGCAAATTCAGAAGTCTACTAATGCCCATTCTTGACCAGCTTACATTGTGTACAGGATTATACTGGCAGAAAAAAGAGTAAATTGAATGAAAGGTGTTTTAAGAATTCTCTTCCCTGAACAGTGGCCCAGGGAATTGACTTTTCTGTCCCAGGTGGTCTATTTGTTTTGATGCACCTACAAGCATAAACATGTCAGAAAGAAAAGTGACCAAAAAAATGAGCTGGTGGGAGTGGAAACTGCTGATTATGAAGGTCGTCAGATTTTCGGAGCTACACAGTCGGTCACAGCCCGCACCTGCCAGGGGCCTCGGTCCACAGCTGTTATTTGTGCTGTAGTCATCGCTGGGTGACCAGCAATGACTGGGGGGGAAGGGCTTCGGGGAAGGGAGGCGGGCTCTGGAGCGCAACCCAGAGGAACAAGCTTATCTCCGCACAAATAACAACTCCAAGGTACACTGTTTCAAGCAGCGACTGAACCAAGCTTTGCAAAACAAAGGACTCGGCGGAAGGAATCAGGGGATTGCTGGAGATTACCAAAGGTTTATTTGGAATGACACAGCACTGAAAACATAACTGTTACACATGATTTGTGGATACAGCATACATCACCTATCTTATTGTAGGACGATCTGGGAAGATGAGTTGCATAAATATAGAGTTGGAAATATATAGGAGTTTTTTTTATAGTGTTCTTTGATGGTGGACTTCGATGCCCCATCAACCGGCCAATCTTTGAAAGGCAGAGGGTAACGCTACGTGGCCGCTCATCCCGACCAGCTTACTTCCAGCCACAGCAGCTGGACACCTAGCTAATGAGGCTCTGCTTTCTCCCAAGGGGACAGCAGCCTTGACATGCGATCTGTCATTGCATCCTGACAAATGCACACTACGAAACACAGATACTGGCGACTGTTTTGGCAATGGGATGGCTGGTGTTGCCCCGAGGCAGAAGGGCAACTGTCACGCCAGACAGAGCAAGAGCAATGCATGTATCACTGACACTCGAGAGGCAAAGAGCTACAATGAACGCAAGGAAGCAACTATGTGTATGTAGTTTTGTGCATACACATACATCGGGAGGGATGGGAGCTAGCACGTGGAACTGTGTGCCCAGATACAGAGAGGGAGAGGGAGAGAGGTGTCGGGAAAGAAGTTTTGTGCAGCCGTTGAGGTGGAAACACAGTCAACTTGACAGGGAGAGAGAGCACGTGCTCACACCTGTGCGGGGAAGAAGAGCATCTCGGACTAGAGGATGATTCGGCACGTCTTCCGCAGGGCAGCCACTCAGGACCATACACTTGGGTGCAGAGAAATGAAGGTTCTGGTCTGGAGAAAGCTACTGTAGAACTGGTGGGAGGGGACCAATGACAAGAGTTTCCACAGCTTGGACAAAGCACAAAGAAACCTGTTATGGAGAACGTGGGGACCAGTGAGGACTTTTTCTGTAATTTACGTTTTTTTTCTCTTACTTTTTTCTTTTTTTCTTTTTTTT
>NW_024426606.1:9792-10611 GCF_017311325.1 Ursus maritimus
AGGGAGGCCTGGGTGGCTCAGGTGGTAAGCGTCTGCCTTCTGCTCAGGTTGTGATCCCAGGGTCCTGGGATCGAGCCCCACATCGGGCTCCCTGCTCAGCTGGGAGCCTGCTTCGGCTTCTCCTTCTCCATCTCCCTCTGCCGCTCCGCCTGCCTGTGCTCTCCTGCTCTCTCTCAAATAAACAAATAAAATCTTAAAGAAACAACAACAATAGAACAGCATCCTGAAAGAGGTGTTCTAAAAAGCTAGTTAGCCATGTCCTGTGCTCATAAGCCTTAAGCCCTTTTCAGAGCAGTCATGCAGCATCTCAGAAAAGAGAAATGTCTTCAGTTAGTCACCATGTCCGAGTGACCCTCAGAAAAATAAAAAACCACAAAAAACAAAAAACCAACATAGTCCGTTGAAGCTTTCAATCTCACTCTTTACCTGGTCGGCTTCTGAATCTGAGGGCCAACACAACACCACATCACCCCTTTGTAAGGTAAGTTCATCGGAATTTGCTGCTTCAAAATCATGCTTCCACCTGCCCTGCAAAAGATTTTTAAAGAACTTACTAATTTCAGAAAGAAGAGGAAATGTCACACTGAAGTCTCCCAGCCAGGCTACTAGCAGGTACTTGTAGAAGGCCCTCCAAGCTGGGTGAGGAAGACAGTGACCCCAGCTTACCCCAAGGGAGAAGACCTCTCTCAATAGAGAGGAAGTCCCTATCTACTTAAAACCTCCAATTCCTGAAGCCTGGTATTAAGAGAATTTGGATACACTCTCAGTAATGCAATGCCTTCTGCAAGAGTTGACATGTAGTGAATTAATAAATTCTAA
>NW_024426607.1:0-299 GCF_017311325.1 Ursus maritimus
TTCATCTGCAACCTCCTAGAGGCAAATGCAGGTCTCTGGTAAAACGTGAAGTCATGTGAAGGCATTGTGAGAAAGTGTCCTTTTGCTTAAGACAAACATGGCTGGGGCTCCTGGCTGGCTTAGCCAGTTAAGCATGTGCCTTTGGCTCAGGTTATGATCCCAGGGTTCTGGGATCGAGCCCGGGCTCCCTGCTCAGCAGGAAAGGAGGTAGGAAAATAGCTTAGAACCCACAGAGAATGTGAATAAAGGGGAGTGAAATGGAACTTGGTCTGTGTTTTGCTTTAGGGATTGGAAGTTAG
>NW_024426607.1:909-1019 GCF_017311325.1 Ursus maritimus
TGACAACGAGCTACTGTGTTTTATTCTGCAGTCCAAGGGAATGGTGCCAGACATCTCTAAGGTGTCTAGCAGTTCTACAATTCTGATTTTAAGTGGTCTGTGTGCTTCAG
>NW_024426607.1:9362-9743 GCF_017311325.1 Ursus maritimus
ACCAATTTCCATTCCCACCAACAGTGCACAGTGTCTCCTCGTCTGCACACCCTTGACCCCACCTGGTGTCTGTCTCTGGGACAATTGCTGTTCCAACAGTTGTGAGGGGATGGCCGGGGTGGGTTTGACTGATGTTTCCCTGACGATATTTAGTGATGTCGAACAACTTTTTCTGTCTGTTGGCACCTGTGTGCCATCTTTGGAAAGTATCTATTCACATATTCCCCCCATTTTTTTATACTTTTTTTTTTATTTGTATGAGTGTTGTGTGTATTTTGGATATTAGCCTCTTCTCACACATATGATTCGCAGATATTTTTTCTTATTGGGTCAATGGCCTTTTAAGTTTTTGATGGTTTCTTTTGCCATGTGGAAGATTTC
>NW_024426607.1:10116-10597 GCF_017311325.1 Ursus maritimus
ATCCTGTTTTGATGACAACAGCTCTATAATCTAGCTTGAAATCCAGGAGTGTGTTGACTGAACCTTTCTTTCTCCAGGTTCTTTTGGGTATTTGGGGTCTTTTGTGAAACCATACAAGTTTGAGGACTGTTTTCTATTTGCTCGAATAATGCCACTGGAATTCAGATAGGGATTTCATCACATCTGTCGATTGCTTTGGGTACGATGGACATGTTCACATAATTAACTCTTCCAGTTAAGGAGCATGGCGTATGCTTCCTTTTGTTTGTGTTGCCTTCCAAATCTTTGCCCCATACATCCTGCCCCCCTCGACACACGTTTTTCATTTCTTTTCTGCCATGTGTTGAGTGTACTATGTCTTTCTCATTTTTGGTTACTTTTATTCCTAGATTTTTTTTGATGCAATTGTAAATGGCATTGCTTTTTTAATTTGTCTTTGAGAACGTGTGTCATCAGTATACAGAAATGCAAGAAGTTGGGT
>NW_024426608.1:0-78077 GCF_017311325.1 Ursus maritimus
GCCATAGTCATTCGTCTGAAAAGGACATAGAAAGCCTGGTCTGTTTGAAGCCATGATTGTGTTCAGTCCCATAAATTCATTTTATCTTTTGTTTCTCTTGCCTTTGGGGATGTGTCATGAAAAAGGTTGCTTTGGCCAATGTCGTAGAGGTTGTTGCCTATGTTCTCCTCTAGAATTTTGATGGATTCCTGCCTCACATCGAGGTCTTTCATCCATTTGGAGTTTATTTTTGTGTATGGTGTGAGATAGTGGTCAAGTTTCATTCTCTTGCATGTAGCTGTCCAATTTTTCCAGCACCATTTATTGAAGAGACTGTCTTTTTCCCACCGGATGTTTTTTCCTGCTTTATCAAATATTAGTTGCCCAAAGAGCCGAGGGTCCATTTCTGGGTTCTCTATTCTGTTCCATTGGTCTATGTGTCTGTTTTTGTGCCAGTACCATGCTGTCTTTGTGATCACAGCTTTGTAGTACCGCTCGAAATCCAGCATTGTGATGCCCCCAGCTTTGTTTTTCCTTTTCAACAGTTCCTTGGAGATTCGGGACCTTTTCTGGTTCCATACAAATTTAAGGACTGTTTGTTCCAGTTCTTTGAAAAATGTCCTCGGTATTTTGATCGGGATAGTATTGAAAGTGTAGATTGCTCCGGGTAGCATGGACATTTTAACTATGTTAATTCTTCAGGAAGTGTGTGTCAAGTGCCCAAGATGAGCCCAGGCATGGGGCAGTCACTTGATTGCCCAGTTGATGGTCACTCATGGCCCAGCATCACCCCAGGCACGTGGCAGCGCCTCCATGTTGGCTGCATTGGCTCATTGATCAACTGATTGACTAGGGAGTGTGTCAGTAACCCATGTCGTTCCTCCACTGTTCCCATTGCAGAGAACAGTCTGGTTGTTGGAGGTGACAGGAGAAGGGAAATAAGAAATTAATGATTCAGGGAGAGAGGAGGGAGGGTAGCAGGAGGGAGCAGAGGAAGGTAGGAAATCATGGGACAGAAAGTCATGACCCACCGTGCTGCCTCTTGAAAGAATGGGCTGACAGGCACTGCTTCCTGGTCCCAGTTATGAAATCTGAGGGCTGGGAAGGGCCCAGAGACCCCTGGACGCCTTTCTCATCAGTGAGGTAAAGGGATCACGGCCCATGGGTGGTGAGGTGGGGGACTGCGGAGCTGAGGGCAGCATGAGTTTTGGGGTCGGGGACATAATCCCGGGGCAGTGGCCTGAGTCCTCCTTCACCCTGATTGTCCCCTTTCCTTTCCCAAGACCAGGCCATGACAATGCCCACTGTCGTCCGTAAGGAAGACGCAGGTTGCGGAGCTGACCCATAGATCCACCATCGCGTGTAATTTATTTCCTCTTTCATTTTTATACTCTTTTTTTTTTTGGTAAAGATTTATTTATTTTATTTTGGGAGAGACTGAGATGGCACGAGTGGGGAGGGACAGAGGAAGAGAGAGAGACCCCAAAGCAGAATCCCCACTGAGGGCAGAGCCTGACATGGGACTTGACCCCAGGACCCAGAGATCATGACCTGAGCCGAAATCAGGAGTCACATGCTTACCCGCCTTTGCCACCCAGGCACCCCTCTCCTCTCTCTTACTGATAAGGTCCTTTTTGTAGCTTGGCCAAGTTCCTCTTTCCTGCTTTTTATGATCCTCCTCCTGCAGGACCTGGGCTCCTCCAGGCACTTGATGTTCTTGATCTTCAAATCTATCATCTCTCTCACTCCCTGTCATTTTTGGGACTCAAGGCATGAGATGCACAAATGTTCTATTTCTACCAACTGTCACCAGCTCTCTTGGGAATCCTCTAAACCTAACCCCTCTCCTCTTCCAGAAAAAAATGTCTGATGCTCATGTGTACATTCATCACAATCCGAATTCTTGTTCCCCACGACTTCACCAACGATGATTTGGCTTTTCAGGGCCAACTCTAGACAACCTGATTGGAGCAAAATCATTCATTTGAGAAGCATCATCAGAAAGGAGGAAGCCCAATGGGCAGCACATTTTGGATGCTATGTTGAGGCCTCCAAAAGAAATTCTGAATCCAAAGTTGTTTCACTAAGAGACCAGAAGGGTATATCCTTTTTGTTCTCTCCTGGACAGAACAGTGGCATACCTGGACAGTCATGGCCCAGGAGTTCACTGAAGGCCCCTCTCCTTTTCCCGTATGCTCATCAAGACTGAAAAAGGAAATCTAAGTTTCCCTTGTAATTCAGTTCTTATATAACTGTTGAATGATCTCAGCTTTGTCCAGAAACAAAAAGCCTCTAAAAAGGATTCTCTTTACTTGCTCTCAACTTTGGCCAAAAAGAAATATAGAGTTTCACAAGAAATTATAATTTTGCTGGAACACAGTTCATTATTTAAGACATAAACTGTTTCAAGTGGGCAAAACATTTTCATCCTTCCATTAAAAGTAGCAAAACTTTCAGAAACCTGTGAGCTCCTGGTGCAAATACACACTAGGATGATGGCTCTCCAGTCCATTCCCTTGGGAACACACTCTCCCACTAAATGAGTAGCTGGAAGTTCCTTATCTCTAGGAATTTCACTCCCAGACTAGTTGCACTACCTACTACGTGCAGACATGGCAGCATATTGCAAAGAGCTCTTGTAATAGTGCCCAAGTTTTTCACCAACAGCTTCAGGCCTCCATTCCTGAAATCTTCCTGGAAGCCTCTTCATGATCTTCAACCTCAGGAAGAGACATCAGAGAAAAACTGCCTTTACACATCCCCTGAAGGGACCCCTTCAGGTACTGTTTAAAAACAAAGCAGTGTAACTCCTGGGAGTTCACCCTTGGCTTCATATATCTCCACTAAAATAAATAAAATAATTTAAAAAATCAGAATTTCACACAATTAGAGGGCTACTCAAACTGAGGCTTCTCAGAGATCCTCTGGAAATAGCCAGTCTTCAGAAGCAGGCAGTTGCCCAAGATTTTCAGAACAGGCAAATTGTGATGGCTAGTGGGCAGTTTCCACACAAGATATTGGGTCAAGACTCCCATTTAATTATTTTTCTGTTTTGTATCTGTTCAGTTAAAATAATTCTTCTCATTTTCCATAAACCCTTGTTGCCATTCACCCAGAATGACCCCTTTACTCCCGTTTTCTTATTCTAATCATTCTACTAATTATTACCCTTGATAGGTCAGAACATCCTGACTCACTCCTGGGTTTCTGACTGCTGGATGTGCCATCCATCCGTGATTGTAGTCCCTCTGGGAACTTCGATTTCATCAAATGAAATGAATCACCAAGGTTGGAAATTCCAACTCCTGTGTCAACTCCAAACCGAGGCCACTTTTGATGATTCAGGCACACGACTTGGAGGAATTACTACGTATGCCCCAAATTAGAACAGTGTTCCCTTTGGTGGGAAGTGCATAAATAGAAAAAGCCTGTAAGAAACCTATCTCTAATGTTGGAAAAGTGCCTGGTAACTCTTGGCATGTCACTTAATCTCTCCATTTCAGTGCCTCCCACTAGAATATGGCTTACAGCCCCTGCTCTGCCCCCACCCACCTCAATAGGGCTGACCTGAGGATTACAGGAGATGTAACAGGTATTGTCCATGAGCAGTAAAGCATCCTTCCCATGTAAAGCTAAGAGTGAGTGTCCATCTCTCTTGCTGTGGAGCCATCCACTCCCCTCTCTGGATTCCACCACCACCAAGTGTCTACCTTATTCTTGCAGTTGCTCGTGATTGAACACTTAGGGGATTATGAAACACCAGTCATTTATTTTATTTTTCTCAAGGCTTTCCTTGTGTTTAATTACTGTTATCCTCATAACATATTCTAATAAGTAGGCCACGGTCACATTTCAACATCTCAGAACAGGCAAATGAGACACAGAGGGGTTACTAACTTTTCAGGTGCTGCTCATGTTACCAGGCTCATCTCATGCAGTGCTGCTAAGCTCAGCCATCAAGGTATTGCTCACGAGCTGTGTTTGAATCGCACCCACTGCAACACTCCAGAAGTCAAGTGGATTCAGGCTCTGTCAGCACAGTAATAAGATAAGGTACTAGTGGCCATCTTGTGCCTTCTGAGCATTCAATTCTCACGGAATGCATAACTGGGATCAAGCAGATGTCACATTCTCTCACGGATGCATCTGGGTCTTCTTCAAGTGAAGTGTTGCCTGAAGTCAAGATATCACCTGAACCCAAGCAGTGATTCTGAAAACTCTGCCTCTGGCCAAACAACAGGGGCACACTACCAATGCTCAGTGAAGGTACTGTGAGAATGGACTCATTAGGTTCATTCAAGAAGAATGATGCTACTTTATTCAGTGACCCTATGTAAGAAAACCATCAAAATGTGAAGCCACATTCTTCTCTTCTGTAGTACAAAGGCAAATGATCAAGTCATCGTATCGCTGTAACTCCAGCAGTCAACGTGCATTTCTAACTCAAGAATGGGCTCACCTTTACCAGTAAACAACATCTTTAGCTAACGTACAGACCTTTAGCTGATGTTCGAACCAATATTGGCTGACACAGATCCTCCCTGAAAGAGTGTTCTCGGATTTTAAAAATTAATAGGCATTATTGACAACAGGAGGTTTAGACAAATCTAAGAGTTGAACAGATAACATAGAAAGTTCCCATCAAGCCCCGACCCCAATTCCTCCACTAATAACATCTTATATGGATGTGGTGCATTTGTTATAATTAGCAAAACAATATCGATACACTTTTATTAACTGGAGGTCTATAAAGGAATTCAATTTTGAAATATGCCCCAACATGGAGCGGACCTTGAAAACATATTATGCTCTGTGAGATAAAGCATGGAGAAAAGAAATATTGCATGATTCCACTTCAGGGCCCTGAAACCCTGCCACTCCAAGGACTTTTCGAGGCCAAGACAGATGCCTTCCAGGTCTCCAGGAGCCCAGGGTCTCATCAAGGCATGTGGCCTGTAAACAAGCAGGTGGTGAGCGGAACAGAGAGTGAGGGCACTCCTCACAGTTTGAGGGGCTGAGGAATTTTTCCTAGGTCTGGCTCTGGGATGGCAGGTCCACCAGGAGTTGGCTGGATGGACCCAGAACAGGCTCCTGCCTGTTGGTGATGAACAGAAGGAGGAGAGTGCAGAGCAGAGAGGCCCAGGGGAGGCAACTGCTGCGCGGGTCCGACTGTGGAGCCATGTCCTCAGGAGGGGCAGTGTGTCCCCCAGGGACATTTGGGAGGACTGACTGCGATAGGTGGCTGCAGAAAGAGGGGGGAGGCCTGAGGCTGACTGAGCACAGTCCAGGGGACAGTAACCGTTGTCACCACTCTGCCCTTGCTGTCACGACGCAAGAGCCCCTCTGCTGATCCAGAGCTTTCTGGGTTCTGGGGCACACATCTATTGAGTAAACACAAGTTCTTTCTGGACCCCACGATTTCCCGACTTTGAGGCCACATCATCTGTCAATGAGCAGGTTGGCTGTCTTCTGTGTTTGTGGATGCCACCGCACCAAAGCTCTGGTTTTAATCAGGGCAGGAGCACGCTGGGTCCCGGGCTGGGTCTGACAGTTGGCATTGCCTCTTCAGACATGCGTGGAGGCGGTCTGGCAGCCTGGTCGGGAGGCTTGGTCATTCATAACATCTCATCAACTGCAATCCCTTGAAAACCAAGGAGTTTTAGGAGCCATTCAGAGCTGCGAAGCCTCCCAGAACTGAGAACATGACCCTGCTTCCTTGCAGGGGTATTATTTAGGGGAACCCCAGGATGCCGACTGGGGTTTCCTGGGGGTGGCGCAGAGGAGGGGCTGACAGCAGGAGCAGTGCTGAGCTGGCACCAGTCCCATTCCCAAAGGGGATCTGTGGCGAACAGGGAGGATGACTGAGGGGAAAGACATGTAACCGTGGAGAAGGGCACACTTGAAGGAACATTCTAGGAGGAGGCACTGCCTTGGCCCTTGGGAGGATAAGGGGGGGTGGGAGGGGTAGAGAAAAAAGCAGGGAGGACTGGGCCTGCCCTCAGGAGCACTGGTTGGTTCCTGCCATGTTCTCTCAGCTCCAACAGCCCTGGGGAAGGAAACTGTGTCCACATCTTGGTGGCGGGAAGGATGAAGGGGAACGAGGGTCATGGGGGCGCGCTCAGAGTCTCCATCCACTACCACGGCTGTGCCCTCCCTCTCAGATGCTGGCAGAGGAGGAAGAATGTCGGGAAAAGAAAGCAGAGTGTGGTGGCAGGGTGGGCGGAATGCGGGGTCTGAGGGGGTGATGTGTGACCAATGTGTAGTCCCCTGTCCACAGGGTACCAGATCCCCTACCCCTGGCCAGCAACAGCCCAGCAGTTCATGACGGTGGAGGTGGGGACCACGTGAGGCAGTTCCTTAGCGAAGCTGGCCTGGAGTCGCATACATCTTCAGGCTTTTGGCCGACGAAACACCACTAGGGGCTGCCAGTGGTGGCCACTGTCATCACACTGAGAAGAGGCGTCAGCCCGGGGCCCATGTCCACTGTTGTGGTGCTGTGGGGAGGAGAGCTGGGCCTAAATGGGAGCCATGACTTGCTGGTCCACGCTTCCTGGGTCAGGCCCTACACTGTCAGCATGTCTGCACAGCCCGACATTGACCAGAAAGACAGGAATGTCCCGGGTTTAAAGCTGGAGACGCGCTCAGCGAGGTTGTGTAACTGGCCCAGGGTGGCTCTGAGTCATCCTGTTGGAGCAGCACTCCCTGAAGCCAGGCACTTGATCCTGATGTTCAAAACCAGTGCCCAGCTCAGCAGGGGCTCAATAAACAAGTTTTCTACCCAGCAGTCATAGGAGATCTGTCTCCACGGACAAAGCACTGGTGAGATGCTTTGTACATTGTCTTGGTTTATCCTCACAAGGCCTGGGAACAAGTGCTGTGAGCCCCAGTTCTACAGAAGTGGAGGCCCAGACGGATTCAGTCATTTGCGGGGGGACACAGCTGTGAGGCATGATGTGGACACCCTCCACAGACACTCAGTCTCCTCACCTACAGAAATCTGCTGTGGGTTCCCCATTCAGTGAGCACCTGACATGCCCTCCAGCCTCACTCTGGAATCTGCCTCAGCAGGCTCCCTCCCCAGGCCACCCCCTCAGGTTGAGATCAGGAGACCCAGAGGGTCTCAGGGAAGAGGATGACAGGAAGGTGCTTGGCACAGAGTGGTGGGCTCTGGGAGTCCCCAAGCATCAGGCTCTGGAGCTGTGTGACCTTAGGCAAGGCCCTTCCCTCTGTTCCCTGCACTCACCTGGTGCCTCTTGGGAAGCCTGAGGGCCAGCATGGTCCAGAACTCCAGGGACAGAGCTGGTGCCATGGCTGCACTCAGAATGTGAGCCAGTGACCCGTGGCCTGGGATCACTCTAGGAGAAGATCTAGACAGTCTTAGGGAGGCATAGATTGAGCCCAGAGTGCTTGGGAAACCATCCCAAGGCGATCTGAAACCTACAAAGGTAGAAGGCAAAGGACCTAGCATGCACTGAGCCGTACCCACTCTGGCCACCTTCCAGGCACTGCGTCTCACTGCTCTCTCAAATTCCCTCAAGCAGGCTGAGCAGCAGGAAGCTGATGCCCCACAGGTGGAAAGGGCCCACTGAGCTCTGCACCTGCTCGGAGGCCGCCCGGCTGGAAACCCAGCTGCTCAGGACAGGTGCTCGGCCCAGGCACAGGCTGACCCTTGCGATGGCCAACGGGGACGCTGGTGTCCCCCATCTGTGGCTTCGGAGCTTCCAGGGCTCCACACATTCCAGGAAGGCCGTAGCCTGCTGTGAGTCCCCCGACCTCAACCGCCCGGCCTCAGTAAGGATGAAGACAAATGCACAGCCCCTCCTCTGACAAAGTTTACCTCTACTGCTAACTGGAGGAAGGAAGCCTTGAAGTCACTGGAGATGCCAAAGCTTGAGGTGGGTGGAGAGACACCATGCATAGTTGGCCCTGGCTTTTTAACACTAGCCTGTCTGACCTGCAGCTGCCAGCACAGGGGTGGGGTTGGCGAGACCGGGGACAGGCCCAGGAGAACCCCTCCTGCAGCTTTGGCCAGGTCCTCAGGCTCCCCTCTTGTCCGGGGCATGTTCAGGGCCCTGAGTGCCCTCCCAAAGGCTCTTGCCATCTTCCTCAGAGTTGATGCAGCCCCGTAGGAAAATTCAGCAGCACTTTCTAAGGCACAGGGAAAGAGGTTTGCTAGGGGTGTGGCTGACTTAAATCCAGATGGAAGCATTATCAGGAGTGCCCTCCAGGAGGCACCCTGGTCCACAGCGGGCTGCTGCTGCTGGGGCTGGGGATGCATGCCCACACCTCAGCCCACATGCCAACCACCCGCACCACCTGACTTGGGCCCATAGAGCTTGGGGATGTCTGCCAGGGCCTGCAGACCCCCAGCAGAGCTTCACCAATTGCCAGTATGCCCAGGAGGGTGGTCCTTGTGGCTGGTGAGGGGATGCAGGGCTCTTGCTTTGAGGGAGGAGCCCCGACAGCCCAAGTGTGTGCTCCCAGAGGAGTGCCGACCGCAGGTCAGGTGGAAGGAGCTCCTCCCGCCATCACCTCAGGATCGGCGATCATCACTGCTTCATTACCCACCACACATTCTCAACAGGATCAATCATCTTCATGATAACAATTAATCAATTATTCCTTCCTCTGTGGGGTTCCTCTGCTGCAATTGATGGGACGGGGAGATGCATGCTGGGAAGCGATCCACCTCGGGAGCCAGGTCCCCGCTCCCTCGCTCTGCACTCCCAGTCGCCAGCACTGTGGGACAGAGTGGTGGTGACACCCGGAGAGCCGAGTGGGACTGTCTGTGTTTCAGGCTCGGGTTGGCTTCCAGGAAGAAGGAGTCAGCATGACAGATGCACTGAGCCTGAGATCGGGGAGAGTCCACAGGGGCCTGGATGTGCTCAGCAGAGCCCAGGTGTCAACTTCAGATGTTGTAGGGCCGTGTGGTTGCCACGAGCACGTGTGGGTCATCCTCCTGTCTGTCCGACTGTCTCGGCAGGAGAGAAGCAGCCTTTGGGACAAGCCAGGGTCCCCTGAGGTCCAGGCTGGGGCAGGTCCAGAGTGGCGTGAGGAGCCGCAGGTGCCTGCGGAACTGGGAACAAGCTCATGCTTGAGCTCACATGGTGCCTTCCTGGAGAAGCAGCCGTCACGTGTCCCTGTCTGTTCTGTTTTGGTTGCAGAGCGTCCAGCCCCCGAGAGCTCCTGGTGTCCTGGAAGTGACTGCTCACAGCCTCCGCTCCAGGGCCCGAGCGATACGCCCCCATCCACTACTTCACTGTGCAGGTGCGAGAGCTGCCCCAGGGAGAGCAGCAGACCTACTCCTCATCCATCCCCACAAGGCCAAAGCCTGTGTCATTGAAAGGTACCCAGAGCCAGGCACGCCTCCCCAGGGAACAGAGCAGGGAATATGTGTGGGCCAGAGACGCACCCGGACAGCTGAGCTCTCTCTTCTCTAGTGCACACTCCTGTACCAGGGACTAGGACTCCCACCTCCTGGAGCCGCTCTGGCCTCTGCCCTGGGTCTGTCCTCTGGGCATGCCCTATCATGTGTCATACCCCAGGTCCAGAGATGGATGAGGCACAGATGATGGGGCCAGGGAGCCTGGAAGTATGGGCTCTAGTGCCCTATCCCCTGAGAGGCAGATGTGGAGGAGGGGAGGTGGGGGGAAGGGGTGTCACAGGCTGAGAGAGTTGCACCTTCTCTTTGTGCTCTCTGTCCTAGTCAGCAAGGCAGACTTGTTCTGTCATCCATTAGTGATGGCTGAGGAGGGAAATGGAGAGGCATCCCCACTGCACCTTGAGAACCCAGCATTTATCCAGCTGCTGAGGGAACCCACCAAGCAAAGGCAGAGGAGTGGTGCCAACCACCACAGCTAGATTCTTGGCACCTACAGCCTCATTGGGGCCCCTCCTCATGTTCCCACCTCCTTCTACAGTGAGGGACCAGAGCACCCCCTCTGCAGTGAGGGACCAGGACCCCTCCCTCTGCAGTGAAGGACCAGGGCACCCCTCTCTATGGCGGAGAGCAGGGCACCCTCTATAGTGGGGGACCAAGGTAGCCCCTCTGCAGTGGGGGATGAGGGCACACCCCCGCACTGTGGTTGGAGACCAGGGCTCTTCTTTATGATGGCTCATAGGAGACCAGGGATATCTAACCATCTAGGTGAGGGTTCTCAGAAGTGATCTCAGGCCTCGTGTCCCACAAGCAGGCCTGGGCTGTGCAGGCTCACGCCACCCTGTAGAAGCCCCTGGGTCTTTCTGGTGGGCAGGCCTGTCTGGGAGCTGCCTCGCATCTTTCCTGTCCTCCTCCTCTGGCCCTGACTGTGGTCACATTCCCTGAAGCTCAGGTCAGGCTGTGAGGGGCCACGAGGGCGTGTCCCACCTGCTCTGAGGGTTCCAGGACCCTGGCCAGCACCTCTCATTGGGATGATGGAGGAGCCACTCTTATTCCCAGGCTGGCCTGTTCCTCTCACCTTTCAGATAAGACACCATGTACTGATTCCCCCTATTCTGAGCACGTGCTGTGAAATCTCACATTTCTCTGAACCCACATGATAGCCCAGTGGGGAGATCATCGTCCCCATTCTACAGAGAGCTGAGGATCGCAAAGGTCATATTCACCTGCAGCCCCAGCACCACCCACGAGTGCACCTCCTGACCCTCCTCCTTTGCAAGGCCGCCCAGCTCAGCTTCTGCATGCTGCTGAACCTCAGCCAAGGGAAAGGAGCAGCCGGGGTGGGAAGCTCCCGCACCGGCCTTGATCCTCAGGCACCCTCTCCCCAAGCTGTGGGGGAGGAGTGGGGGCTGGCATGTGGCTCTGTCTCTGCCTCTGACATGTGGCAACAGCAAAGTTTAGAGAGAAAAGGAGCTCCCTCTCCTGGGTTCAAGGTGTAAGCATGTGACTGGGCCGCACGTGATGCACACGTGGGTGTGGTCAGCACTGGGCATCACAGGGAGTCACCCCTTTGGGTAGCCATGTGAAAGACAGGAGAAAAGGAACTCCAATGGCCTTTTTCTGTCCTGGAGCTTCCTGAGATCAAACAGACAATGGTGAGCAGGGTGTCACGTTGGAAAGTAGGGGTCCATGTTTCCGGCAGACAGTTTGATTTGGTGTGGGAGAGCTGTGGTCCGTCCCCTCCAGGGTCCCTTCCACTCGTCAGCAGACACACGCCGTGGGCCGAGTTTCTAGGAAAGCAGCGCTTTGCACGTGGCCGTGGTGTGGCCTCCCTCCTGTTCAACAGCCTCAGAGCAACTTTATCCTCCTCTTTCTCGACGTTCTTTTTACATTTTACATTTGCCGATTGCTTGAAATCTGCCAATGACCAGAAAACATAAAAGTTTAAACCAAAGTTCAAAGCAAAAGTTTATAATCACATCAAGTGGCCGTCCCCACATTTAGAGGGTGTGGGTCTGGAGCAGGAGGGAGGTTCTGGGTTGAGGACATATCGGGGCTGCATCCAGGACATGCAGTACCATAGAGGAGGAGAAGGCCCGTGGGCAGAGCACATAGACATTCTGGGTGTTACTAGGATGGGACAGCAGCAGTGTGAGCTCAGCTGACAGCTGTGTATCCACCGATAACAGGTCCTGCTGTTCCTCTGCGTGTCCCCAGGGCGATGCGATGGACCCAACCAGGAGGGCCGGAAGGGGATTACTGTGTGAAACTAGAGGGATTCAGTTCAAGTCAGGATGCTGGCCCCATCTCCACGGGGTTCTTTCTTTGCTTCTTCCATGCCATTTTAAAAAATAAAGCCACGTGAAAAGTCAGGTTAATTTAAATGGCCAGGGATATCCTGCATGGGTTCAATATTCTTTGATCTTTGTGGTGCTAATCACGAGTTCTGAATAGATGAGGCATAAAGGCAGCGGTAGGTAGCCTCTAAAATGATCAAGACTCAGGCTTTATTTTCATAACCAAACCGTCCAAATGAATGTAGGGAGCTCCTTCTGTGTATGAGACTCTGCCTCCAGCTCCGTGGCAGGGACAGGGACAGGAAGCCTCCTCTGCCACCCTCACCCGAGTACTTGGCTGTGGAGCTGAACAGCAGGTCAAGCACAGCTTGGTTTCTACTGTGCTTGCTTCCTGCGAGCTTGGACAGTGAGCGTCCTGAGCCACCGACCTGTTCCTCCCCAGACAGCTGGAGTTTAAGAAAGGTGTTACCTCAAACATTTACCTAAATCCAGCCAGTTTCGAGTGTGGATGGCAGAAAGCTGGCAGGTAGAGGGTGCTGAGTGGGAAAAGGCCAAGGGAGTCTGTGCATGTGAGGTCATCTGGGGACAACGAGGTCACTGTGGGCAGAGGTGAGAGGAGGACTTTGGGAAGACAAGAAAGAAGAGGAGTCACATGTAGGAATTGCCTATTCCATGGGGGTCATGTCCTGTGACTGTCATGGCAGCCCTGGGAGGGCCGGGCCGGTCTGCCTCAAGATGAATAAAGGAGCTCAGAAGTTTGAGGACTCCCAGGCTGGATGCCAGGACCAGACTCTGGATTCTGGTTGGGCCGACCCTGATGTGGGCCTGGCGTATGAACAGGGAACAGAACTGGGGGAAATGAGAGGGTTGAGGAAGAGGTCAGGATGGTTTGTGCCTTTCTTCACAGGTCACCAGCACTGAAGTCCTGCTCTGCCTCAGGGGGAGCAGTGTAGAGCCGGGGCGGGTGGAGGCCAGTTGGACTGGGAGGTAGACCAGCCTCTGATTGTAAGGGCCTGTTCTTGGTGCTGAGGGCACAGCAGAAGGAGACCACCTCAGTCCCTGTCCCTGTGGGAAGGCAAACAGTCGTCAGGAGAACGGTTGCCTACAAATCATGTGGGGTTGTGAGGGATGGATGGGCCTAGAGGACAGTGTGCAGGGCATGGGCTCTTCCTGGAGCCACTTGAGCTGCTGCCTAGAGGGTCCTGATGATAAGAGAGAGCAGCGAGAGATGCAGTGAGCGCACCCTGGGTACTAGAGTCTCTTTCCTGTGCTGCTTCTGAACTGGAATCTGCATGCCTGCCTCATGATCTCAGATTGCTTGTCAGCCCAGGTGAGATGCTTCTGGCTCACTGACCTGCCCAAGGCTATGTGGGGGGGTTAGCATGTAGGCTGTTGGGCTTCAGAGTGCACGTTCTGACAACCGCCTGGGCCACCGTCTAATCTAAGAAGGAGAAGCTAATGCAAATATGGGGCCTCAGTTGGTTGAGCAGGAACCCCAGGGAGAAACCATGTGGTTGTCTGGAATTAGATAAAATAGTTCCTAGGAAGCCAGAAACAGATAGGAAACAATTTGTTTTAACTTTATAAAGGATAGCTCCCCCAGAAACCAGGAACAAAGAGCATTCTTAAGGATGGAACTTTGGAAGCACCCCCAGGACAGCCAGGGCCAAAGCAAGGTCGCCTGGCATGCCTTCTCCAGCTGTGGAATGGGGGCACAGAGAGGTCAGGAGACAGACCTGCGGTTCGGACCAGCCGTAGTAGAACCAAGCTGGCATGAGAGCATCCTTTGAGGTGCCAGCCGACAGAGAACCACTGTCTCCCATCTTGAGGGAGGGCATATGAAACAGTTAGAGGAAGATTCTTCTGATCCAGTGTCCAAAGATAGTTATCAGTCTTTGAAAACACAGGAACCTTCCTCTGGCAAAAAGTTACCCAACCCATTTGCAAATCAGATGGAAGTGGGGCTGCTGTTGTCTGACTCGGGGGCATGGGAACCCTCTGGTCTCCTAGAGGATCCCTCAGAGCCTCCGGGGGTTCCACGGTGCTCGGTTTGAAACCCACGAGTTTACAGGTTGGCCTGGGAGGGAGGACAGAGCCAGGTAGGCCTGGCCAGGCGGCAGAGCCCTACGAGAGTGGAAGCACGTTGGCTCTCGCGAAGTCGAGCAAGGAAGTGGTTCAGGCGGGGCCCCTCTTTTACTGCGCGTTTCCCTGAATCTCTGGGGAGGGCTTGCTACAGATGCCCTTCAAGTGGCAGCTCCTCCTGTAGAAATTCTCGCATCCCTCAGAGGAGCGGTGAAGGCTTTAGCTTTGCAAGGGAGAGGACTCTAATCGACAGGAGGGGCCCCAGAGTAGTAACCACCAGCCTGGGCCTGCCTGGGCTTCCCACTCGCCCTCTGTTCCTGGGGGCAGGCTGTGAGGACAGCGCCGGCTGCCTGAGGCCCCTCCCTGGGCAGGACAGTAGTGGTCACTGAGTGCCTCTTCCTCCTGGCTGCCCTCTCCCTGTGGCCAGAGCTGGAGCAGGACAAAGAGCGGGGCTCAGGCCCTCGTGGCTCTTCTGTGTTTCAGGCTGGGGCCCTTTACTTCCTACAAGCTGATCCTGAAAGCCTGTGACATCGGGGACAGTGACTTCAGTGCGGAGATGGACGAGGTGACCATTCTGCAGGACGGTGAGCCAGCTGGGACCCAGGCAGGCGTGCAGACACGGGCATCTTCCATAGCTGCCGCCTTTGGATCTGCAGACATGGTCTCCCACAGAGAGGCCCGCTTCATCAGGGAGAGCAGGAGGGTCACCCGGGGAGGGAGGGCAGTGGCTGCTGAGCAGTGGGGTTCGAGCAGCAGACACCTCGGAGCACTCGAAGCTTCTCGCTGTGAATCTACTTCAAGGGCTCAAGTGGAACAGAGGTTCCTTTGATTGGCTTCCAAACCCCTACAATTCATTAGCATCCTAGAACTTGAATAATTTACCAAGGTCAAAGAGGTAACCGGTGTTTTTATATAAGAATAGTTTTTATTATATTACGTTAGTCACCATACAGTACATCCCTAGTTTTTGATGTAAAGTTCGACGATTCATTAGTTGCGTATAACACCCAGTGCACCATGCAATACGTGCCCTCCTTACTACCCATGACCAGCCTACCCCATTCCCCACCCCCTCCTCTGAAGCCCTCAGTTTGTACTGGGTTTTAGAGGTTTCCCATTTTCTCATTCAGGACCACTCCTCAGTTTTGCCCTTGACAGAAGCACAGGGAAGTGATTGAGTTGAGATCCCTGAAAGCTCCGGGTGGTTCTTACCCATTGTCTCCCACCTCAGGAGCAGACCTCAAGATCCCTTGTGCTTTTGGGTGCCGATCCTGCCAGGCCCAGTGGCAGGCCAACTTTTAGGAGAGGAGAGTCGCTCTTGCTTCAAGATGCTGGGGCTCAGATCCCGGGCTGCAAACCTGAGCCCTCAGCTCACCCAGCAGCGCTGGGTACTCATTCCCCACGTTTCTGTCTTCCTCTTTTATAACCTGGGAGCATGGGTCCTAACATGAGTCCTTGGGTGCACTGGGGACCAGCAGAGGTTTGGGGGACCCTTCCAGCTTCTCGCCTCAGGAGAGTTCCTCTTCTACTGCCGCAAGGCTCCTGTCGCCAGGACAGGCCCCCAGAGAAACTGTGGTTGTCTCTGTGCTATAATATTTTAATCTTACATTTAACACAACTGGGGTTCTGTTTGGGAGTAGCACTGATTTTTAGCAGATGGAAGCAAACACAGCAAGCTGATTTTGTTGAGTCTTTGAGGAAATTGCAAGCCAGTGAGCAGGACACTGCAGACTCCCTTTGCCCTTACAAGGCTCAGGTTCCAGCAGATCTGGCTTGTTTTGGAAAAAACAAAACATTCAAGGGCCTCTCCAGGTTCCTAAAGGCCTGTCTCAATCCTTTGATATTTAAATCATTTCTTTTGATGCACCTATCCTGTTACCTTCCTCCTTTGAGATTTGCAGTTTCTCTTCACAGTTGACTGCCTTGTGTTTGCATGGTACTGCCCCCAGAACCACAGAGCCACTGAGCTGCACAGACTCCCGGGGCTTGGGGGCTCCTGGGACTGGGGGGGGGGCAGCGGGAGCTTTCCATGTGTGGGTGGTTTGTCTGATAAACATTTTCTTGTTGATGGTGGTTGGGATCTGAGAGGCCATCAATCCAGTGTGATCTGGAAAGCTGGGTAAGGGTCTACCATGGACTTCAGACAGACCAACAGGAGGCCAGAGAACATGCAGTCAGAGGAGCTCCCAGAAGAGCAGGATGGGGGCTGCAGGTGTGCTAAGATACATGCCATGTCCCGGTGCTGGGTGCCCTGGCAGGTGCAGGGAGACTCACAGAGCAGGTGACCAGAGGCCAAGCTCAGATAGTCAAGTGGGTATGGGGTGGGGAGAACAGCCTCCAGTCATTCCACTCTGTAGTGACTCTGCCAAACATTTGATATACCGCCTCAGGATCTTACAGGGGCAGCCATGCAAGGGCCAACTCAGTATGCCTTTGTGGTTCAGTGGGAGCAGGGGTAGGGAAGGGGTGTCTTGAGGAGGCCGCGGACAAGACGGATGGTGCAGGACTGGTCCAGCGTGTAGGGCTGCCAGGCAAAGCCAAACTGACCTTTGGCCCTCCAGAGAGAGCAGAGCTGAGCCCCACCTACTTGCTGAACATGCAGCTGTCCTTGCACCCCAGAAGTCAGCCTCCTCCCCTTAGAGTCTGAAACCAAGAGCACTCTGGCCTGGGTTGACCCTCTATCCTGTTCAGAGCCTCTTTGGTCGTCCCTCCAATAAATGATGCCTCTCTCCTCCAGGGATGAGTGCGTGCCCCTGAGAAGATGTGGGAGAGCAGGAAGGCTCCCCAGGCAGGGTTCCCAGGAAGACAGCCAGCAGCAACTGTGTGTCTTCATGTGGGTCTGCTGGGGTGGGGGGATAAAGGTGTGACGTTATCTTGTCATCTGCATCAGAATCTGGTCCCTTCTATCCTAGCGAAACAGGCTCCACAGGCAGAGAAGGGCATGCACAGGAAGGGAGGCCAAGGCCAGGATGTTGGTTTGCTGGCTTGCTTCCCAGCAACCCCGAGCCGGTCTGGTCCTGCCTCTCACCAGAACCAGGAGGAACTGGCATTCCTGAGGAGCGGTAATGCATCCTCCGCGTGAGCAGTACACCTCTACCCTCCTGCTCTGTGGCCGTCCGAAGCCTCCTCTCTAGAGGCAGCAGCTGCTTGAACACTTACAAGAGCCTTATTTTTTTATAATAATATTTTTATTATATTATGTTAGTCTACATACAGTACATCCTGGTTCTTGATGTAAGTTCCATGATTCTTTGGTTCAAAGCCTATACCCAAGGCACCATGCAATACAATGAGTGCCCTCCCTACTACCCATCACCAGCTATCCCATTCCCCACCCCACTCCCCTCTGAGGCCCTCTGGATTTGTCTCTCAGAGTCCATAGTCTCTCATGCTTTATTTCCCCTTCTGATTACCCCCCTTTCTTTATCCTTTTCTTCCCCTACCAATCTTCTAGTTCTTATCTTCCATAGATGAGAGGAAATCATACGATAATTGTCTTTCTCATGACTTATTTCATAGCATTATCTCTACTCCAGTGCCGTTCCATGTTGCAGCAGAGTATTTGAGAACTTCGTTCCTTCTGATGACTTACTAATATTCCATTGTATATATGGACCACAACTTCTGAATCAGTAATCTGTTGAAGGGCATCTCGGTTCCTTCCACTATTTAGCTATTGTGGACACAGCTGCTATGAACATTGGGGTGCATATGGCCCTTCTCTTTACTACGTCTGTATCTTTGGGGTAAATACCCAGTAGTGCAATGGCTGGATCATAGGGTAGCTCAATTTTTTTAACATTTTAAAGGGACCTCCCACACTGTTTTCCAGAGTGGCTGTACCAGCATGCATTCCCACCAACAATGTAGGAGGGATCCCCTTTCTCCACATCTCTCAGCAACTGATGTTTCTTGGCTTGTCAATTTTTGCCATTTAACTGGCGTAAAATTGAGTATTTAGTGTGGTTTTGATTTAGATTTCCCTGATGGCTAATGATTTTGAACATTTTTCATGTGTCTGTTAGCCATTTGTATGTCTTCATTGGAAAAGTGTCTGTTCATATCTTCTGCCCATTTTATGACTTGTTGATTGTTTTTCGCCCAGGCTGGGGCGATGCAGGACCCGCGTGCAGCCCAAGCCTGCTTTGTGCAGCCCATGAGCAGAAAGGTCTATTTCTCAGTGAGGAACAGCTGTAAGACTTGCCTGGAGCTCCTCCTCCTCCCCTGGAGCCGGAGCTCCCACTCCTCCAGCTCTTTAGCAGACAGCTCCATGGCCAGCTGCGTCGCTATCAAAGCGGCTCCTCTCCTCGAGGCTCAGGGCACAGGCCTTCTGAGCTGGTGAGCAGGATCTCTGGTGGCCCTGTGGGGAAAAAGTGAAAAAAATCAGTTCATTACCAGCAGCATCAGGGCCACAGCAGCATCTGCATTTACCTGTCCCCTGAGAGCACACCATGCGGGGCACTTTATATCGCGCCCCCCACGGCCGTGCCATTCAGTCACCTGTGGCTCTGGGTGTGAGTGCCGTGTATAAATTCAGAAATCCGAGGCTCAGGGAGTGAATAAACCCGCTCAGGGTCTCCTCAGCTCCTCCTCCACTGTCTTCCCATTGATGTGCCCTAGGGCTCCAGCCCGGAAACAAGGAGCTCTTTAAGGCCTGGCGTCTGTCTTGTCCACCTCTGGGTGATCGGCACCCTACACAGGACCTGGTCTTCTGCAGGTGATGGAGCCCGCATGAGAGAAGGAACAAACCCCAAATACATCCTGAAGAGGCCCCACTGCTGCTCCCCCCGTCCAGGTGGCAGTCGTGCTCCTCTTAGGAAGGTGCCTATTACAACACTGGGTCCACCCTCTACTGAGGCCAATGTGCGTGATGTGATCTATTGCTAAGATTTTGTTTTGTTTTGTTTTGTTTTGTTTTGTTTTTTTGGGGTTTTGTTGTTGTTGTTGTTATTGTTGTTGTTGCTGCTGCTGCTGCTGCTGCTGCTGCTGCTGCTTAAAAATGGCCTCAAAATCCACTTAGGAGAGTCTATAGCCACACAAAGGGAACTACACTTGAGTGACAGACTGTATGAGCCACTGCAAGTTTCAGAACAGCCGGATTAAATGTTGTGACCAATTGAGAAACACTGGTGTTTGTTATGAGTTGTACTCAGTCTTGACCACAAATACCGCCACTGTCTAGAAAACACCTCAAATCTTAGATTTCTAATAACGCTGGGCCCACATGAGAGGCAGGGATTGACTATCCTACTAGGAAAAATCCAAACTTGACATTTTCTAATGGAGGAGACATTTAAGTGGGTCAGCAGCCTTGAAATTACAGGTGGCGTTTGCATTTTTAAACAAATTACTGGAAGGGTTTACAAGGTGAAGAATTCATTTGGAATGCAAATCTGTATTTAAATAGTCTCTTCATTTTGTTTGCTCTGATTTATTAAATTACTCATTTTTATACTTCAGTTGCCCGGCAGTTGACAGGTATTTATTTCTACAACCCATCCTACTGACCACCCCTGTGGCCAGGCTTCTTGCAGTGGTTGTTCTACTGGGCTCTGAACGGGGACAGCTGATGGACACGCATGCCAAGTTCCTTTGGTACAGCCGTCTGCCAGTCACAGAGCTGTCCGCGGCAACCACGGGGCTCAGGCCATGTGCTCGGGGGCCAGGACGACACAGGGCAAAAGCCACTTTGTAGAGGTGGTGGTCTGTTCCAAGGCTCTGAGATCTTTATAGAAAAAGAGCTTACTTAGTTACTGGCAAACCAAATGCCACATCTACAAAGGAAATGCTAAATTTCTGGTAGAATTTAGCACAGTAAGAAGACCAATCTTTGGGTTGATTAAGTTAGTGGAGGGTGGGAAACAGAAGCTCTTGAGACTTCGAATCTCCATTTTGAATGTCTCCACCTCCACAAAGGCCCTACGGGAAGTTGGGGGGTTGTGAGACCTAACGGGCCTTACATCAGAATCTTGAGGATTCACCTTTAACCTCCCTATTTTTACAGAGGAAGAATGGGGAAACGCAACGCCCCTAACAGGGACACGTCATCCACTGGCAAACTGGGGCCCACAGACCTAGAGCCAGTGGGGACCCTGAACAAACTCCCGGGACACAGCTGCCCAGAGGCAGGGGTGGGAGCCAGTTCCCATCCTGTCCCCACACTGGTGAGGCTGGAAACTACAGAACACCAGGCAGCAAACTTCCATGTTCATTGGAAGACATTTGGAACTGTCACCTTTAAGGGTTCCTTCACTTCTTGAGACATGTCACTTGGCAGTGCAGTGAAGGAAGGGTCCACAACCCTCCGTCAATTCCTGCACATTCTGCGTGCTCACAGAGCCCAGGCTATGAAAGCCCCTCTCATCCCTCATGGAGCGACCACCGTGTCAAGTCTGTCCGTTTAACCCTCCTTAGAACCTCTAAATGTGCTCCTCACTCATGGTCAAATTGCATGCGAGTGGAGCTAATACCCTCTGATGCCACTGAGTTGCCACATAAGGAGAGGCAGCAGGAACCTTCAGCGGTTAGGGGCCACCACTTGAGAGTTCAGGAAGCCCCTCATGGCTGGTGTACACACCCCAACCGTGGCCTTCCTGTCCTGTCTTCCCACCCAGCACCCCTGCTCCATTAGCAGCACCAGGATGGCCGAGTGCCCCTGACCTGGATCTTCTCCCCTTTCTCCTTGCTGGGCAGCAGCTCTAGCCTGGAGGGTCTCCAGCATGTTCTGTCTGGCCTACAAGTCCATGGAGGCAGTCCATTTAGGACAGGGTCCCCTAGGGCCTCCTCTGGGTTTCCTGGCATGCCCATGCATGCCCTTCCAGCCCTCCCTTTCTAACGGAGTCCCTTCCAGTCCTCCCCTCTTGCAGGCTCTTGCCCCCAGCTAGGCATGGCCTCTGCCTCTCCAAGGCCATGTCTGAACCACAGTTTGCTTTGGATTCCCATCATCACCAGGGCCCCTACATCTCCTGACCTCAAGCCATCCCCTCTCTCCTGCCTGGTCTGGATGTGATGCTGGCACCCTCCTGGACAATCTCATCAACCTGGAGGAAGAAGATCAGCTGCACAGACCCCTCCGTGGACCACTAGCCCAGTGTGGCCACTTCTAGGCAGACCTCACCTCACTGGCCATGAACACAGACCAGGCTCCTGCTCCCATCTCCTTACCCCATGACCCTCTGCTCTGAAGCACTGCCCTCGCCCTCCCCAGGAAGGCTGCCCCATTCTGGCCTCAGGAACTTCCTTGTTGACCAGAGTTCCCACAACGTTCTCATCGCTGCCCTTGGCCCTGCCTGTTGCTGTGTTGTGCCTCTCTGGCCCAAGCTCCAGCTGGGCTTCACAGACATCAACCCCTGGCCTGGCTGAGCCCTCTCCTGAACCTGTGTGAGAGAGCACCCTCGCTGGGACAGGGCAGCCTCCTGCCAGTTCTCCCTCTGTGACTTTTGTCTTCCAATGCATGTTGCTGTTGGCATAAGTACCCAAATTGGAAATAAGGCAGAGAGGTCACAGTGTCCAGTGCTGTCCATGGCCACCAACACTACTTCATTATCTAGGATAGAGGTGCCTTGAGTGGACTTTCACTGAGGATCCAACACCTGGAATGTAGGGAGGACACATGTAACCCTGTGGGTATTCTGTCTTATAGGAGATGATCACTGTGGAAGAGATCACTCCACAGGCTATGGTTTCTTGGCCTGTCGGACGACACCAGTTCTGTGTGTACCATAGGCCTCACTGGACCGCCCTTCCCCAAATGCCTGCAACGTTCAGCCCTGGAGGGTCTGCACCAGCCCCACTGTCACACTGGCCCTCCTCCAGAGGGCGAGCTCCAGGCTCCTTTCCCACAGAAAGCTTGGCTCAAGGGGGTCGTGGTGCTCCCCCAGGTAGGCACACCAACCATGTCGTGTCCTCTGACCTGCCACCCCGACCCTCGGATGCTGTCCACGTGGCCTGGCGAGGCAGGTCAGCTCCTGACACCAGTTCAGAAACACCCCGCCCTTCCCAGCCCTTACCTGCCACTGGATCAGAACAGAGGAGGTGGTGTGTGGTGTCACCGAGACAAAACTTGGAGGCTCTCCCAGACCTGTAATACAAGAAGAAGAAAGCGAGGATTACCTGGTTCTGCTTGTGTGGCTGCCAGTCTGGAGAACTGTTCTCATCTCCTGCAGTCCCCACGTCAGCCCTGTGGATTGTAACCCACATCATAGAGTTCACAGCATTGAAATTTGGAGATTTTAAGTGGCTTGTCCAGAGTCACAACACAGACATGTCATGCATCTGGGACAGGAATGTAGTTGGTTCCTGAGGACAGAGGTCCCTGAATACCTGGGACCTCTAGGTCATACCCTATACACAAACCAAGGGCTCTTCTCCTCTTTCTGAAAATATCCTGCCCCAAGATTTCTGCAGGGAGACAGTTGATGCCTGAAAAGAGTTTTCTGGAGAAGCTGAGAAAGACCTCAAACCCTGACCACAGCCTCTTGCCTCTAGATTTTAATCCCTGACCCAAAATCAATGCAGATGCTCCCAAAGTGAAGCCCCTCCAGGCTGGAGAAGGCAACTGTGGCCATCCTCCCCAGCATCTTTGCACTGTCGGCCTCCTCACGCTGGAGCCTTCCTGGTGACCAGCTGGCCCTGCCCCTCAGTGACCAGTGGAGTGGTATGCTCCAGCTCACAGGTTGACTCAGAACCCAGGACATTCCTAAACAACTCTCACATGTCAGCTCTGCCAAGAATTATCTTCCCTTAACTGACCAACCCTGGCTGAGCAGTTCCTGTCAATTAACTGGGAAAATGGCCATCTAGGCTGGTGCTCTGATAACTTAATGAATGGAGTCTGGGACCCATCAATGTCTGACTATTGATCTGAGCAGCCATCTGAGCAACCTGGACTAGATATATGGCTGACAGCGGACCGAGGGGGCTGCACTGGCTCTAGTGGTCCACCTTCTCTGCTCCTTCCTTTCCCTCCAAAATCAGGCTCCATGGGCTCCTCATCTGTCCCTAGGCCCTGCAGTGGCAGGGGACAGAACCCATCTCGTCTTAGAGCAGCCCCTCCACACCACCCCAAGACTCTGATAATCCTCGAGCCCTCCTTCCTCTGTCACTACTGAGTATTTTTCCAAAGGAAACAAAAATACAAATCAAAAGAATATATGCACCCCCTATGTTCATTGCAGAATTATTTACAATAGCCAAGATATGGAAGCAGCTCAGTGTCCACCAATAGGTGAATAGATGGATGGGTTACACACACACACACACACACACACACACACACACACACAGAGGAATATTATTCAGCCATAAAAAATAATGAAATCTGCCATTTGCAACAACATGGATGGATCTAAAGGGTATTATGCTGATTGAAATGAGTCAAAGACAAATGCCATGTGATTTCACTCACATATGGTGGAATAATAAAAAAATGTGAAAAGAAATAAGCCAGACTCAAATGCAAGAACAAAACTGGTGATTGCCGAGAAGGGAGGTGGGGTTGGGCATAGGTAGAAATAAGATGGAAGGGGATTAAGGGTACAAAATTCCAAATATAAAATAAATAAGTCATGGAGATGAAAAGTACAACATAGGGAATACAGTCAATAATATTTTGGGACGCCTGGGTGGCTCAGTCAGTTAAGCATCTGCCTTCGGCTTAGGCCATGATCCCTGTGTCCTGGGACCAAGTTCGCATCTAGCTCCCTTGCTCAATAGGAGCCTGCTTCTCCCCTCTGCCTGCCACCCTCCTGCTTCTGCTCTCTCTACCTCTCCTTCTTCGACAAATAAATAAAATCTTTAAATAAATAATAATAATATTTTATTTAACACTGTATGGTGACAAATGGTGACTGCACCCGTCGCTGAGTGAACACAGTAACATATAGAATTATCAAATCAATATGTTGTGCACCTAAAACCCATATAACATCATGTGTATATCAATTATATGTATCTCAATTATACCTCATAATAAAAAAAAGAAAATACGATGATGAATTATGGTCAGCTCAAAAACATTTGCAAAAGCAAGATTTCAAATTAATCATTTCTTGATACTGGAGTAGAAAGAATAAAAACTGGAAAAGACGGTGAGCTGGCGATCTCTAAGCTAGTAAATTCCAACAGCTGCTCATTAGCTCATCTTTTTATGTCTTTAACCTAGCATCTGAATGTGTTTCTGAATACTTGCATGATCACAGACTGTAGTATTTATCTGTGATATCCAAGTCCCTGCATTTCAGGTAATACATTTCTATTTATAGTTTTTCCCTGCAGAAGCCTCAACAAAAGCAAAAATGACAAATTTTGGGGTGTTGCCAATTAATCAATCAACTAATATTGTGGTTAAATGTACATAACATAATATTTATCATTTTTACCATTCATAAATGTACAATTCAGTGGCATTAAATACATTAATAATGTTGTATAATTACCATTACTGTTATCTATATCCAAAACTTATTCATCATCTTCCACCTAAACCACTCTACCCGATAGACAATAACTCTCCCTTCTCCTCTCCCAGTCACTATTTCCACTTTCTGTCCCTATGAACTTAACTATTCTGGGTACCTCATGTAAATGGATCCATCTGATACTTGTCCTTCTGTGTCTGGCTCATTTTACTAAGCATAATGTTTTCAAGGTCCATTCATATGATCGCATACTTCAAAATTTCATTCCTTTGTGTGGCTGAAAAATATTCCATTATATATATTTCTTTTTTTTTTTTAAGTCTAATTTATCTAAGTAATCTCTACACCCAACATGGGGCTTGATCCACAATGCCAAGATCACAACCCTAGTTGAAATCAAGGGTCCAACACCCAACTGATTGAGTCACCCAGACACCCCCATCCTAGTAGTTTTAAAGTCATATATCATTGTGGTTTTGATTCAAAACCACATTGAGATACCACCTTAGCCAGTTAGAATGGCAAAAATTAAGGCAGAAACAACAAATGTTGGAGAGAATGTGGCAGGAAAGGAACCCTCTTACACTGTTGGTGGGAATGCAAGTTGGTACAGCCCTATGGTATACTTTTTTCTTCGTGACTTACTCATTCCATCCTCTCACCCCATCCCCACCTCTCTGGCAGCCATCATTTTTGTTCTCTGTATTTATGGGTCTGTTTCTACTTGTTTTTATGTATTCATTTGTTTAATTTTTTTAGATTCCACATGGAAGTAAAATCATATGATATTTGTCTTTTCTGTCTGACTTATTTCACTTAGCATCATACCCTCTAAATCATGCATAGTGTCACAAATGGCAAGACCTCATCCTTTTTATGGCTAAGTAACATTCCATTGCATATATTTACCACATCTTCTTTATGCATTCTTCTTTATCGATGGACACTTAGGTTGTTTCCATGTTTTGACTATTGTAAGAAATAATGGTGCACTAAATGTCTTTTTGAATTAGTGTTTTGATTTTCTTTGGGTGAATATTCAGTAGTGGAATTGTTAGATTTTGTAGTATTTCTATTTTTAATTTTGTGGGGAACCCTCTATACTGTTTTCCATAATGGCTCCACCAATTTATATCCCTACCAAAAGTGCACGAGGTCTCCTTTTTCTCCACATCCTTGCCAATGTTCATTATTTCTTATTACTCTGTTTTTTTTGTTTTGTTTGGTTTTTAATTCTAGCCATTCTGACAGGTGTAAAATGGTATTTCATTGTGGCTTTAATTTGCATTTTCCTGAAATTAGTGGTAGTGAGCATCTTTTCAAGTGTCTCTTGGCCATCTGCATGTCTTCTTTGGACAAATACTTGTCTGAATCCTCTGCCCATTTTTTTAATCAGATTTTTCCCCCTTTGGTGTTGAGTTGTAGAGGTTCTTCATACATTTTGGGTATTAACCCAGTATATCAGGCATATCATTTGCAAATATCTTCTTTCCATTCATTAAGTTGCTTTTTTCTTGTATTGATTGTTTCTTTCACTATGCAGTCTTTTTATTTTGTGTAGTCCCAATAGTTTATTTTTTGCTTCTGTTTCCTTTGCCTGAAGAGACATCTAGAAAAAATGTTGTGAGCCAATGTCAAAAGTCACTGCCTATGTTTCTTCTAGGAGTTTTATGATGTTATGCTTCACATTTAGGTCTTCAAAGCATTTAAACAATATAGGATTTTAGAGATCAGAGATTAGACTATTTCTGTCATAACCAGAGCAGTGGTAAGTAATCATATGCCTAAACACTTAAGTGAGGTAAAACAGCACAGCTTCTTATTTGCTATATTTGGCTAAAGAGAAACATTAAAAAATGATAGTTTACATTTTTAAGTATCCACAAATATTTATATTTTAGATTATTTTCTTTTAAGACCTAACCAAAAGAATTTACTAATTAGCAGGAGTAACATACAAGCTATTCATTTTTAATAAGCAAGTAAATATGCATTTTATTCCAAATCTTCAGTCCCAGTTTACTCATAAAATAAAAACTTAAGCTCAGTAGCAGTGTTTAGAAATAAACCAATGACCAGGAATATATCCAAAGGGAAGAAAACATTTCCTATAATGTCCCCAGTTTAAGAGACATGTTTGCTCTTTATTTCTTTTTTTTTTTTTAAAGATTTTATTTATTTATTCGATAGAATGAGACAGCCAGCAGAAGAGAGGGAACACAGTCATGGGGGCAGTGGGAGAGGAAGAAGCAGGCTCTAGCGGAGGAGCCTGATGTGGGGCTCTCGATCCCACTAACGCGAGGATCACGCCCTGAGCCGAAGGCAGGCAGCTTAACAGCTGTGCCACCCAGGGCGCCCCTGCTCTTTATTTCTAACCCCAGATGAATTGGCCAACCTTCATTTTCTTAGTGACTTACTCAGGAAGAGATGGACATAGCACCTGAATAGGAAGAAACATCCTAATGCACAAACTGACACATTGTGAAATTGTCAAATTGGTGCAGTAAGCACAGGGGTGCAGGGGTAGAGAATCTCTTTACCAGGAAAAGCAGATGTACCTACATGACAAGTTTCCTAAAGTCACATTTTATACTTGTTCAGCAATAATCCCCACACACCCAGAGCATCTGTTCACATGCTTTAAAACACAATTATTTTCTGGTTGTTTATTTATCATGCATCTCTAACACTTGTTGAAAAACAAACAAACAAGCAAACAGTTTTGGGTGCCTTCTAGGCATAAGTTCCTCTGACATGTGCATAAACCGCACACACAAACACACACACAGAGCAAAGACAAGGCCATCATCCTCCAAAAAGGTAACAGCTAAGTTATAATATCTGTGAACAAGTATGTGTTCTGTTTTAATTCACTTTGCCTAAAACCTATAGATAATTTTTAGTCATATAATAAAATCATAGTTATTTTTTGAGTACATTGTTTTAAAAATACATTATCAATGCTTCTCTCCAGGTTCTATTTCTTTCCTAGCTTAACATCTTAAAAAGTCATTATTATTTTATTATTATTAATCATTATTATTGTATTTATTATTATTTGTTTCTTGAGCTCTGTCAGTCTCTTTTTATGAAGTTCTAAACTTATTGTAACAAGTAGACAATGTAACTCCCAGAAACATTTATCAAAAGAATTAATATCAGCCTGACAAGGAGATGTCTTGTGGGTCTGTTCTTGACCCTTTCTGATTGAATGTCTTTAATGTCGCTCCCTGTAAGGGTACCAATGTAGGCATGGAATATTTGCAGTTGACACAAGTATGGAAGTGTTGAGAAATATCACAGATGATAGGATTCATATTCAAAAGATTCCCAGACTTAGCAACATGTCAGACCTAACTAGAAAGAAAATATAACAGGGATAAAATATTGGGCACTGTTCTTGGGTACAAAATATCAAGTTCAATAGGTCAGAATGAAAAGCTAGACTCAGCAAAAAGCACTCTGTAAAAGTGTCTTAGTTGCATATGAGCTCGTATGAGTGAGCATGTGAGTAGCTTTCTTAAAACCCAGTAAAGTAGGGTGAGAAATGTATTGCACTCTCACAGTGTCCTCTCAATAGTGACATGAGACAATTTTAAAAATTTTAGGAGGTGGCATTGATGAGTGGCTTGAAATCTACATTAAATTTAGAAATATATAATATTTAACATTGAAGAGAGGATACTAAAAGAAAAAAATGAATACTGTCTTCAAAATATTTATAGATCTGTCAGGTAGAATAATTACTAGTGGTTGAATTCTAGATCAAATGGAGCAGTCCCAGGAATACGAATTTTAATTTGAGAGAGACAGCGTTCTTAGCTGTGGAATTATGAAATGGACAACCTTGTAAGGAGAATTATAATTTCATAGCAATAGGAATTCATGCAAGCTGATGTCCTCTGAGGTGGTTAGAAAAAATCAAGCGTTGAATGGTGAACTAGATAAAATGTAAAATCAATCTTACACTGAGGAAATTGTATGGATGAATTTACTTCATGGCTAAAGATTCGTTTTTCTCTTTTAATTCCTAATAAAAGAGTTGAGTCTATATCCGTATAAGGATATCAAAATATCTACAATGGATAAATGTCTAGATTGCTAAACCAGAAAATAATATTATACCTATGTTATTCAAAAATAGAATTGGTATATACCCAAAACATGAACAAAAGTGAAAATGGCTGTCTTTGAAGCGATAGGACTTGGAGCAAGGATGGCGGTTAATGGGGTCTTAAAGTACACATAACACCACCTATTTAACTGTTGTCATACTAGCATGATCTCTTTTTATAAATGCAAAAATATTGTTAATGTCAGTTGAGAATAATAAATATTTTGCTTTTAGATTTTCCACATCTTTTTGCATATTTCAAAATACGCTACCTAGTACAACTTAGATTTTGTTGATTTCTTTCCTTTTTTTTTTTAATCATTTGAACTGTGTGTCAACAAATCTATAGTGTTTCATGTAGATTCAGAACAAGGTCACATCCACTGCATTATGCTTTGTTTCCAGAACTTGCAGTACAGGGCCAGTGGAGTAGTTAATACCCAGAACTTCAGAGTTCACCTTCAGAGTGCATTTGAAAATCTCAAATTTTGTTTTTATTTTATTCTGATTTCCTAACAGAGACTAAGTAAGTTCTGCAAAATGAAAAAAAGAGGGTAGGAATCTGGCTGCAGTGTAGTTAAAATAACATCATATATAAGAAAATTTGCTGTAATCCATTACACCTCTGCACATAAGGAAGTCTGTCATTTTTCTCAACCAATCACATGACTTTCTCCATTTTTTTTTTTCCTCATTATATCACTCAGTAAAATAAGATGGTTTCCTCTCTAGCATTGATATTAGATCTATTTAGAATGTATGGTAAATAGATGGATGACAAATAGATAAATACGATGGACAAGTACACTCACAAACATATAGACACGTTGTACTCCACTTGGCAAATGTCTACCTATTAGAGGTGCCTAAATTCTACCATTAGAAATGTATTGTATGGTTTAAACAGGTTTATATTTGGTAGCTATCCATCAAAATTTAAATATCTTTAGGGCTATAGCAATTTAAGCCTATTATAAATTTAAACTGCAGGGAATATAGTAAGCCAATACCTCCAGTGAATCTCAGGCAACAGAGAAACCATTGTTTGTGAGAAGGGTGGGCTTCAGCTCAGAGAAGGCCTCCGATGAGTGCAAAAGCCTGGACAAATGCAGCCTGGGCGTGAGTTGAAAAAAGAAGTGCACCGACTGCGATAAGCCAGCACTGAGGAAATAGTGCCTAACAATGTGAAAAAGAAAAACACCAGTAACAATGAAATGCACATGTAGGAAGAATTCAGGAAATCCTGGCTGCAGGTGATAAGGAGAATGTTTTCCTTGAAAAGAAACTGGCTGGTAACAGGGCCATGTGGATCCGGGATCAGGAAAAAAACCCAGTCTCATCAGGAATAAAAAATAGAGATGTGGGTTGTTATCCATTAAGGATGGAAGAGAGCATACTGAAAACAAGATGGAAGCATGCCAGCAATTTTTAATTCATTTCTGCAAAAGCTGGCATTTTATCATCGATAGTACTACTTGTCCAAGAATCTCCTTCTTCAGACCAACATCTAGTATGTTATAACATTTAATGAAATTTATTATGCTTACTGACAGGTAAATTTTAACGGAAGAGAGGGGTTTAGTCATAATAGCATAATAACAATGTTAGCCCTATCTATTCAAAGAGATGGTACTTAGGCAAGGATTCTGTGTGAATTTTTACTTGTTTTATTTTGTTTGCCATCTTCATGATTTTATTCCTTTGATCAAATGGGCATATTTTTCACAATGCCTCCAAAATGAAAAATGTAATAAGATTTTAAGATAAATGGATGATAAGGATTCTTCAAGGTATTATTGACTAAGCATAAGAAACTTGTTTCATTTACAGTATTAACCATATTATGAATTATTTGTGTACAAAAATGCAACTTTGAGAGGATAAGAAACATAAGGGGAAAATTAGAAAAGGAAGTACAGATTTGTAGATATATAAATTGGCATTGTGCTTGGCTGTTGCCATTTGAATTCATCTCATTCATGGGATTATTGCTATAGAATTAAGCCAGAGTAATAACACCAATGGGGAAAGAAAAGAAGAGTGAAGTGGTAGATGATGGGTTGTATTTCCCTTTGGATGCTAATGGACACATCAAGAAGGCATCGTGAGACCTTAGTTTATATAGAGCTGCTTCTGGGCTTGGTTGGCAAAATGTGATGTATAGTTTGAATGGAAGCTTTCTCTCCACCTGTGAGTAGAATCACTCCAGTGATTTAGATCCTGCATGGTAGAAATTTTAGATCATCTATAATTAATAAACTTGACATGGATATTGATATTCTCATAATGAGCAGGATCTTAGCCTTAATTCACAGAAACAGAACTTAAGCAAGGGTTAAGAGCCAACATTTTATTGAGGTGTATAATCTAGGGCACAGGGAACAAAACGGGGGAAGAAAGAGAGAGAGCAAAGAGGTGTCTTTTTCAATTTAGCTGCAGCTATGGACAACCCTGGTTTCTCCATTCAGTGGTCTCTCCTAAAGATGTGTATGGAATGCATCTCCAAGACTGTTTGTCTGGAAGGAAAAATAGAGAAATGTTTATCCATTTTTCCCAAATTCTTGTCTTCAGATCGCTTCACTTGGTTAACTTCCTCTAGGTAACACATTCTAGAGCACCAGTAGATCATCATGACATTATTCTCCATGTGCCAACAGAAAAGTCCAGAAAAGCAAGTGATAGGCAAGTAGTGTTAGATTTAGTAGGGAGTTCATGTGTCAGTTATATAAAGAACAAAAGCACTTTAGTTGGTCTGAGCTGTTTGCTTGTCAGGCTGATTCAAACTATTATCCCCAAGGGATCTGATCCATAGTTCCTTCTCTCCACAGCCCATAATTGCTGTAATTGCCCATTTACTATTTACTGTTATCATTGAGATGAGAAGCAGCAGTAGAGGACATTGTTATTCCTTTGGGTTCTACAATATTTGTCACTGTCCCTATTGTTAATAACAACCCTAATTCCCTTACGGTAATCTGGGTAAAATTACACTCCCTGAGTATAGTAACCTTTCCTTGCTTCTGGGTACACAAAGTAACCAGGTGGTAGTTCAACTTCAGGATTACGTGAAATCCTTTCTGTATCCCCTATAGAAGCATTTCCCTCTTAGGAACCATTATCTCTAATCCAGAACAGCCCCTAATGTGTGGAAATGGGAAGCAGAATTATTCTACAAGTGGATTACTTAGACACAGTTGTGAGAGAGTCAACCCTACTTCACGCTATGGTTCTGAGAATTATGTATTCCAGATATTTGAGTTTCAACACCACATACTGGTTGTTGGTTGTGTCTATCCTGCCTTCTGGAGGAGTAAGCCTCAAACATGCACTGTGTTTTCCTCCAAGCTCTACCTTAGTTGAGGCTTTTATAGCTATTCCACTTTTCTGCTAGTTGCTTCCTAGCCCCATTCAACTCATGGCCATGAACACTTTGTCACACTTTCATTCTCCTAAAATCCAGTTCTTTTCTCTGAGTTAATGTGCAGAATACCCTTTTTAGTTAATCATAGTTTGTCTCTCTTGGAAAGTATTGATTATTCCAGCAATATGAGTGGACTTGGAAATTGGATTTTCCCCAGTAATCTCTCTAGATGAGAATGAGTACAGCCTACATCTTGACTGTAGCCTGTCAGACCTTAAGTAGGGCCTAGGTAGTCTGTGCCGACATTTGACCCAGAGAAACTCTGAGATAATAAATATGTATTGTTTAAGCCACTAAATTTGTGGTGATTTGTTATGCAGTGATAGAAAATTAATACAGTATTTTTCCATTATACAATATAATGATGTTACAAATTCTCCAGGAAAATCAATGGGCAGATCTGAAGATATCAGCTCGCATTGGAAAAATCTAATTGCAAAACCATTTGACATCCCATGGTAAGGTGTTCAGTCTTTTACTAGACTCCAGTTATATGCTCCAGAAATTATGACTTTTTTTAATAATAATTTTTATTATGTTATATTTAGTCACCATACAGTATATCCTTGGTTTTGATGTAGTGTTCCATGATTCATTATTTGTATAACGCAGTGAGAAATTATGACTCTTATCCAGGACCCACAGGTCCATGCTGCAACCCCTTATATATGGGCTTGTTGGAGATTTCCTGCAGCATTACTGCCTACTAGATATGTCTAACATGTTGGATTTTCTTGGTCATGTGCCCCAAGACAGAGTAGGTGTGTTACAGAGCCCTCTGTTTCTCCAGATCCCAATTAGGCTATGATAGCATTTGAACTTACCCACCAAGCAATGCTTTCTTGAAAAATCAAGAGCCCATCCAAACCTGGGCCTCTGTTGGTGATGAAAGGTACACCATGCAATTTCTACCTCATGGCATGCTCCATTTCACTGGACTTCTCTAAATGTGGTCAATTTGGTAAGCCTCTCTGATTTTCCATTAGGTTTACCTGCCACCTTCTATGGTAATATATTTTACTAGGGCCTTTTGATTCTTTGGACTTTATTGTATCAGAGTCTAAGATGATGTCATCATTCAGTGAACCAGCATGATGCCCTGCCTAATATCCAGATAACCAAGATGTCTACAGGTTATATTTTGATAGAGGACAGGATAGTTAACATAGTTTAGGAGCAAAACAATGAATTTGTACTTCTGTCCATTTCCCATAGAAACAACATGACTTTGAATTGTTGAGTGTATTGCTTCTCCACTAAATTGCTCTTGAGACTCTGATCAAATAGTAGCTCTTCCCCTTTGGGAATCTTCCCATCATCAGTTCCCAGGCTTCAGCTTCCCACTGGATAAACTTCCTTTGCTTCTTTCTGTTATCTTCATGAAGTTTACCTCTGACTCATACTCATCTCTAAATACATTATTTTCTTCGTCTTGTAATTTTTATATTGTATGTACTTATTAAATCCAGAACCCAAGTCATTAAAAACAAAAAGTTGTTTTGCTCTATTCTCTTTCCTTGAGGAAGGGAAACATTAATCTTAAAATACCACAAGGAGCTTTTTCTAATGTAGTGAAGAAAATGAAAAAAAGAGAAAAATTTCCATATTATATGCACTGAATATTCATATTGTCACTGTTGTTCAGATATTTTCTTTGAGGAAGGAATGATTTTACAGAATAAAATGTTCTAGGCTTTGGACTCAGACAGCCTGGATGGTTGTAGATATTTTACAAACTTCATAATATGAAGTTAAGTTACATAATATCCCTATTGGGTTAATACAAGAATAAGTTTTATATATAATATTCTATATTTGCATACACACATATCATGAATAATATCATGTATCACATATTAGTGCTTCCATGAATCAACTTTCTATCACTTATATGTGTGTTCTCAATATATATCAGAACTAATTATCAAAGTTGTGCTTCTGTGTATTTTATAATAGGAAATATTTTCTTGGGGCACCTGGGTGGCTCAATTGGTTAGCGTCTGCCTTCAGCTCATGTCATGATCTTGGAGCCCTGGGATCAAGTCAACATCGGGCTCCCTCTCTGCTCAGCCCAGAGTCTGCTTCTCCTCCTGCCCTTCACCCTGCTCATGTTCTCTCTCTCTCTCTCCCTCTCTCTGTCTCTCTCTCAAATAAATAAATAAAATCGTTAAAAAAATATATATTTTCTTAGGAAAAAGAGGAAATTCATTTAATTCTCAATGTACTATGTAAGCTGTAAAAATTTCATACTTCAGTTGAAAACAGAATCATAATCCATAATGCCACAGAAATGACACCAAAGAAATATATTCAGTGAATGTGACTCCTAGGATATCATCCTACAGAGAGTATATCTGTCACAATCAGTCAAAAAAAAAAAAAAAACAACGCAGAAACCTTTTACTGGTTTTGAAGCAGAATTTAATCCTGGGAATTGACTTCCAAGGAACGGAAGAACTGAGAAGCCAATCAAGTGATCCTGAGGAGACATGGAGATCAGGAACACCAGCAAGGCATTCTTTCCGTAGGCACAAGTCTCAAAGACAAAGGCAGCATTTTCTAGAGCTCAGGGACAGGGATCATCTGGTGGAAACAGAATCCACAATGGATCTTTCTGCAGAGAGCCACGAAATGCGTAGCCCTCTCTGAGCCTTAGCTTGAGGAAGGAGAGGAGAACACCTTGGCTTCCTCCTGCCTTCCCACTTCACAGTGGGTAAAGCAGACTGAAGTCAACTGATAAAACAGCCTGGGGCAATGCAGCCTGCCTTATATGAGAGGAAACATGCTCTCAACCACAACTGAGAAATTCCCATTAAGTGGCAATGATATGAAGAACAGGTAAAAATAGCTTCAGTTCTGCTTGATGGATTTGAAATGTGTCCATGTGGAGTCCGGGGATATGTGGACCTAAAACACTTGAAAATATGTAGCAAGTGTTCAAACTTTGTCGACGCTGTAGCTTCAACTAAAAAGTGGTTTATTGGAAAGAAAACACTTGCATGGACACTGGTAAAAGAGGTTATTAGGAATAAATTCAGAAGCCAGATAACTTAGTTTGATCATTCACATTTTAAGGGTTTCTCAAGAATGTTTTCAAGTTTTCAAGTGTATCAGTACTAAGTATTAAATTTTCTTGAAAGTGGCAAAATAAATACTTATGGTAGTGCTTAAAATTAGGGCTATTTTTCTTTTGGCAAACATATATTGAGCTCATGCCAAATGACAGATCAAGGGCTTAGGGATTCAAAAATTGAGACCCAATTCCCGTTCTAGATTATTTTATGGGAAAAAAATAACAAAAGACTGCAGTACAAAGGAGAATATAATAATGAATAGGTGAGGTTGCAGTTTGAGGGGCTCATTATATTTCAGAAATTTTTAATTGATACATTACATTAAAACATTTCAGCTAATACCCATGATAAGACTGTGGATTGGCATTATACTCCCCATTTACTAATGAGGAAAGTGAAAGGCAAGCAGAAAGAGCTGGTAAGCAGATGAGCCCGGTAGAAACCAATATACACTCTGTTGCTCTTCACTGTCTATTGGCTTCTCCACATTTCATAACAAGACCTCTTGACATTGTGCATGGTACAGATAATTCAATGAAAGTTTAGATGACAAGATATCTCAGATCTCAAATGTATCAGATGTTTTCTGATATTAAAAAATCAAACCATAAAAACTGTTCATACCTTAAAAATGGAAAAAGAGAGGGATTTTTAAGAAATAAAAATCATTGTGAAATCTTTTTAAAAATGCTATCAATAATGCCCTAAGCCCATTGGCCTAATCTTTCACTTTAAGAATTAAAAATATCAACAATGACTACGACAATTTTAAAATTTCAAAAACTCAAACTAGAAAAGGATGTAAATGGATCAAAAGCCATGAGCTTCAATGTGAAGTGCATTGCCTGGTAGAAAACCATGTGTCAAATAACAGGCATATAAAGTTAAAAGTCAATTCCAGAGGACTCCTCTAGTTTCAAATAACAATAAAAGTTGATTTTGACAAAACCATCAATTCCTTTTTTTAGTCTGTTCAATAAGAAGCGAAGACAAACCACGAAAGGCAGAAAAATAGTAGAAGACAAAGAATAGAGAACAAAAGAATAAGGCAACAAATAAAAAATAGTAACAAGCTTATGGCAGTTATTAATTCAACTGAGAGTGATTTTCACTTTGAGGCATCCAATGGTTTAAATGCCAATAAAGAAGGCAGAATTGTCAAAGTGAATCAAAAGACAAAGACCCAACTATGTAATTTATAAGAAATCCACTTTAAGTATAACAACACATATGAATGAAAAATGAAAGAATAGAAAATGATATACCATGCAAACAATAATCAAAAAGAAAAAGAATGTTAATTTCGAGCAGAGCTGACTTCAGAGTAAAGAAAAGTTGTCAGGGATTAAAAATAAAAGGCATTACATAATGATAAAGGGTTTAATTTTCCAAAAAACATAAAATCTAATGTATATCACTAACAACAAAGTATAAAAATACATGATCACGGATCAAAGAAGGTATCTTACCACTAGTCCTTTCAACATTGTTTTGGAAGTCTACCTAATGCAATAAGATAGATAAATAAAGATAAACAGTTGGGAAGGAAAAAAAATGGCGATATCTGTATGGATATATGATGAAGTCTTGAAATCAATGGACTGATTTAAAAACTTCTTGAACTAATAAGTGATTATAACTAATGAGCTGTCATAAAACTTTGTAGATTCAGTTCATGCAAAAGCCAGTGTCTTTCCTACATACCAGCAATGAACAGGTGATATTTGAAATTAAAACAAATTACTGCTTACATTAGCACTCTAAAAATAAAATACATATGTATAAACTAACAAAATATGTGCAAGATATAATGCAAACTACAAAACTTTGATGAATGGAATCAAAAGAACTAAATAGAAAGGTATTCAATCTTCTGGATAAAAAGGCACAATATTGCCAAAATGTTGGTTCTCCACATTGGAGTGCGACTCAATCAAAAATCCCATCCAAGTTTTGTGGCGGATATTGATAAACTAATTCTAAAGACACTATCAAAATATGCAAAGAACTCTTAAAGCTGAATAATGAGAAAACAACCCAATTATAAAATAGGCCACAGACTTTAACAAGAAACCTGACCAATTGCTAAAAAAAATGCTAACCATCATCTAAGCTTCAGTGAAAGTTGTATTACTGATCACAGATCACCATAATAAGTATAATATAATGAAAAAAATTTTAAATATTACTTGAATTACCAATGTGACACAGAGACATGACGTGAGCAAATGCTGTTGGAAAATGGTACTGATAGACTTACTGGAAGCAGTGTTGAGTCAGAAACTTTCAATTTGTAAAAAACACCATCACAAAGTGCAATAAAGCAATGCACAATAAAATGAGATATGAATCTGTATTCCTGTGGAGTGAAAGAAGCCAATCTGGAAAGGCTATACACTGTATAACTAGTCTAAACATTGGGAAAGGCAAAACAAATGGAACCCAGTGAAAGGTAGTGGTTGCCAAGGGTTCAGGAGAGGAAGAGAGAAAAGGCAGAGCACAGTAGTTACCGGAAGGTGAATACTGTATAACAGAAAATGTTCTGTATGTACATTATACCTTTGTCCAAATCCACAGAATGTGCAACATCAAGAAGTGATCTCTTGTAACTGAGGACTTGGTGTGATAATAATTTGTCAGTGTCGGTTTCATCGGATTGCTTGGCAAATGTACCACTCTGTAAGGATGTTGGTAATGGGGAGGCTGTCGCATGTCAGGGCAGGAGGCATATGGAAAATCTCTGTGCACCTTTCTCTCAGTTTTGCTGTGAACCTCAAACTTCTCTGAAAAAATAGTCTCTTAAAGGGAAAAAGGCACACAAAAAGACAATAGTGGATTTTACAAATCACAGATTCCTACCCCTTTAGCAATTCATTTTTGTGAGTTTTGCACCACCATTTTCCATGACGATCAACAGCTAAATCCCTGGGATTCTGAAATCCATGAAGCGGATCTTCTGGAGTCAGACATGTATAACTGCAGCTGGTTGAAAGTGCGGCATTGGGATCTTTTCTATTTCTGCAGAAATGGACTTATTGAGAGTATTTAAATTAATTTAGTAAAGGTCACTAAAAATTCATAGCTCAATGTGTCATTTGAAAGTTATTGTTCTTTTTATTTTCAGTTTTGGGTTATTGATTGTTGTTTCTTATATTCTCTGCCACTATCTTAGAAATATTACTACTTTTCATCAGTCAGGTGAAGATGTTTTTTGTGACAGATTAAGCAAGTGTCAGCTTGTGTCTTCATACGGTTCTGTCTTCTCAAAGAGAACACTGTTATTGTCTTTCTTACATGAATGGTAAATTCTTCACGTGCATATAAAAAACAGGTAATAAGGTAGATTGCATGCTCATTTTACTGAGTACTCAATTGTTTTTCTTGGTCTCTAAAAGAATGGATGATAATAACTGTCTTTAAATTCAAAACTTGAAAAGTGTTCAGGGAGAAAAATGCAGATTTAGTGTCTACAAAAAATAATTCTTTTTGTATGTTCTTGTCTTCTCAGTGAACAGACTGGGACAATTTCATTTTCAAAGGTTTGAGACTTTGGTTTAAATAGCAAAGGTTAGACAGAGGACTGTGACCCTTTCTGCTTGTTTGGTACAATCCACTCCTGTGGTAAGAGTACAGCCTTAGAATAAAATCTACAGAGGAAATAACTTTGCAATGTACAGCAAATACACAGAAGGATAGAGTAAAATCGCTTCAAATATACCCATTCTTATAAAATTACTTTGTCCTATTAACGAAAATCTAGTTGAAAGAATAATAAAAAACTAATATTGCTTTTTCTAACTTTATATAAATGTTATAATTTAATTTAGTTATTAATATAAGTATTTATACTTTTTTGCCTATAGAGAATGATATACATGTGTGTGTGTGTATATATATACACACACACAGCATGTATATCTGTGTTATATATATATATATAATATATTTGCTGGAGTTTATAGATTAGAGTTATTATATATTTGATGGAGTTTATATAGATTAAGAGTTATGATTTATATATATTTGCTGGAGTTTATATAGATTAGAGTTATGATTTATATGATTATTTTGTTCATTGGTATATTTTGTTTTATACAAATATAGTGTTTTCTCAGAGTTTTAAGTTTTAGGAAATATTCTATATATATATACAGTCTCAAACATATGAGCATATATATACACACATATAAATGTATACATATATTAATGCATATGCATAGACACATGTTGATAGTCCCTCAAGAACAATCGTATTTCCATGCCATGATTATTTATTACCTTACTAGTGTAACCAAGCCAACAAGAGTCACCCCTTGGTGAGTCACAGATACACCAGGTGGAGTTGTTGCACAAAGAAAACTTTTTGCAGCAAATAAGGAGATTGCAAGGAATTACTTCTAAGCCGTGACTCCCGAGCAAAGGTGAATGGGTTCTTTTATTTAGGGTTAGGAAGAATATTTAAAAAGGACATCCTCATCATCATGTACAGACATGGGTTGCATATACGCCTTAAGGAAACATGCCTATACATACATTCCGTGTTATGTAAATGAGCCTGGTGCTCCTCCTTGGGCGAATTTTGGCATTATAATGAGGTAAAGGGAATTGTTGGTCATTCCAGAAGTCACTCTGCGGTCCATCTGCAAAGGCATGAGTCAGGGGTTACTCTCAAAGTGGCACCAGGTGGTCTCAAGCAATAACGAGGGATAGTTTGGGTTTCTATCACTGGATATTATGCACATAGAGGTTTTTGCTGATTTAAGAGATAAGCTGGAAAGAGCTTAAGGAAAAATGTGGAACAAAGGTTGGTAGGTACAGAAGCTGTTGAGCAAGGAAAAGTCAGGTGTTGGGGCTAGCTGCTACTTGATCGAACCAAGCAATGATTAACACAGGTAGTAGGACTTTCCCTTTCGGGGAACATTTCTATCTTTTAGTCCTACCATTAAAAAAAGAAAAGAAAAGAAAGGTACCAAGTATTTTCGAAAACAAATGTGTGTGTTTTCTTGCAAATAGGTCAATAGTTTAAAAGATATATTTTATATTTATATATTTTATACCTATAGATTATATTTATATTATATGTATATATTTTATATTTTGCATATTCTGGATGTTTTTATTTTTTTGAATGAAATCTTTATTTTAAAATACCCAGTATTCGTGACTTGCATTCCCTCAATCAATGGGTAGAGGAGAACAAACTATTTCCGTTAATCATGACATTTTCTTACCATCATATTGTTTCCTCATTACTTAAGTAACACTAAATATAATTTTAAATTTAATATGTTACAGGTTGAATTGTGTCCTCTCCAAAGGTGTTCTCGTCCTAACCCCTGATGTCTCAGAATATAACCTTATTGGAGAGATGGGATTACAGAGGCAATCAAGTTAAAATGAGATTGTTAGGGCTGTCCCTAATCCAGTACTATGATGTCCTTTTAAAGGGGAAATTCAGACCTAGAGGCAAGCATGCATAAGGAAAAGAAAAATTAAGACCTAGGGAAAACAACTGTCTATAAGCCAAAAAGAAAGGCCTGGATCAATTCTTTCCCTCATGACATTCAGAAGGAACCAGACCTGCCAACATCTTGATCTTGACTTCTATCCTCCAGAAATATGAGACACTTTCTGTTGGCTAACCCACTCAGTTTGCAGTAATCTGTTACAACAGCCTTAGGAAAGTAATACAAGTATATTCTTTCCAATTTTATATGAAAATTTTCCATTCTAAAATCCAATATTTTATATTATCTTAATTTTTAATTCTTTAAAATATCAGTTCATAATGATTAGTGGTTTAGTACTGTATAAACATTGTTTAAACATATTTATAGACATGAAATTTTTCCTTGCCTTTCTTCCATGATATTTGCCTTTACCTGTTATAATTCTTCCTCTCTGACCATTTATTTCCTAAATCTTTTACTGACTTCCTTACTAAACAATTCATGTGAGAATTCCTGTCTTGTCCATCTCCTCTTTCCCTTAGGCCATCTTGTATATATATCAAGGTCACCTAGTCAACCCCAAATACTGACTCATCTAATGGTGTGACAGAGCAGCAGGGCCAAAGATTTCATCAAAATGTGAACGTAGCCCGAGTGACTCAGTACCGGAAGCATATGAAGAATGGAGGAGAAATAAATTTTGAAATGTACATAACTGAAAATTCTTCTAATGTTGAATGAATGACATGAAATTAGAGAATTTGGTTCTCAAGTAATAGAAGTTCTTTCTTTTTGGGTATATGCAAAGATAAGCACATCATACTATTTCTTAGTGGCAATTACACAAAATAGAATTTATCAGAATTCCTGTGTTTGTAGGGTACAAACCTGTGAAGTCAGTGAGTATGAAAGTAACAACTCATGTGAAGGAAACTTGAGATTTTTTCCAAATTTGAAAACAATCCTTAAAGTTATATGATATTCCATTAACAAGTTATAATGCTAAAAATATTTTTTTAAACAACCAATGTTTTAAAAAATCAACCATGCTAGTGGAAAAGTAGAATTTTCTTTTTATTATTTGTATAGAAAATTATATTGAGGCACCAAGGTGGCTTAGTTGGTTAAGTGTCTGATTTTTGATCTCAGCTCAGATCTTGATCTCAGAGTCATGAGTTCAAGGCTTGTGTTGTGCTCTAGCTGGGCTGCAGGTCTAGAGAAGGAAGGAAGGAAGGAAAGGAGGGAGGGAGGGAGGGAGGGAGGAAGGAGGAGGGAGGGAGGGAGGAAGGAAGGAAGGAAGGAAGGAAGAGGAAGGAAGGAAGGGAGGGAAGGGGAAGGGACAAGGGAAAGGAAGGAGGAAAAGGAAAGGAAAGGAAAGGAAAGGAAAGGAAAGGAAAGAAGGAAGGAAAGGAAGAGGAGAAGAAGAAAGAAAGAAGAAAGAAAGAAAGAAAGAAAGAAAGAAAGAAAGAAAGAAAGAGAAGGAAAAGTTATATCACCAAGCACTGCAATTTGAAGGAGGAAGTCAAGAGCACCCAGCCAAAAATATCAGAAAAAGAAGAGTTATAGAAGTACGTCAGAAATAAATAGCATAAACATATGTTATTTCTCTGGACTTTGTGATGTTTAAGGTATTTTGTTAGCTTTTTAAAATTTGTAATTTAGGGGAGGAGTTAAGATGGCGGAGGAGTAGGAGACACCTTTTCAAGCCGGTCCCAGTCGGAGCTGGATAGGTACCAGACCAGCCTAAACAACCACGAACCAGCCTGAGACGCAGGAAGATGCATCTGGATCTCTAAAAATGAACATCTCCAGTGCTGAGTATTGAAGTGCGAAGCGAAGGTGATCAGCTCACGCACAGATATCGGAAGATAAATGGAAGGAGGGAGCTGCCACGTTCGGGCACGGAAGAGGCCGCCACCTGCATGGGGAGTGGGAGGGCTTGCAGATGTCACCACAAAATAGCAGACTGAGACCGTGAGCTGGGAGCGTGGCCACCAGGCTTCTCACAGAACTCCGGAATCCCGGTGTGCTCACCGGAAATAGGCTGAACTGGGAGCTCCGAGATCCGTGGGGTGGGTGGATGACGGCTGGCGGTGTAAACACAAAGGACAAGATCGTGGCCTGGAAGTGAGGGGCTGGGGCGCCGGGTGTGGGGCGTACACATCCGGGATGCGGCGAGGTTGAGCAACACCTTTCAAAACAACATAGTTAAAGTGGCCAGAACATTGGTAGATGGGCTGCAATCCCTCTGTTCTGTGACAGAGGCTGAAGTCGGCTGCTGCTGCTCTGACTCTCAAGAGGCACAGCAGACCGGCTAAAAACATAAAGACAAAAGCCTGGAAATACCAGCAGCTCACAGTGTGCCCATCCCCATCCCCCCTGCAGGGGACAGGAGACTCTACTAAAACAGGGTTGCCTGAGTATTGGCATGGCAGGACCTCCCCCAGAACACAGAAGGCAGCCTGAAAAATCAAGAAGCCCACAACCAGGGTGCCTGGGTGGGGCAGTCATTGAAGCACCTGTCTTCTGTAAGAGGCGTGAAGAATCCGGCATTCAGGAAAGGAGTCCTCATTGGGCTCCTCCGCTGGGGAGCCTGCTTCTTCCTCTACACTCCCTGCTTCAGTTCCCTCTCTTGCTGGTTGGCTGCCACATAAATAAATAAAATCTTTAAAGAAAAGCCCCTCCCAAGATCTATCAAAACAGAGCCACGGCCTGGGACCCAGTCAAAAATTTGGACTCTGGACAGCCCATAACCTCTCCTCATCCAGAATGACAAGAAGGAAGAAGCCCCCAACAAGAGAAAAAGACAGTGAGTCTGTGGCCTCTGCCACAGAAATAATGGATATGAATGTAACCAAATGATCAGAAATGGGTCCAGAGTAACAATGGTCAAAATGATGAGTAGAATTGAAAAAAGTATTAACAAAAAGGTTACTGAGAATATAGAATCCCTAAGGACAGAAATGAGAGCGAATCTGACAGAAATTTAAATAACAAAACTCCAGGCCGGGACGGTTTTCCTGGGGAATTCTAACAAACATTCAAAGAAGAAATAATACCTATTCTCCTAAAGCTGTTCAAAAATAGAAACAGAAGGAAAGCTACTAAACTCATTCTATAAATTTAATATTACCCATGATCCACAAACAGGCAAAGACCCATCAAAAGGAGAAATTACAGACCGATTTCCCTAATGAATATGGACGCCAAAATCCTCAACAAGACCCTTGCTAATAAAATCCAACAGTACATTAAAAGGATTATCCATCATGATCAAGTGGGATTCATACCTGGGATGCAAGCATGGTTCAACATTCGCAAATCGATCAACGTGATACATCATATCAACAAGAAAAGACTCAGGAACCATATGATCCTCTCAATAGATGCAGAAAAAGCATTTGACAAAATACAGCATCCTTTCCTGATTAAAACCCTTCAAAGTGTAGGAATAGAGGGTACATTTCTCAATCTCATAAAAGCCATCTATGAAAAGCCTACTGCAAATATTATTCTCAATGGGGGAAAAGCTGGAAGCCTTTCCCTTAGATCAGAAGCAGCGATAAGGATGCCATTCTGCATACTATTATTCAACATACTACTAGAAGTCCTTGCAACAGCAATCGAGACAACAAAAAGGGATCAAAAGGTATCCAAATCAGCAAAGAAGAAGTCAAAATGTCTCTTCACAGATGACATGATACTCTATATGGAAACCCAAAAGAATCCACTCCCAAACTATTAGAAGTTATAGAGCAATTCAGTAATGTGGCGGGATAAAATCAATACTCAGAAATCAGTTGCATTTCTATACACGAATAACGAGACCGAAGAAGAAGAAATTAGGGAATCCATCCATTTACAATAGAACCAAAAACCATCGTTACCTTCAGAATTAACTTAACCAGAGGCCATTAAAGGACCTATATTCTAGAAACTATAAATCACTCTTGAAAGACATTAAGGAAGACATAAAAGATGGAAAGAAGATATTCCATGCTCATGGATCGGAAGAATTAACATAGTTAAATGTCCATGCTGCAGAGCAATCTACACTTTCAATGCTATCGATCAAAATACCGAGGACATTTTCAAAGAACTGAACAAATAGTCCTTAAATTTATGGAACCAGAAAAGGCCGAATCTCAAGGAACTGTTGAAAAGGAAAAAGAAAAACAAAGCTGGGAGCATCCACAATGCCAGATTCCCGAGCAGTACTACAAAGCTGTGATCACAAAGACAGCATGGTACTGGCACAAAAACGAACACATAGACCAAGTGGAACGAATAGAGACAGAAAATGGACCCTCGGGCTCTTTGGGCAACTAATATTTGATAAAGCAGGAAAAAACATCCGGTGGGAAAAAGACAGTCTCTTCAATAAATGGTGCTGGGAAAATTGGACAGCTACATGCAAAAGAATGAAACTTGACCACTCTCTCACACCATACACAAAAATAAATTCCAAATGGATGAAAGACCTCGATGTGAGGCAGGAATCCATCAAAATTCTAGAGGAGAACATAGGCAACAACGTCTATGACATTGGCCAAAGCAACCTTTTTCATGACACATTCCCAAAGGCAAGAGAAACAAAAGATAAAATGAACTTATGGGACTTCATCAAGATTAAAAGCTTCTGCAGAGCCAAGGAAACAGTCAAAAAAACTAAGAGGAAGCCCACGGAATGGGAGAATATATTTGCAAATGACACTACAGATAAAGGACTGGTATCCAAGATCTACAAAGATCTTCTCAAACTCAATACATGAGAAACAAATAAACAAATCAAAAAATGGGCAGAAGATATGAACAGACACTTTTCCAATGAAGACATACAAATGGCTAACAGACACATGAAAAAATGTTCAAAATCATTAGCCATCAGGAAAATTAAATCAAAACCACACTGAGATACCACCTTACTCCAGTTAGAATGGCAAAAATAGACAAGGCAAAAAGAAACAACAATTGTTAGAGGATATGGAGAAAGGGATCCCTCCTACATTGTTGGTGGGAATCTGAGTTGGTACAGCCACTCTGGAAAACAGTGTGGAGGTCCTTAAAACGTTAAATTGAGCTACCCTATGACCCAGCCATTGCACTACTGGGTGTTTACCCCAAAGATACAGACGTAGTGAAGAGGGCCATATGCCCCAATGTTCATAGCAGCAATGTCACAATAGCTAAATCGTGGAAGGAGCAGAGATGCCCTTCAACAGATGACTGGATTAAGTTGCGGTCCATATACAATGAATGTGCTCAGCTATCAGAAAGAACATGGACAGCACTGGAGGCAATGCTAAGTGAAATAAGTCAAGCAGAAAGACAACTATCATATGATTTCTCTCATCTATGGAACATAAGAACTAGGAAGATCGGTGGGGAAAGGGATAAGAAAAGGGGGTAATCAGAAGGGGGAATGAAACATGAAGACTATGGACTATGAGAAACAAACTGAGGGCCTCAGGGGAGGGAGGAGGTGGGGAATGGGATAACGGTGATGGGTAGTAAGGAGGGCATGTATTGCATGGTGCACTGGGTGTTATACGCCCAACTAATGAATCATCGAGCTTTACATCGGAAACCGGGGATGTACTGTATGGTGACTATCATAATATAATAATATTATTATAATATAATAAAAAATCATTAATTAAAAAATAAAATAAAATAAAATTTGTAATTTATTATTTCTTTTCTCATTCTAAGTAAGTATCCCTGTCTGTATGTAATTCTGCATTTATGTTTTTTAATTTTACGAACTATATAATATCATCCTTTAAAACCAAACTAAATGTATCCCAACCTTTTTCTAGCCAGATTTCAAATATGCCTTTTTCAACATCACCTGACATGAGGAGGGTAGAGTAGAAAAGGTCAGAGTTAAAAAATATAGTACTTTTACCATGGTTAAAATATCTTATTTTGTGAATTTCACACACACAAAATCCGATTGTGTGAACCCATTGCTAGGAGCTTTACCAGAGCTGTAGAAGGGGCTTGGACAATTGGAAACTTCAGTAACATTCTTCTTGTGCCCCCACTGAGTATCAGCCCACCCTTTCTCCATATTCCATAGCCAGGTTCAGTTATTCATTGAATAAATTTCGACAGGGCATTTAGTACATATGAGGCTCTGTTCTAGATGTGGGTGTAGAAACAGCGAATAACAATCCATGTTCCCACAAGAGCTTTTTGTCAGGTGGGGAGGGAACAACCAATTAGCAAGTAAATATAAATAACCAAGACTATTTTAGATAGTCACATAAGCAATGCAGGAAATAAAATAGGAATTGATAAAGATGACTGGGGTAATGAGCAACCTGAATAGTACTTTCGAAGGGATTCTAAAGACAGTATTCTGAGACATAATAATAAACATAAACCATTGCTATATTTTTAGGAGAAAAATAATTTTAGAGACAGAGAGAGCACACATGTGGAGTGGGGGAGGAGGGGCCGAGGCAGGGAGAGAAAGACTCTCAAGCAGACTCTCTGCTCAGCTGGGAGCCCTATGTGGGACTGGATCCCAGGATCCTGAGATCATGACCTGAGCTGAAATCTAGAGTCAGACACTCAACAGACTGAGCCACCGAGGCACCTTAGAAATTTTTTTAATAATTTGTTATTTATTTGAGAGAGAGAGAGAGTAGCTTGGAGCAGCAGGGTGGAGAAACAGAGGAAAAAAGAAGCATGCTCCCGCTGAGCAGGAAGCCTGGCGTGGGGCTTGATCCCAGGACCCTCAAATTCATGACCTGAGCTGAAGGCGAATACTTAACGACTGAGCCACCCAGGTGCCCCTCAGAAATTATTTTAAATAGAGTAAATAATAAATGCAAAAGCTTGGGGCAGAAAACTGTTTCATGTTCAAGGAATCTAAAAGAATGTAGTGTTGGCTAGAGCAGGAAGCTTGAGAACGGGAGGAAATGAGGAAGGGGTGAGAGCATGATGTTGAGCTTTCAGGCAGGACTGTTGGACCGACTAATTGCAAAGGCTATTCTTCTGAATGTTCAAAGGCACTTCAGATTTAACATATTTAAAACCAAATTCGCCACCTTTCTTCCACCAGCATGTTTATGCTTCTACCTTGCCCATCTCATTTAATGACATCATCTCCCCTCAGTTGCCCGACCTAAAGGTGATATACTACCTCTACCTGTAATTCTTCCTTGATTCCAAATCTAGTCTATTAACAAATCTTGTTGCTAATTCTTCCTCACAAATCTCTTGTCCTGCGCCCCTTTCAGGTCACTGCTCCTGTTCAGTTTTACGCCTTCACCATCTCCCCTGCAGTTTCACCTCACTTCCTCTTAGAGACCCACTGCTTTTCCTTTTATTTCCTTGAGTTGGTCTTTACACAGCCGTCATGAGCTTTGCAAACAATGATTGGTCATGTCGCTCCATTGTCAGCAGCCACTCCCTAATGGTCCATCACACCGCTAAATAAGAATGTCTACACCATTAGACATGGGAATCCAAGATCCTTTAGGTCTGGCTATTGCCTATGACTCAGTCTCCATCACACAGATTAATTCTCCAACAAAACCAAGCTACTTTCAATTTCCTTTATGTTCCCACTGCTTCAAACCTTCATTCTTTGCACATGTTGTTCTTGACATTTGGGCGACTATTCCCATTATGTCCCCTGCTGTGTCCTGCAAAATTCACCCTGAAAGCATACAGGTTTTAGTGTCCACAGTTTTGGTAACACTTCTCTTGAAGCTTTCTCTCCCCACTACACACCACCACCAGGACTTGCCCTCTCATTGCCTCTGTTTGTGCTGCTTTTTGCACATAGAATCATTTTAGAAGTCTGGTTTCCCCCCTGTTGATACCCATTAGAATGATTTGATGCCTGTACTTCATGCAATGTGATGAAGACCTACAGAGCTTGTCCTGAACAGTACAGCTATCGATCACAAAAATAAAATGTTAGACCTACAGAATTTTTATCATTAAGGTGATCCCTTCATAATACAAATGAAGGAACTGATAACCAGAAAGGTTAAGCAGCCAACAGCACCCTAACTAGGTTTTATGGAGCCCATAGTAACTTCCTATCTCCTGCCCCCAGGCTTTAGCCTCGGGCTTTGTGCCATTGGGGATTTCTCCCTCCTCTCCCTTGTTACGTTCATGGATGTTATCTTCAGTGGAAAGCTGATCGGTAGCTATGGATGCATTTACTTTATATTAAGCACTCTACCAATATTCATGAAGGAATGAAATAAAGGCTTGAGTTTGTAATGATCTAATTGATACTGTCAATGGGTGAGTCTATGCTTAGGAAGCCTATTTCTTCTTTCCTTAATTCTTTTGTCAAACATTCACTAATCACCTTTAATATGCAAAATGCCATACTTTGTGTTAAGAATGAAGAAGGCAAACAGAAAATGTGCTCTTTGCACCAGAAAGTCACAGAGAAATAAAACACATGATCATAATATAAAGCAAGGATTAGAAGAAGCCATACTGAAAGTGTGGATCCAATCAGAAGTGCATGATTCTGGAAATCTCTTAGGAAAAAGAGTCACCAGTTTTTAGAAGATTATATTTGAGCTATATCCCTTCATTTATTCATTCATTATTATTCATTTATTTATTCATAACGAGCACTTAGCTTGTTAATAACAATTTTTAGAAGAAACTAAGATGAATCATGAAATAACTGCTCACTCAGTGTTATTTTAGGGACCCAGCTTGACTTAATCTCATTGACAGTGCTGCTTTATTCATCACACCATGAAACTAGATTCAAGTCAGTGATAATATTCATATGCCTATAAAATTCAGAATTATTTCAATTTTAAAATCGTATGTTTTATTAGTTTAGTCTTGAGTGTTTCACCTTTAAAGTTTAATTTTAATTTTCTCTCTGTGGTCTCTGAAACTGGAGTAAGTCAGAATTCTTTGTGATTCCCCCTCTACTGATATGAACAACATGCTCATTTCGCTTTGCCACAAGAATGCTGCTATGATGAGTTCTACAAAGAATAGTTTGGGAGAATTGAAATAAAGTAAAAATCTTCTGCTCTTATAATGAGACTATCTCCTGTTCACAGTATAACAAATTTGACAAGCGGCTATTTCATTCAGCTTTTCATATTTGTTTGCTTGGTCTGTGTCTAAAGGTAAATATGTACATATGCAAACCTCTTCTTACTGTGTCTCTTAGTCACCCAAACCTGGATTTCTGGAAGGCTAAAAAAGCAATCATTGATGTTTGCAGTTTGATTTAAACATAAAAGTTTATAGGTTTTACAAAAACAATCCAAAGCTCTAGCCATGCATTTTTAATTTATTTTGTTTACGGTAAAAAATCTCTGATAGCTTTTCAACATTTTCAACAGTCATTTTAAAATTTTGAACAAATCACTCTTGTTATTACTCTTGGAAGAGAGAGGAGAAGATCTATGGACTTTTCTTCCTTTGATATGAAAGAATATTTCATAATGTAATGACAAGCTATTATCAAATCCTAAAAAATTAAATTTTTATAAGTACATGTATACTTGTGTTTTATCATGGAAATAGGAAAGTATAGCCATCATTAGTTATGTAAATAACTCCCTGTCTATACATATAGATGTATGGATATAAAGATATCTTACAATTTTTAAAATAAGGTATCATGGACTTGCTTTGTTATTTTATGATTATTGAATACATGCCTCACTCTACCCTCACAAGTCAGTTATTTATATGCGCACACACAAACTAAATGGCTCACCTAAGATCCTCAGCTGAATTACTTATAAACTGGGTTGCAATAAAGCAACATTTAGGCCATGTGATAGATTATTTTTGTATGTAAATTTACTCCTTAGGCATGATCTTTTGTTTTGTGATTAAATTTCCAAGGGCATTTTTGACATTCACATTACCTTATTTCAAGTGGAAATTAATTTCCTTGACAAGTGTTTATGAAGTTTCAAAATATCCTGTGCACGTTTGCTGAAAAGGTTATTTATATTACAAATGTTTGCGTCAAAAGATATCTAAGCTTTTATTATGTACACATATCTTTATATACATAGTACTCATTATAAATTTATGAGATTAGTTTTCTTTAGTGACTTTTGGAAACTGGTCTACCTCTTTTTGATTATGCTGTGTTTCATCCTATTTAAATGTTATTTTGGCCTTTAATTTTTAACCTTGTAAGTTTGTTTTTGTGTTATACAATTTCATCTGAATAACCACGACAAAAAAAAGAATTGAGCTCTTCAGCTCTAAATTCATGTAACTGAAAGTAGCTCTCACTCGTCTTTGTTATTATGATCAGCACATTGAAACTCAAGAGCAAGATTGTTTGATGGGCAGAGATCCTGAGGCGGGAACTGCAGGCAGCTCCGTGGCAGGAGGAAAGCATCTGAATGCAGGCCCTGGCACTTCTGCAGAGCAAGTTTCTTCATTCGCATCTGTGGAATAGACCAAAAACGAAGCATCTGGCAGGATATGTGGCAGCCAATCCCTAAACACATATTTTAAAGCCAGTAGGAATGCTTGTGGTTTAACACGTATATGTTGTTATCCTAACATTCACTAAAATAAAATGCAATTACACATTACTGAATACTATTGATTTTCTCTTATATCAGGATAATTTCGGCTGTCTTAATTCCTAGATAATATCTTAGAACTCACTTGTGTGCTAAATGGAAACCCAGAGAATAATTTACATTTTTCTTTTTAGTGAAGATATAAATGAATTAAAACTTTAGAAAAAAATAATAACTTAAGGCCCTCAAGGGCAGTTATTCCCCTTGCTTTAACCTAAATTCTCCTTTATTAAAGAAAGATTCACTATTCAGGAACATTTTATATTCATTCATAAAATGGAGTCACCATTTCTGAGGACTCATGACAAATGAACAAATGAAGGGACAGATGAAGACTCATTAAGACTGTTTGAATTCGTGGGGGAAAAGATTTCAAATAGGTAAATTAAATATGCAGATATATGTGCATATATGCATATGCGTCTATACATATACTTGCCTGTGTTTTCTTCAGTAAGTTAATTTATAGCTTTTTTTACTTTAGGAAATGGGTGTGTATATGAATGGGTTTTAATCTTTGCAGAGGAGTTCCACCGATGTCTCCATTACTTTTCACTTAAGGAAACATATCCAGCCTTTGCCCACCTAAATCAGGATATTTCCATTAGAAGAAGAAGAAGGAGGAGGAAGAGAACCACCTCGCCAGGTCGATTGTGATGCCTTGTTTTACATTAGGTGTTATAGAAATCTGCACAGGAGCGCCTGGGTTACTGTGATTACTTCTGCCTTCAGCTCAGGGGCGTGATCCCGGCGTTATGGGATCCAGCCCCATCGGGCTCCTCCGCTGTGAGCCTGCTTCTTCCTCTCCCACTCCCCCTGCTTGTGTTCCCTCTCTCGCTGGCTGTCTCTATCTCTGTCGAATAAATAAATAAAATCTTTAAAAAAAAAAAAGAGAGAAATCTGCACAAATGTGTGCAGCTGTTTCCCTTCAGTCAATGATAGTATTTATTCAGACACCTCCTGCAATTTCATGGCCAATGACTCCTGTTGCCATAAACCATTCAGAGAGAAAGGAAAACCCAATGAGTAATCACTGTGCACTGAAAATGTTGTTGTAAAAGTAAGGTGGCAGAGACAAGGCCTCTAGAGTTGAACTCTGAAGACCCAAACCAACTCTAATCAATCTGTTAGATCTTGTTACTCAAACTTGGGAGCATTTTTATGCCACTTGAGCCATTTAATATTATTTTAAATTGAATGCCTTTACTTTAACATGAAATACTAATTAACCATTGTTAACTCCATAAGATATTTTTTTATCCCCTTTCCCTTCCATTGGCTATATAACAGTGATTATAGTCAGTTCTGTAAAATGCCTTGTTTTCTTCATTTTTATTAGAAAAACTAAATTAATAAACTTGAAACTTTTCATTAAAGAAGTTCTTAAATTTAGTATCTTAATGTTCAAATAAGTAACTAGCGTAGCATAAGAAAAATTTTAAAAAGGGATAATCCTTGATATATAATGTGTGCATACATACACAAAAGATATAGATAGATAGATGTTGATAGTCATAACATTATTAAAGCAACATTTTCTACCCTGGGATATATTTTCAAAAGAAAATAGAAACATACGTACCAAATTTTATTTATATGGTAATTTTCCACTTTTTATATTAGGCGAAAAGGTAATAGGTTTTTTTTTGTAGAGTTTTTTCAAAAGAAATAGTTAAGGAGCACCTAGGTGGCTCAGTTGGTTAAGCGTCTGCTTTAAGCTCAGGTCTTGATCCTGGAGTCCCAGGATCAAGCCCTGCATCAGTCTCTCTGCTCATCAGGGAGCCTGCTTCACCCTCTCCCACTCTCGCTGCTCATGTTCTCTCTTTCTCTCTCTCTCACTCTCTCTCAAATAAATAAAATCTTTAAAAAAAAATAAAAATAAAGTAAAAAAAAATATTTAAAACCCATGTTAAGAAATCCCCTTTTTTTTTAATATGAAAGTGACTTTTTATTTTATTCTATTTTAATTCAATATAGTTAACATACAGTGTTATATTAGTTTCAGGTGTACAATATAGTGATTCAACAATTCCATACATTACTCAGTGCTCATTGTGATAAATGTACTCTTAATCCTTGTCACCTATTTCACCCATCCCCCCACCCACCTCCCTTCTGATAACCATCAGTTTGTTCCCTGTAGTTAAGAGTCTGTTTTTGGTTAGTTACTTTTTTCCTTTGTTTTGTTTCTTAAATTCCACATATGAGTGAAATCATATGAGTACATCTTTCTCTGACTTATTGCACTGAGCATTATATACTCTCTAGATCCATTCATGTTGCAAATGGCAGATTTCATTCTTTTCTGTAGCTGAGTAATATTCCATTGTATATATATATATCCCACACTTCTTTATCTATTCATCTAGTGTTGGACACTTGATGATATTTATGTGTAAATAATGCTGCAATAAAAACATAGGGGTACATATATCTAGCCGGGTGGTGTTTTTGTATTACTGCATCATATGGTAGTTCTATTTTTAATTTTTGAGTAACCTCTCATGTCTTCTGCCCATTTTTAATTGGATTATTTTTCTTTTTTGGTGTTGAGTTGTATCCAGTTCTTTATATCTTGGATACTAGCCCTTTGTTGATTATGTCATTTGTAAATATCTTCTCTAGTCATTAGGTTGTCTTTTAGTTTTTGTTGGTCATTTCCTTTGCTTTTCATTTTTGATGTAGTTCCAATAGTTTATTTTTACTTTTATTTCCCTTGCCTCCAGGAGAAATATCTAGAAAATGTTGCTATGGCCAGTGTTAGAGAAATCACTGCTTGTGCTTTCTTCTAGAATTTTTATGTTTCAGGTTTTTCACATTTAGGTCTTTACTAACCCATTTTGAGTTTATTTTTGTGTACCAAGTAAAAAAGTGGTCCAGTTTCATTCTTTTGCATAGAGATTTCCCAACATCATTTGTTGAAGACTCTGTTTGCATATTCTTGCCTCCTTTGTCAAAAGATTAATTGATATATAATTACAGGTTTATTTCTGGGCTCTCTATTCTGTTCCGATGATCTGAAGTTTATTTTATGCCGATACCATACCGTTTTGACTACTACAATTTTGTAGTATAACTTGAAATCTGGGATGTGATACTTCCTTTTGTTTTTTCTTTTTCATGATTGCTTTGGCTATTCAGGGTCTTTTGTGGCTCCATACAAATTTTGAGATGGTTTGTTCTACTTCTGTAAAAATGCTGTTGGTATGTTGATAGGGTTTGCACTTAATGTGTAGATTTCTTTGGAGTAGTATGGACAATTAAGCAATATTTGTCCTTCAATTCATGAGCATGGAATATCTTTCCGTTTGTGTTGTCTTTGATATCTTTATCCAATGTTTCTAGTTTTCAGTATAGACTTTCATCACTTGGTTGGGTTTAATTTCTAGATATTTTTTAAAGATTACTTGTTTATTTGTCAGAGAGGCACAAGCAGAGGGGAGGAGCAGAGGTAGAGGGAGAAGCAGGCTCCTCACTGAGCAAGAAGCCCGATGTGGGCCTCCATCCCAGGACCCTGAGATCATGACCTGAGCCAAAGACAGGCGGCTTAACTGACTGAGCCACCCAGAATTACCTAGTCCTAGATATTTATTATTTTTTGGTGCAATTGTAAATGGGATTATTTTCTCAATCTCTCTTTCTGCTGCTTTATTTTGTATACAAATGTAATGGATTTTTGTATATTGATTTTTATATCCTTTCATCTTACTGAATTCCTTTATTGGTCCAATAGATTTTTGGTAGTCTTTTGGGTTTTCTGTATGTGGTATCATAAGACATCCCCTTTCTTTTGAGAGGAACTGAAATAATCATCATACTTGCATTTTCTATAGCTAAATCATTCCTTAGTTCTATTTTCTCTCACACAAAGCATTGGGTTATTTTCCTTAGAAAGATAGGTTTTGTTTTGTCTTAGTTTCATTATTAAGCAATTGAGAGAATCACTTGTGATTCTCTGTATCTCAGTCATCAGATGGATCTTCTCAGAAGATGATTATTCCCCAAAAGGTGGTGCATGGTTACAGAGATGTTAAGGAGTGAAGGGACCATACCTTCTATTCTTTGTAACTTTTAGACTTTCAGTTCAGATTCCTGTATCTAAAGAGAGTGCAATTTCAAAGCATCCCAATGATATTGTGCTAACTAAACTTTTGTCTGTTTTAACTTCAACTAGTGCTTATTAGGTCTGTAGGAAGCTCTGTTTTTAAAAAAGATCTTTGCCATTCCAGTATGAACTTCCCCAGATGGAGTTCTTCATCCCTCTCAAAAATAATCATACCTACTTCTCTATTGTTGATAGTTCCATTTGTCTCTCTTCTCTGCAACATCATTTCATTTATTTATCGATAACCTAATATTTCAGGTCCAGTTTGCAGTTTTGAAAAAACACTTACAAAGATGAATAGGCCATATTCTCTGACTTTAAAGAATTCATGGAATAGTCAAGAACCAAAACACATGGCCAAGTCCAATACTGTAAAAGTATGGTGTAGTGTGAACCAAAGGGTATGATGGGAACAAAAAGATGCAGGAATACAAACTAAGATTTGGATAATCAAGAATTGCTAAGTAAAATCACCAGTTGTGTTTTAAAGAATGAAGAGTAATTATTCAAGTAAGGCAGAAGGAGGAGATAGGGCATTCTAAACTAAGGACAAAGCTTTCTTTCTCTCTTTTTTAATGAACATGAAGTACAGAGCTTGTATCGAGTATAAAAAAATTGCACATATAACTTCGATGTATCAATCATTCTCCTTGGAATGAAAGTATACATGACCCTGATTCTCCTCTCATTATTCTATTTTTTAAGATTTTATTTATTTATTTGACAGAGAGAGACAGCCAGCGAGAGAGCGAACACAAGCAGGGGGAGTGGGAGAGGAAGAAGCAGGCTCCTGAGGAGCCTGATGTGGGACTCGATCCCAGAACGCTGGGATCACACCTGAGCCAAGGCAGACGTAACGACTGCACCACCCAGGCGCCCCCTCCTCTCATTATTCTTTATACTCATTTGATGAGGCTAATCATTTCTCTTTTCTCCAGCTGAAGCTTCGGAGTTTCCCTCATGATTTTCAGTCCGTTCCTTCAGTCAATTATTAAAATGCCCAGTCCCATAAAATAGTCAAGATTCCTAGTTGATTTAAAGTTAAAATTTCCCTTTCCCATCTTTTTCTTCCAGTTGAAGAAGGGATGGAGGAAGTATCTTCTCTTTGCACATAATATAGGAAGATTGGAATTAATGCAAAGGATATATAGAGTCATTGAAATACCTGATCATAACCGTAGTATAGTTATATTTCAGTTTGTAGCTATGCTTTGTTTAGAGAATGGATTTAAAGAAATAAGACCAGAAGGCGAAAGAGAACAAGGAGATTTTCCCCCAATTACCCATGATAGATCTAGTAGTGATGTAGAAAGAGCTAAGAAAGTAAAATCTGTGTGCACTGGGTGATTGTTTAGATGTGGTGGAGAAGAAAAATGTGAGATCACCCAGGCAAATCTTCATTTCCATAATTGGATGGGATGGGTGGAATCTGTTGTTTCTGTGGAGGTATAGAAAGGTGGAGTTTTAGAGCAGATGTTAAGCTCCAGTTTTAAATGTGTTGAGTTCAAGGTGCATATGAGACAAAGTGAAGATGGCCATTGGACCCTTGTATCTATTATGGAAGTCTCAAGTAGAGAATGATTATGGTTGAAAACTTTACCATAGATAGTTATAAATGTAGATATAAGTACATGGAGTATACATATACATAAGATCTATGTATCTATACTTTTTTCTAGAATTTCCATTTGGTTCTTCAATGAACATTTCAGTTTATATGCTAAGATTTATGTGTTTAATCATTATGTGTGTATTTTAATTTACATACTGAGCCTAGTTATTATAAATGCTTTTAAAATCTTGTCTGCTAGTACATATGGATCATCTCAGAAGCAGTGATTGCTTGTTATTGCTGAAATAGTTTGAAAAAATTATTCATATGATAGAATTTATCATTTAAAGTCTATAATTTAGTGGTTTTTAGTATATTTACAGAGTTGTTCATTGATTGCCTTTTATTCTGAGTATTAGTTACATTTTAATGTTTCTTTGTATAACTAATAATATGGGATTATATCCAACACTGTGAATGATACCTTACAGAGACGCTGGATTCTGATATATTCTATATCTGTATGTATAGACATATATATACACACACACACACATATGGCTAAAGTGATAGTTAAATCCACAGAATGGGAAAAACAAGTAGTCAAGGGAAGAAGACACACCTGGGCAATGCCAATGTGTATAATAGTGGTCTACACAAAGAAGACAGAAAAAGAAAATGAGAATAAGTAGAGTTTATGTTATCACAGAAACAAGATGTATTATTTCTAACTTAGAAATTTATTGATTTATTAAAAATCTTAACTTCTCAATTCTGTCAAGATTACTTATTTCCATTTCATTACAAATATCATATACGTTTGCTAAAACATTATTGTAAGTGCATTCATCCTTCCAGAAAGTAAAAAGAAAATGCAATATAAATACATTTAAAACAAAAACAAAAAAAAACTTCCTTTTAAAAAAATTTCCATGACTGCCTGATAAATCTGGATTACTCCTTTTTTTTTTGGTGGGGGGGCAGTGAAGGGAGTGTTGGTAACTATGTTGTGATCAACATCTTTTCATTCTCTGCTCCCCGCTTAGCCATTTAGGATGCAGGGTTTCTGCCAGAGTTATAATGCAGGTGTTCTCTAGCACATTATCATTCCATGATTATATATACAGACCTTGGATTTACCTCTGTTTTCTGGAACTCTCTGTCATTAGGAGTATAAGTTTATCACTTTGACCTTTATCTGTGATGGAGTTTTGTTAAATCCCACTATAAATCATACTGGTGTTAACTATTTGTTTTTAAAGTCTTTAGGGCCATTATTTTATAAATGAAGTGAAAGCATCTTAATTTCAATTAAATGAGGTACACATTTTTGTATATGAGAAGAGATATTTAAAGTCACCTAACAGAAATCTTTGAGTAAGATTGGGATAAGTCAACTACTTTTCTGGTTGAGTAAGTATTGTCAGCTTTATTGTTACTACTAAGAATTTTATCAGCTTAGAACTTGAATTTTGATTTTAACCATGTTTTCAGAAGAAATTTGTATCTTTTTCTCCTATAATTTTTGAATGAATTATTGTAAAAATAAAGTATTTACTGAGTGGATTATAATAATGGCATCTACTATTTATATAGCACTTACTATAATTTTGTTCAAGTATTTAAGGAATAAAATACCAAATTTAACAATAAATACAGAAATATTGAAGTTCACTTGTACCCATATCAGGTATAGAAGATCTGGGATGGATGGATAGATAGATGATAGATGGAAATGATAGATAGATAGATAGATAGATGACAGACAGATAGACATAAATGAAACAATGAGAGAACCAGTCTATTTCTCAAACTGGTAAGTAGTATTTCCAGACCACAGTGTTATAACTGACTGAAAACTGGTACTAAGGAGAAGACTAAGACCTTATTATTGTCCTCAAGGATATTTTTTCCAACTGTATTGGTGATCTATAATGGTGTATATATTTATTATATGAAGTAAGATGTTTAAGATATTATTGGGTATGTACATGGTATTTATATAAATAAAGTTAGTATTTCCTCATTATCTCCCTGTCTAGTGCCATTTTGTTTTTGTGGTGAGAACACATAAGATCTACTCCCTTAGCAACTTTGAAGTGTATAACACAGTATTGCTAACTGTAATCATCATTAGATGCCCAGAATTTATTAATCTTATAACTGAAGTCTATACTCCTTGACCAACTCTTCCCATTTCCCATCCTATGGCAACCACCATTCTATTCTCTGATTCTGAATTTGGCTTTTTAGATTACACATATGAGTATTTGTTTTTCCTGTCTGATTTATTTTACTTAGCATAATGTCCTCAAAGTCCATATAGGTTGTCATACATGGCAAGATTTCTTTCCTTTTTATGTTTTGCATAATATTCCACATTGATCTATTTATATGGAATATGTATATATATTCCATATATATATGTATATTTGCTATTTTTTCTATCCATTCATCTCTCATTGCTTTAGGCTGTTTCTATATCTTGGTTATTGTAAATAAGGATGCTATGAACACAGGAGTGCAAATATCTCTTTAAGATAGAGATTTCATTTCCTTTGGCTGCATGCCAGAAGTGGAATTGCTGGATCATATGTTAGTTCTATTTCTAGTTTTTTGAGAAACTCTAAACTGTTTCCCATAGTGTTCAGTTTCGATTTACATTCACACCAACAGTGTATGGGGGCTTCCTTTCCTCCACATCCTCACCAACACTTGTTACCTCTTTTCTTTTGATGACAGCCATTCTAACAGATGTGAAGTAATTTCTCATTGTGGTTTTGATTTGCATTTCCTGATGATTAGTGATTTTTTTTCCACGTAACTCTTGGCGTATTTCCTCAATTGAAATATGTTAACCCAATAGAAAGACAAAGCTAATGTATGAAATGAAAGACAATTTCTGTTAAACTACTGTAAGGAAACAGCTAGGCAACAGAGACTAGATTTCATTTTACTGAAAATCTAATTGCTGAGAGCTTTCACATGCATTCTCTTATTTAATCTTCACAAGAATGCTCTGTGGTGTCATTATTAAGGCCATTTTGTAGGTGAGAAACTAAGAAACCTGTGCTAATTCACAAACATGACTCAAATCCAGATTTATCTCATTCAAAAGCCTGTGATCTTTTCATTATTCCACAGAAGTAGTGGTGAAGGACACAGACTATAGTTTCTTTGCTCTGTTTTTCATATGAAAGTACATTCTGCATGCTAAACTCTGTTTTGTATCAGTGAAGCTTCTTTAGGTGGCATTATTTTACATTTGTAAAGGTTAAAGTAATCTGGTTTTCTGGAAACTTTCTCTTTTCAAGGATGGGTGATAACACTCCTCAATTTAACCCAAAAGTAGTAGACCAGGAATGTTTTACATAACACAACTTCCCCAGCTTGCCAACCATGGATATCTTTGGAAAGTAAGTCAAGATTTAGACCTCCAAATATATAATCCCACCATGAGTTTCAGACTTCTAATATGAGGTTTCAGAATTTCTAATACATGTTCAAGCAAATGCAGATATCTCTATTTTTTCCTTGCAGAAAACAAAACTGTGATTGTCATAAAAACAGACTGCATTATGCACTTTTTATACCACTCTTAGAATCTATTATTATGCTAAGAGAGTAAAAGTTATGTGGATTGCTAAATAGAAGTCTGGAGGCAAAAATTTACTCACCACTATCTAACCAAATAAGTATTTTACATTAAGGAACATAAGCCAGGCAGGAACTGTAGACAATCATGAAATGCTATTGGTGAGAAAACGTAGGCCTGTCTCATATGTCTAAACTTGGAGCTATCTTTCTCACCCAAATATATGTAGTTATTTTCCATATTTTTCTTTCAAACTGTTGTTACATGTTACATGTTACATCAAACATACTGAATATATACAGAGCTTGGTAGCCTCTTGAGTGCTGCAAAGGATGAAGAGTTCGAAGTTTCAAGAGGTGGTTTATACCATTGAAAAGGTAATAATTTTTAGAGTAAACTAGGCCTGAAGACATCTCAGATCACACTGTGGTAACTTCCAGTATCCCCTAAAAATAGTGATGAATAGCCAATCTCAGTGGGCATTCAGATTTGCCCTTATTTGTAAATACTATCTGGACTATGTGTTTAGAGTGAATAAGAGATTGATGTTTACAGACTTCTGTTAGATGCCTCTCCAACTAGATTATACTGCTTATTATCATCACCCTTAAGATGTTTTTAAGTCAACTTTTAGAGAAAAAAACTGATCCATTTGTTCAACATATATATATTTTTAAATTTTTATGGAGATTCAGTTAACATGGTGTAATATTAGTTTCAGGTGTACAATTTAGTGAGTCAACACTTATATACAACACCTGTTGCTTATCCCCAAGTGCATATCTTAATCCCCCATCACCTGTGTAAACCATTCCTGCACCCTCAACACATATTTTTGAGCACTATGAAATAAACCTTAATCTCAGTGCAAAGAGATACCACAGAGAGAACAAGATACACAAAGTTCACAGTCTCATAGCAGGGTTTATGTTCTCATGTAATACCCATGTCACCATCGTGTGTTTCCCTGAAAGTCAGTATTTACTTTTATTGAATGATATTATAAATATCTTTTTTAATGATTTTTATTTTATTATATTAGTCACCATACAGTACGTCCTGGTTCCGATGTAGGCTCGATGATTCATTAGTTGCATATAACACCCAGTGCACCATGCAATACGTGCCCTCCTTACTACCCATCACCGGTATCACATTCCCCCACCCCCTCCTCTGAGGCCCTTAGTTTGTTTCTCATAGTCCATAGTCTCTCATGTTTCATTCCCCCTTCTGATTACCCCTCCTTTCTTTATCCCTTTCTTCCCCTACTGATCATCCTAGTTCTTATGTTCCATAGATGAGAGAAATCATATGATAGTTGTCTTTCTCTGCTTGACTTATTTCCTTAGCATTATCTCCTCCAGTGCCGTCCATATTGCAGCAAATGTTGAGAACTCGTTCTTTCTGATAGCTGAGTAATATTCCATTGTATATATGGACCACAACTTCTTAATCCAGTCATCTGTTGAAGGGCATCTCGGCTCCTTCCCACGATTTAGCTATTGTGGACATTGCTGCTATGAACATTGGGGTGCATATGGCCCTTCTCTTCCTCGTCTGTATCTTTGGGGTAAACACCCAGTAGTCCAAAAGGCTGGATCATAGGGTAGCTCAATTTTAACTTTAAGGGACCTCGACACTGTTTTCCAGAGTGGCTGTACCAACTTGCATTCCCACCAACAATATAGGAGGGATCCCTTTCTCCATATCCTCTCCAACAATTGTTGTTTCTTGCCCCTTGTCTATTTTGCCATTCTAACTGGCGTAAAGGTGAGTATCTCAGTGTGGTTTTGATTTGAATTTTCCTGATGGCTAATGATTTTGAACATTTTTTCATGTGTCTGTTAGCCATTTGTATGTCTTCATTGGAAAAGTGTCTGTTCATATCTTCTGCCCATTTTTTGATTTGTTTATTTGTTTCTCATGTATTGAGTTTGAGAAGATCTTTGTAGATCTTGGATGCAGTCTTTATGTAGTGTCATTTGCAAATATATTCTCCCATTCCGTGGGCTTCCTCTTAGTTTTTGACTGTTTCCTTGGCTGTGCAGAAGCTTTAATCTTGATGACCTGAATTAAGAGTTTTGTAATTGTGCTTCAGGGAATTTGAAAGATCCATCCCCCAGGAAAAGCTCATGCCTTTTCCACGGGTGCACACTGTGCTTCCTTTCCGGGCCTTTGTCTTTCCTGCTGTTTCTCATTTGGTTTTCAATAGTCACCAAGAGAGCCGTTGATGACACAGTATGCATATGACCTGACTCTCAGGGTGTGTTCTTTTCTGTAAATGCAGGTGGCCCCAGAACCATGTGGAGGTGGTACGTATTCTGGAATCAGTCCCTTGCTGAGGAAAAACTCTAGATGGTAAGGCAGGTTGGGGGGATGTCCTCACTGTCCTCAGTCTGGAGAGCCATCTGATTCCAGGTTCCTGGTAGGACTGAGGCTTGGGAGTGTGGGGAAAAGCAGACTCCAGGTGAGAAACTATGTGCATGTGTCTCCAGTCCTAGGAAACCAATGCATTCCCCCTGGGTGGTGTGGGTGTGTGTGCATGAGGCTTGGGGGTTAGGTGTCTTGTGTAGTGTGATTGTGAGTGTGTGTGTGTGTGTGTGAGAGAGAGAGAGAGAGAGAGAGCAAGAGAAAGAGAGACAAAGACAGAGACAGAGAGAGAGAAGACAGAAAGATAGAGAGAGAGACAGAGAGAGAGAGAAACGTGTTTCTCCAGGAGATATGTCAGACAGATACTGCATGATATCACCCTTCTCCAAAGCCATGTTATCACACTGCGCACTTTAGAGCCTTACTGCGGTGGGTGGCCCAGCAGGGGCACTTCAGTCCATGCTTGGAAACCAGCTGGCTCCATACACCCCAGCCTCGTGTCCATATCAAGCAACATTCCATGAATATTCTTGAGCAACAAGAGGAATGTGCTGACGGGTACTCTGTGTCCTAGATGCCTTGGAGGAAGACATCGATCCCATCAAAGGAGACAGCGCCGGAGGCACACCTCTCGCCATGGTGAGCTAGAAGTTCTTTGTCCGAGGAACAGATGTTGCTTTCTTGGTTTCTTTCCAATCAAATTCAGATGAAAATCAGACAATGTATATTTGAGATTATACATATAGATCTCATACAATTTTCCTTTTTGGGATAACATTGAGTGGTTGTCTCTGCCAACCGTTAGCTGATTCGAGAGGACATTTACCATTGGCGACACCAAACGTGGTTCTAAACGCTGTGGTAGGATCCTGTCCCTCAGTAACACTTTCTCCTGCTTGGATGAAGCATTTTGTAGTCACCGTCCTGAATGGACTGGACAGACATGTCCCCCAGGAAAAACAACTTCCTAAGGCATCCAGTTCACTTACTTTGGGGTCGTTGGACTCAACCACTGTGTTCCATCTGGGTTCCTAAAGTCATTGAGGGAAATAAAGCTCATGCAGACAGACAGTGTGTAGCATGACCTGAGCCTCACGGTGTCCTCTTTTCTGTACCTGCAGGGGACAGGAGCATCCGGTGAATGCGGTACGTATTCTGGAATCAGCCTCTTCCTGAGACAAAACTCTAGATGTTAATGCAGGTGGGGCATCCTTGCAATCCTCAGTCTGGCGAGCCGCCCTGATTGGGTTGTGGGGGTGTGGTGGACAGGAGATTTCCCAGGTGAAAAAGTGTGTCCATGTGTCTACAGTCCTAGGAAGCCATTGTATTCCCTGTGTGGTGTGGGTGTGTGTGCATGAGGCTTGAACAAAAGAAAGAAAGAAAGAAAGAGAAAGAAAGAAAGAAAGAAAGAAAGAAAGAAAGAAAGAAAGAAAGAAAGAAAGAAAATTAAAGGAAAAGAAACGAAACGAAACGAAAAGACGAGATAAAGAAATCTCGTCACAGGGCACACATTATAGCCCTATTACCGCGGGAGGCCAAGCGGTGGCCCTCAGCTCATGCCTGGGAACCAAATGCCTCCATATGCTCTAACCCCATTCATAGCGAGCAATACTCCCCGAGGCATTCTGCTGCAGAGGTGAGGTGAGAGGCACATCCTGGAGCACATTTCTCTCTTCTCCTCACCACATCCCTTATACTGGGAGCAGAGCAAGACCTTCACTTGGCTCCATGGGAGAGACGCTCATATGCAGCTGCCCGGATACCCTCCCTGGCTGATGGGAATTCTAGAGGCCTGTGTGAAGGCTGCTGGGCTGGCAGCACACACTGGCTCTCACGGTCCCTCTGAGCTGGTCTCCTGGGACTGACTGGGCCCAGGACAGAGGCTCTGGGAAGCGGGGCCAGGGTCTTTGCTCCTGTCAGAGTCCACTGACAGCGACGGGCCTGGTCCCCACATCGTGGTCACAGCCCACCGTCGGACCTTCCATCCATCTGCTCGGGGCCTCCCCTAGTCCTTCCAGGTCTCAGGGTCTTTGGTGAACACTGCAGGTACTGGTGTTTATGTGGCCACACCAGCTGGAGAATGCCCGTCACCCCACTGACAGACTAGGGGAATTCGGACAAGTACCATTACCTCTACTGTCACATTCATCTCCTCTCTGGACTAGGACACTTATGGGCTGTCATCAATAGGAAGTGTGTGTCAAGTGCCCAAGATGAGCCCAGGCATGGGGCAGTCTACTTGATTGCCCAGTTGATGGTCACTCTCATGGCCCAGCATCACCCCAGGCCCGTGGCAGCCGCCTCCATGTTAGCTACATTGGCTCATTGATCAACTGATTGACTAGGGAGCGTGTCAGTAAACCCATGATCGTTCCTCCACTGTTCCCATTGCAGAGAACAGTCTGGTTGTTGGAGGTGACAGGAGAAGGGAAATAAGGAATTAATGATTCAGGGAGAGAGGAGGGAGGGTAGCAGGAGGGAGCAGAGGAAGGTAGGAAATCATGGGGACAGAAAGTCATGGGCACCACCGTGGCTGCCTCTTGAAAGAATGGGCTGACAGGCACTGCTTCCTGGTCCCAGTTATGAAATCTGAGGGCTGGGAAGGGCCCAGAGACCCTGGACGCCTTTCTCATCAGTGAGGTAAAGGGATCACGGCCCCATGGGTGGTGAGGTGGGGGGACTGCGGAGCTGAGGGCAGCATTGAGTTTTGGGGTTGGGGACATAATCCCAGGGGCAGTGGCCTGAGTCCTCACTTCACCCTGATTGTCCCCTTTCCTTTCCCAAGACCAGGCCATGACGATGCTCACTGTTGTCCGTAAGGAAGACGACTTCGCAGGTTGCAAAGACTCGGACCCATAGATCCACCATCTGCATGTAATTTATTTCCTCTTTCATTTTTATACTCCTTTTTTTTGGTAATGATTTATTTACTTTAGTTTGGGAGAGACTGAGATGGCACGAGTGGGGGAGGGACAGAGGAAGAGAGAGGGAGATCCAAAGCAGAATCCCCACTGAGGGCAGAGCCTGACATGGGACTTGACCCCAGGACCCAGAGATCATGACCTGAGCCGAAACCAGGAGTCACAAGCTTAACCACCTTTGCCACCCAGGCACCCCTCTCCTCTCTCTTATTGATAAGGTCCTTTTTGTAGCTTTGGCCAAGTTCCTCTTTCCTGCTTGTTATGATCCTCCTCCTGCAGGATCTGGGCTCCTCCAGGCACTTGATGTTCTTGGATCTTCAAATCTATCATCTCTCTCTTCAGCCCTGTCATTTTGGGGGCCCAAGGCACGAGATGCACAAATGTTCTATTTCTACCAACTCTCACCAGCTCTCTTGGGAATCCTCTAAACCTAACCCCTCTCCTTTTCCAGAAAAAAATGTCTGATGCTTATGTGTACATTCATCACAATCCGAATTCTTGTTCCCCACGACTTCACCAATGATGATTTGGCTTTTCAGGGCCAACTCTAGACAACCTGATTGGAGCAAAATCATTCATTTGAGAAGCATCATCGGAAAGGAGGAAGCCCAATGGGCAGCACATTTTGGATGCTATGTTGAGGCCTCCAAAAGAAATTCTGAATCCAAAGTTTTTTCACTAAGAGACCAGAAGGGTATATCCTTTTTGTTCTCTCCTGGACAGAACAGCGACATACCTGGACAGTCATGGCCCAGGAGTTCACTGAAGGCCCCTCTCCTTTTCCCATGTGCTCGATCAAGACTGAAAAAGGAAATCTAAGTTTCCCTTGTAATTCAGTTCTTATATAACTTGTGAATGATCTCCGACTTTGTCCAGAGAACAAACAAGCCTCTAAAAAGGATTCTCTTTACTTGCTCTCAACTTTGGCCAAAAGAAATATAGAGTTTCACAAGAAATTATAATTTTGCTGGAACACAGTTCATTATTTAAGACATAAACTGTTTCAAGTGGGCAAAACATTTTCATCCTTCCATTAAAAGTAGCAAAACTTTCAGAAACCTGTGAGCTCCCTGGGTGCAAATACACACTAGCGATGATGGCTCTCCAGTCCATTCCCTTGGGAACACACAGGCTCTCCCACTAAATGAGTAGCTGGAAGTTCCTTATCTCTAGGAATTTCACTGCCCAGACTAGTTTGCACTACCCTACTACGTGCAGACATGGCAGCATATTGCAAAGAGCTCTTGTAATAGTGCCCAAGTTTTTCACCAACAGCTTCAGGCCTCCATTACTGAAATCTTCCTAGAAGCCTCTTCATGATCTTCAACCTCAGGAAGAGACATCAGAGAAAAACTGCCCTTACACATCCCCTGAAGGGACCCCTTCAGGTACTGTTTAAAAACAAAGCAGTGTAACTCCTGGGAGTTCACCCTTGGCTTCATATATCTCCACTAAAATAAATAAAATAATTTAAAAAATCAGAATTTCACACAATTAGAGGGCTACTCAAACTGAGGCTTCTCAGAGATCCTCTGGAAATAGCCAGTCTTCAGAAGCAGGCAGTTGCCCCAAGATTTCAGAACAGGCAAATTGAGTGGCTAGTGGGCAGTTTCCACACAATATTGGGTCAAAACTCCCATTTAATTCTTTTTCTGTTTTGTATCTGCTCAGTAAAATAATTCTTCTCATTTCCCATAAACCTTTGCCATTCACCCAGAATGACCCCTTTACTCCCGTTTTCTTATTCTAATCATTCTACTAATTATTACCCTTGATAGGTCAGAACATCCCTGACATCACTCCTGGGTTTCTGACTGCTGGATGTGCCATCCATCCGCGGACCCCCCATGGTAAGTCCCTCTGGGAACTTCCGATTTCATCAAATGAAATGAATCACCAAGGTTGGAAATTCCAACTCCTGTGTCAACTCCAAACCGAGGCCACTTTTGATGATTCAGGCACACGACTTGGAGGAATTACTACGTATGCCCCAAATTAGAACAGTGTTCCCTTTGGTGGGAAGTGCATAAATAGAAAAAGCCTGTAAGAAACCTATCTCTAATGTTGGTAAAAGTGCCTGGTAACTCTTGGCATGTCACTTAATCTCTCCACATTTCAGTGCCTCCCACTAGAATATGGCTTACAGCCCCTGCTCTGCCCCCACCCACCTCAATAGGGCTGACCTGAGGATTACAGGAGATAGTAACAGGTATTGTCCATGAGCAGTAAAGCATCCTTCCCATGTAAAGCTAAGAGTGAGTGTCCATCTTCTCTTGCTGTGGAGCCATCCACATCCCCTCTCTGGATTCCACCACCACCAAGTGTCTACCTTATTCTTGCAGTTGCTCCGTGATTGAACACTTAGGGCGATTATGAAACACCAGTCATTTATTTTATTTTTCTCAAGGCTTTCCTTGTGTTTAATTACTGTTATCCTCATAACATAATTCTAATAAGTAGGCCACGGTCACATTTCAACATCTCAGAACAGGCAAATGAGACACAGAGGGGTCTACATAACTTTCTCAGGTGCTCGCGGCTCCTACATGGAGTGTGAACCCAGGCCGTCAGTCATGAACACTGCAGTTTGCTTTGTTTCTATGATGCCTCAGCCACATCAAGGTATTTGCTCACAGGAGCTGGTGGGTGTTGTAAGTGCGCACCCAACTGCAACAGCTCCAGAAGTCCAAGTGGGATTCAGGAGGCTCTGCTGGGCAGGCAGCAGGTGAATAAAGGGATGAAAGGATTGAACTATGAATAGATGATCACCCATCTCCCTGTGTCCTTCTGCCAGCGAGATGTCCACAGTTGTTCTCTATCGGAATGCATATACTGGGATCTTGCTTCAAGCCAGATGTCCACAGTTCTTCTCTACTGGAATGCATTTCCTGGGGTCTTGCTTCAAGGATGAAGAAATGTTTGCCTGAAGTCAAGAATATCACCTGAACCCAAGCAGTGATTCTGAAAACTCTGCCTCTGGCCAAACAACAGGGGGCACACTACCAATGACTCAGGTGAAGGTACTGTGAGAATGGACTCATTAGGTTCATTCAAGAAGAATGATGCTACTTTATTCAGTGACCCATATGTAAGAGAAAACCATCAAAATGTGAAGCCACATTCTTCTCTTCTGTATGCAAAGGCAAATGATCAAGTCAATCAGTATCGCTGTAACTCCAGCAGTCAACGTGCATTTCTAACTCAAGAATGGGCTCACCTTTACCAGTAAACAACATCTTTAGCTAACGTACAGACCTTTAGCTGATGTTCGAACCAATATTGGCTGACACAGATCACTCCCTGAAAGAGTGTTCTCGGATTTTAAAAAATTAATAGGCATTATTGACAACAGGAGGTTTAGACAAATCTAAGAGTTGAACAGATAACATAGAAAGTTCCCATAACCCAAGCCCCCTGACCCCAATTCCTCCACTAATAACATCTTATATGGATGTGGTGCATTTGTTATAATTAGCAAAACAATATTGATACACTTTTATTAACTGGAGGTCTAGAAAGGAATTCAATTTTGAAATATGCCCCAACATGGACGGACCTTGAAAACATATTATGCTCTGTGAGATAAAGCACGGAGAGAAAGACCAATATTGCATGATTCCACGTCAGGGCCCTGAAACCCTGCCACTCCAAGGACTTTGCAGGGAGGCCAAGACAGATGCCTTCCAGGTCTCCAGGAAGCCCAGGGTCTCATCAAGGCATGTGGCCTGTAAACAAGCAGGTGGTGAGCGGAACAGAGAGTGGAGGGCACTCCTCACAGTTTGAGGGGCTGAGGAATTTTTCCTAGGTCGGCTCTGGGATGGCAGGTCCACCAGGAGTTGGCTGGATGGACCCAAACAGGCTCCTGCCTGTTGCTGATGAACAGAAGGGAGGAGAGTGCAGAGCAGAGAGGCCCAGGGGAGGCAAGCTGCTGCGGGTCCGACTGTGGAGCCATGGTCCTCAGGAGGGGCAGTGTGTCCCCCAGGGGACATTTGGGAGGGACTGACTGCGATAGGTGGCTGCAGAAAGGGACCTGGGAGGCCTGGAGGCTGACTGAGCACAGTCCATGGGGACAGTAACCGTTGTCACCACTCTGCCCTTGCTGTCACGGACCCAAGAAGCCCCTCTGCTGATCCAGAGCTTTCTGGGTTCGTGGGGCACACATCTATTGAGTAAACACAAGTTCTTTCTGGACCCCACAACTTCCCGAATTTGAGGCCCACGTCATCTGTCAATGAGCAGGTTGGCTGTCTTCTGTGTTTGTGGATGCCACCGCACCCCACCAGCTCTGGTTTTAATCAGGGCAGGAGCACAGCTGGGTCCCGGGCTGGGTCTGACAGTTGGCATTGCCTCTTCAGACATGCGTGGAGGCGGTCTGGTGCAGCCTGGTTGGGAGGCTTGGTCATTCATAACATCTCATCAACTGCAATCCCTTGAAAACCAAGGAGTTTTAGGAGCCATTCAGAGCTGCAGAAGCCTCCCAGAACTGAGAACATGGACCCCACTGCTTCCTTAGCAGGGGGGTATTATTTGCAGGGGGAACCCTCAGGATGGGGGCCGCACTGGGGTTTCCTGGGGGTGGGCGCAGAGGAGGGGCTGACAGCAGGAGACAGTGCTGAGCTGGCACCAGTTCCCATTCCCAAATTTGGGATCTGTGGGCAGACAGGGAGGATGACTGAGGGGAAAGATATGTAACCGTGGGAGAAGGGCACACTTGAAGGAACATTCTAGGAGGAGGCACTGCCCTTGGCCCTGGGAGGATAAGGGGGGGTGGCTGGAGGGGTAATGAAGAGAAAAAGCAGGGAGGACTGGGCCTGCCCCTCAGGAGCACTGGTTGGTTCCTGCCATGTTCTCTCAGCTCCAACAGCCCTGGGGAAGATGAAACTGTGTCCACATCTTGGTGGCGGGAAGGATGAAGGGGAACGAGGGTCATGGGGGCCCAGCACTCAGAGTCTCCATCCATCACCACGGCTGTGCCCTCCCTCTCAGATGCTGGCAGAGGAGGAAGAATGTCGGGAAAAGAAAGCAGAGTGATGGTGGCAGGGCGGCCGGAATGCGGGGTCCGAGGGGGGTGATGTGACCAATGTGTGGTCCTCCTGCCCTGTCCACAGGGTACCAGATCCCCTACCACCTGGCCAGCAACAGCCTCAGCATGTTCATGACGGTGGAGGTGGGGACCACAGTGAGGCAGTTTATAGCAGCCAAGCTGGCCCTGGAGTCGGCATACATCTTCAGGCTTTTGGCCAAGACGAAACACCACTAGGGGCTGCCAGTGGTGGCCACTGTCATCACCACTGAGAAGAGACGTACGACCCCGGGGCCCATGTCCACTGTTGTGGTGCTGTGGGGAGGAGAGCTGGGCCTAAATGGGAGCCATGGACTTGCTAGGTCCACAGCTTCCTGGGTCAGGCCCTACACTGTCGCATGTCTGCACAGCCCGACATTGACCAGAAAGACAGGAATGTCCCAGGTTTAAAGCTGGAGACGCAGCTCAGCGAGGTTGTGTAACTGCCCCAGGGTGGCTCTGAGTCATCCTGTTGGAGCACAGCTCCCTGAAGCCAGGCACTTGATCACTGATGTTCAAAACCAGGTGCCCAGCTCAGCAGGGGCTCAATAAACAAGTTTTCTACCCAGCAGTCATAGGGAGATCTGTCTCCACGGACAAGCACTGGTGAGATGCTTATTGTACATTGTCTTGGTTTATCCTCACCAAGGCCTGGGGAACAAAGTGCTGTGAGCCCCAGTTCTACAGAAGTGGGGCCCAGACCGATTCAGTCATTTGCCGGGGACACAGCTGTGAGGCCATGATGTGGACACCCTCCACAGACACTCAGTCTCCTCTACCTACAGAAATCTGCTGTGGGTTCCCATGTCAGTGAGCACCTGACATGCCCTCCAGCCTCACTCTGGAATCTGCCTCAGCAGGCTCCCTCCCCAGGGCCACCCCAACTCCAGGTTCAGAGATCAGAGCCAGACCCAGAGGTCTCAGGGAAGAGGATGACAGGAAGGTGCTTGTGCACAGAGTAAACGGGTGGGCTCTGGGAGTCCCCAAGCATCAGGCTCTGGAGCTGTGTGACCTTAGGCAAGGCCCTTCCCCTCTCTGTTCCCTGCACTCACCTGGGGCCTCTTGGGAAGCCTGAGGGCCAGCATGGTCCGCAGAACTCCAGGGACAGAGCTGGTGCCATGGCTGCACTCAGAATGTGAGCCAGTGACCCCGTGGCCTGCGGGATCACTCTAGGAGAAGATCTAGACAGTCTTAGGGAGGCATGAATTGAGCCCAGAGTGCTTGGAAAACCATCCCAAGGGCCGATCTGAAACCTACAAAAGGTAGAAGGCAAAGGAGCCTAGCATGCACTGAGCCCGTACCTCACTCTGGCCACCTTCCAGGCACTGCGTCTCACTGCTCTCTCAAATTCCCTCAAGCAGGCTGAGCAGCCAGGGAAGCTGATGCCCCACATGGTGGAAGGGCCCACTGAGCTCTAGCACCTGCTCGGAGGCCGCCCCGGCTGGAACACCCAGCTGCTCAGGACAGGGCTGCTCGGCCCAGGCACACGGCTGACCCTTGCGATGGCCAACGGGGGGACGCTGGTGTCCCCCATCTGTGGCTTCGGATCTTCCAGGGCTCCACACATTCCAGGGGAAGGCTGTAGCCTGCTGTGAGTCCCCCGACCTCAACCGCCGAGCCTCAGTCCCCCAAGGATGCAGACAAATGCACAGCCCCTCCTCTGACAAAGATTACCTCTACTGCTAACTGGAGGAAGGAAGCCTTGAAGTCACTGGAGACACCAAAGCTTGAGGTGGGTGGAGAGACAGCCATGCATAGTTGGCCCCTGGCTTTTGGCACATAGCGCTGTCTGACCTGCAGCTGCCAGCACAGGGGTGGGGTTGGTGAGACCGGGGACAGGCGCCAGGAGAACCCCTCCTGCAGCTTTGGCCCAGGTCCTCAGGCTCCCTCTTGTCCGGGGCATGCTCAGGGCCCTGAGTGCCTCTCCCAAAGGCTCTTGCCATCTTCCTTAGAGTTGATGCAGCCCCGTAGGGAAATTCAGCACTTTCTAAGGCACAGGGAAAGCCAGGTTTGCTAAAGGTGTGACGTGACTTAAATCCAGATGGAAGCATTATCAGGAGTGCCCTCCAGGAGGCACCCTGGTCCACAGCGGGGCTGCTGCTGCTGGGGCTGGGGGATGCATGCCCACACCTCAGCCCACATGCCAACCACCCGCACCACCTGCCTTGGGCCCATAGAGCTTAGGGGATGTCTGCCAGGGCCTGCAGACCCCCAGCAGAGCTTCACCAATTGCCAGTATGCCCAGGAGGGTGGTCCTTGTGGCTGGTGAGGGGATGCAGGGCTCTTGCTTTGAGGGAGGAGGACCCTGACAGCCCAAGTGTGTGCTCCCAGAGGAGTGCCGACCGCAGTCAGGTGGAAGGGCTCCTCCCGCCATCACCTCAGGGTCGGCGATCATCACTGCTTCATTACCCACCACACATTCTCAACAGGATCAATCATCTTCATGATAAACAATTAATCAATTATTCCTTCCTCTGTGGGGTTCCTCTGCTGCAATTGATGGGACAGGGAGATGCATGCTGGGAACGATCCACGCTCGGGAGCCAGGTCCCGCTCCCTCGCTCTGCACTCCCAGTCGCCAGCACTGTGGGGACAGAGTGGGGTGACACGCCCGGAGGAGCCGAGTGGGCACCGTCTGTGTTTCAGGCTCGGTTGGCTTCCAGGAAGAAGAGTCAGCATGACAGACGACTGAGCCTGAGATCACAGGGAGAGTCCACAGGGGCCTGGATGTGCTCAGCAGAGCCCAGGTGTCAACTTCGAGATGTTGTAGGGACGTGTGGTTGCCACGGAGCACGTGTGGGCTCATCCTCCTGTCTGTCCGACTGTCTCCGGCAGGAGAGAGCAGCACTTTGGGAGCAAGCCAGGGTCCCCCATGAGGTCCAGGCTGGGGCAGGTCCAGAGTTGGCCGTGAGGGAGCCGCAGGTGCCTGCGGAACTGGGAACAAGCTCATGCTTGAGCTCACATGGTGCCTTCCTGGAGAAGCAGCTGGTCACGTGTCCCACTGTTTATCTAATTCTGGTGACAACCACATGGTTTTCTCCTTGGGTTCCTGCCTCAACCACCTGAGCCCCATATTTGCATTAGCTTCTCTTTCTTAGATTAGACGGTGAGCCCAGGTGGTTGTCGGGGAACGTGCACTCTGAAGCCCAACAGCCTACATGCTAACCCCCACATAGCCTTGGGCAGGTCAGTGAGCCAGAAGCATCTCACCTGGGCTGACAGAAGCACTGAGATCATGAGGCGGTCATGCAGTTCCGTTCAGAAGCAGCACAGGAAAGAGACTCTAGTACCCAGGGCGCTCACTGCATCCTGGCTGCTCTCCTTATCATCAGGACCCTCTGGCAGCAGCTCAAGTGGCTCCAGGAAGAGCCGTGCCCTGCACACTGTCCTCTAGGCCCATCCATCCCCTCACAACCCCACCATGATTTGTAAGTAACCTTCCCCTCCTGGACGACTGTCTGCCTTCCCCACAGGGACAGGGACCAAGGTGTCTCCTTTACTGCTGTGCCTAGCAAAGAACAAGGCCCCCACCTAGGAGGCTCTTGGTGAGGAAGGGAGGAGAGGAAGGAAGGAAGGGGAGGGAGGGAGGAAGGAGATGGGGGTAGGACTGGGAGGGGTGAATGAGAGGGCGCTCGTCACCATCAACATGGTGTCTGGCACATGTCAGCATGCCAAGACGACCTCGTCCTTGTATTTAGTGCTCGTGTTCACTAGCATGTTACTTGAGGACATGTGTCAGACGTGTCATTGATCCCTCCATGTTTAGCACCTACTGTTCTCTACGCTTTGTTTTGGAATCTGAGGCAGGGCCGCCTCCTCCATTCCACCCCAGCACACACAGCAGGGGTGCAGTTCACACACTTCAGACAGCTGGAAGCTTCCAGGGTCTGAGGTCAAGGGAGGGTTCACGGAGAGCAGGAAGCAGAGTTCCCAGCTTTAGGCCTGTTTCCGGGCTCGTGTCATTTACAGGACTGTTAGCTGTCTCGGGGCCACAGGGCACACCAGGGGCTGAGCTGCAGGAGCACCCTCTCCTCGGGGTAGGAAGCCCACTAGGTGCCCTAAAAAGACCAAGAGGGACCCAGCAGCAGTGAAGGGATCATGGGAGGTGACACAGTCCCATGCCCTCTCCTGGCCCCGACCCTGCAAGTTCACCCAGCCCTTCCTCCTCATCCTGCATGCCAGTCCTTGAGACCCCTGGTCTACCTCCCAGTCCCTGAACTGGCCTCCACCCGCCCCGGGCTCTTGCCTGCTCCCCCTGAGAGAGCAGGACTTCAGGGCTGGTGACCTGTGAAGAAAGGCACAAACCATCCTGGACCCTCTTCCTCAACCCCTCTCATTTCCCCCAGTTCTGTTCCCTGTTCACGCCAGCCCCACATCGGGTCGGCCCACCAGAATCCAGAGTCTGGTCCATCCAAGCCTGGGGAAGTCCTCAAACTTCTCTGAGCCTCCCTTTATTCATCTGTGAGAATGGCGGTACGGTACCCGGCCCTCCCAGGGCTGCCATGACAGTCACAGGACATGACCCCTCATGGAATAGGCTATCCTACATGTGACCTCCTCTTTCTTGTCTCCCCAAAGTCCTCCTCTACCCCTGCCCACAGTGACCTCGTTGTCCCCAGATGCATCTACAGACTCCCTTGGCCTCTCCCTCAGCACCCTCTACCCCCAGCTTTCTGCCATCCACCCTCGAAACTGGCTGGATTTAGGTAAATGTTTGAGGTAACACCTTTTCCTAAACTCCAGCTGTCTGGGGAGGAACAGGTCGTGGCTCAGGAGCTCACTGTCCAAGCTCACAGGAAGCAAGCACAGTTAGAAACCAAGCTTGCTTGACCTGCTGTTCAGCTCCACAGCCAAAGTACTGGGTGGGGTGGCACGGAGGCGGCTTCCTGTCCCTGTCCCTGCCACGGAGCTGGAGGAGAGTCTCATACACAGAAGGAGCTCCCTACATTCATTTGCCGGTTTGGTTATGAAAATAAAGCCTGAGTCCTGATCATTTTAGAGGCTACCTACCCTGCCTTTATGCCTCATCTATTCAGAACTCGTGATTAGCACCACAAGATCAAAGAATATTGAACCCATGCAGAATATCCCTGGCCATTTAAATTAACCTGACTTTCACGTGGCTTTATTTTTTAAAATGGCATGGAAGAAGAAAAGAAAGAACCCCGTGGAGATGGGGCCAGCATCCTGACTTGAACTGAATCCCTCTAGTTTCACACAGTAATCCCCTTCCGGCCCTCCTGGTTGGGTCCATCGCATCGCCCTGGGGACACGCAGAGGAACAGCAGGACCTGTTATCGGTGGATACACAGCTGTCAGCTGAGCTCACACTGCTGCTGTCTCATCCTAGTAACACCCAGAATGCCTGTGTGGCTCTGGGCCCACGGGCCTTCTCCTCCTCTATGGTACTGCATGTCTGCGGGATGCAGCCCCGATATGTCCCTCAACCCAGAACCTCCCTCCTGCTCCAGACCCACACCCTCTAAATGTGGGGACGGCCACTTGATGTAGATGGCAAAAATTTTGCTTTGAACTTTGGTTTAAACTTTTATGTTTTCTGGTCGTTGGCAGATTTCAAGCAATCGGCAAGTAAATGTAAAAGAACGCTGAGAAAGAGGAGGTAAAGTTGCTCTGAGGCTGTTGAACAGGAGGGAGGCCACACCACGGCCAGTGCAAAGCCTGCTTTCCTGAAACTCGGCCACGGCGTGTGCTGCTGACGAGTGGAAGAGACCCTGGAGGGAGGACCACAGCGTCTCCACACCAAATCAAACTGTCTGCCGGGAAACATGGACCCTCCCCACGTGACGTCCCCTGCTCACCATTGTCTGTTTGATCTCAGGAAGCTCCGGGACAGAAAGGCCATTGGAGTTCCTTTTTCTCCTGTCTTTCACATGGCTACCCAAAGGGTGACTCCGGATGCCCAGTGCTGACCACACCCACGTGGCATCACGTGGCACCCCAGTCACATGCTTACACCTTGAACCCAGGGAGAGAGCTCCTTTTCTCTCTAAACTTTGCTGTTGCCCCATGTCAGAGGCAGAGACAGAGCCACATGCCAGCCCCCTCCTCCCCCACAGCTTGAGGTGGAGAGGGTGCCTGAGGATCAAGGCCGGTGCAGGAGCTCCCCCACCCGGCTGCTCCTTTCCCTTGGCTGAGGTTCAGCAGCATGCAGAAGCTGAGCTGGGGAGCCTTGCAAAGGAGGTGCACCCGTGGGAGGTGCTGGGGCTTCAGGCGAATATGACCTTTGCGATCCTCAGCTCTCCTCTGTAGAATGGGGACGATGATTCTCCCCTGGGCTACATGTGGGTTCATGAGAAATGTGAGATTTACAGCACAGTGCTCAGAATAGGGGGGAATCAGTACATGGTGTTCTATCTGAAAGGTGAGAGGAACATTGGCCAGCCTGAATGGGGTATAGCCTCCTCCATCATCCCAATGAGAGGTGCTGGCCAGGGTCCTGGAACCCTCAGAGCAGGTGGGACACGCTCTCGTGGCCCCCTCACAGCCTGACGTGACCTTCAGGAATGTGACCACAGTCAGGGCCAGAGGAGGAGGACAGGAAAGATGCGAGGCCAGCTCCCCAGACAGGCCTGCCCACCAGAAAGACCCAGGGGGCTTCTACAGGGTGGCGTGAGCCTGCACAGCCCAGGCCTGCTTGTGGAGACACAGGCCTGAGGTCACTTCTGAGAATCCTCACCTAGATGGTTGATAGCCCTGGTCTCCTATGAGCCATCATAAAGGAGAATGCCCTGGTCTCCAACCATGGCGGGGGGGTGCCCTCATCCCCCACTGCAGAGGGGCTACCTTGGTCCCCCACTGTAGAGGGGTGCCCTGCTCTCCCCCATAGAGAGGGTGCCCTGGTCCTTCACTGCAGAGGGAGGGTGTCCTGGTCCCTCACTGCAGAGGGTGCTCTGGTCCCTCACTGTAGAAGGGGTGGGAACATGAGGAGGGGCAATGAGGCTGTAGGTGCCAAGAACTTAGCTGTGTGGTTGCACCACTCCTCCCCCTTTGCTTTGGTTCCCTCAGCAGCTGGATAAATGCTGGGTTCTCAAGGTGCAGTGGGGATGCCTCTCCATTCCCTCTCAGCCATCACTAATGGATGACAGAACAAGTCTGCCTTGCTGACTAGGACAGAGAGCACAAAGAGAAGGTGCAACTCTCTCAGCCTGTACACCCCTTCCCCCACCTCCCCCTCCTCACATCTGCCTCTCAGGGGATAGGGCACTAGAGCCCATACTTCCAGGCTCCCTGCCCCATCATCTTGCCTCATCATATCTGGGACCTGGGGTATGCACATGACATGCACAGGGCATGCCCAGAGGACAGACCCAGGGCAGAGGCCAGAGCGCTCCAGGAGGTGGGAGTCCTGGTCCCTGGTACAGGGGTGTGCACTAGGAGAAGAGAGCTCAGCTGTCCGGGTGCGTCTCTGGCCCACACATATTCCCTGCTCTGTTCCCTGGGGAGGGCGTGCCGCTCTGGTACCTTTCAACAGCACAGGCTTTGGCCTTGTGGCGGATGGATGAGGAGTAGGTCTGCTGCTCTCCCGGGGCAGCTTCACACCTGCACAGTGAAGTAGTGGATGGGGGCCATCGCTGCCCGGACCCACTGGAGCTGGAGGCTGTGCACAGTCACTTCTGACGTGACACCAGGAGTCTCGGGGGGCACTGGACGCTCTGCAACCAAAAAGAACAGACCA
>NW_024426608.1:78102-116975 GCF_017311325.1 Ursus maritimus
TCTGCTTTGCTTGGTGGTTCCCTCAGCAGCTGGATAAATGTTGCTCAAGGTGCAGTGGGGATGCTCTCCCATTTCCCTCCTCAGCCATCACTAATGGATGACAGAACAAGCTGCCTTGCTGACTAGGACAGAGAGCACAAAGAGAAGGTGCAACTCTCTCAGCCTGTGACACCCCTTCCCCCACCTCCCCCTCCTCCACATCTGCCTCTCAGGGGATAGGGCACTAGACCCATACTTCCAGGCTCCCTGGCCCTCATCTGTGCCTCATCCATCTCTGGGACCTGGGGTATGCACATGACATGCACAGGGCATGCCCAGAGGACAGACCCAGGGCAGAGGCCAGAGCGGCTCCAGGAGGTGGGAGTCCTGGTCCCTGGTACAGGGAGTGTGCACTAGGAGAAGAGAGCTCAGCGTCCGGGTGCTCTCTGGCCCACACATATTCCCTGCTCTGTTCCCTGGGGAGGCTGCCTGGTCTCTGCTCTTTCAACAGCACAGGCTTTGGCCTTGTGGCGGATGGATGAGGAGTAGGTCTGCTGCTCTCCCCGGGCAGCTCTCGCACCTGCACAGTGAAGTAGTGGTGGATGGGGGCGCCTGCTCCGGGACCCACTGGAGCCGGAGGCTGTGCACAGTCACTTCTCAGTGACACCAGGAGCTCTCGGGGGGCACTGGACGCTCTGCAACCAAAACAGAACAGACAGGGACACGTGACCGTGCGCTTCTCCAGGAAGGCACCATGGAGCTCAAGCATGAGGACGGGCGCCCATGAGGGCAGAGAACAGGGAGCTCATTCCCAGTTCCGCAGGCACCTGCGGCTCCCTCACGCCGATCTCTGGACCTGCCCCAGCCTGGACCTCACGGAGACCCTGGCTTGCTCCCAAAGCGCTGCTCTCTCCTGCCGAGACAGTCGGACAGACAGGAGGATGAGCCCACACATGCTCCGTGGCAACCACACGTCCCTACAACATCTCAAGTTGACACCTGGGCTCTGCTGAGCACATCCAGGCCCCTGTGGACTCTCCCTGTGATCTCAGGCTCATGCATCTGTCATGCTGACTCCTTCTTCCTGGAAGCCAACCCGAGCCTGAAACACAGACGTGTCCCACTCGCTCCTCGGGCGTGTCACCGCCACTCTGTCCCCACAGTGCTGGCGACTGGGAGTGCAGGAGGGGAGCGACCTGGCTCCGAGCGGATCTTCCCAGCATGCACTCCCCGTCCCATCATGCAGCAGAGGAACCCACAGAGGAAGGAATAATTGATTAATTGTTTATCATGAAGATGATTGATCCTGTTGAGAATGTGGGTGGGTAAAGCAGTGATGATCGCCACCCTGAGGTGATGGCGGAGGAGCCCTTCCACCGACTGGGTCGGCACTCCTCTGGGAGCACAACTTGGGCCGCGGGGTCCTCCTCCCTCAAAGCAAGAGCCCTGCATCCCCTCACCAGCCACAAGGACCACCCTCCCATACCTGGCAATTGGTGAAGCTCTGCTGGGGGTCTGCAGGCCCTGCAGACATCCCCTAAGCTCTATGGGCCCAAGGCAGGTGGTGCGGGTGGTTGGCATGTGGGCTGAGGTGTGGGCATGCATCCCCAGCCCCACAGCAGCAGCCCGCTGTGGACCAGGGTGCCTCCTGGAGGGCACTCCTGATAATGCTTCCATCTGGATTTAAGTCACGTCACACCTTTAGCAAACCTGGCTTTCCCTGCCTTAGAAAGTGCTGAATTTCCCTACGGCTGCATCAATCCTGAGGAAGATGGCAAGAGCCTTTGGGAGAGGCACTCAGGGCCCTGAGCATGCCCCGGACAAGAGGGAGCCTGAGACCTGGGCCAAAGCTGCAGGAGGGGTTCTCCTGGTGCCTGTCCCGGTCTCGCCAACCCCACCCCTGTGCTGGCAGCTGCAGGTCAGACAGCGCTATGTGCCAAAAGCCAGCCAACTATGCATGGCTGTTCTCCACCCACCTCAAGCTTTGGCTCTCCAGTGACTTCAAGGCTTCCTTCCTCCAGTTAGCAGTAGAGGTAACCTTTGTCAGAGGAGGGCTGTGCATTTGTCTTCATCCTTGGGGGACTGAGGCTCGGGGTTGAGGTCGGGGACTCACAGCAGGCTAGGCCTTCCCTGGAATGTGTGGAGCCCTGGAAGCTCCAAGCCACAGATGGGGGACACCAGCTCCCCCGTTGGCCATCGCAAGGGTCAGCCTGTGCCTGGGCCGAGCAGCCCTTGCCTGAGCAGCTGGGGTTCCAGCCGGGCGGCCTCCCAGCAGTGCCAGAGCTCAGTGGGCCCTTCCACCTTGTGGGGCATCAGCTTCCCCAGCTGCTCAGCCTGCTTGTGAGGGAATTTGAGAGACAGTGAGCCGCAGTGCCTGGAAGGTGGCCAGAGCGTGGAGGGCTCAGTGCATGCTAGGCTCCTTTGCCTTCTACCTTTGTAGGTTTCAGATCGGCCCTTGGGATGGTTTTCCAAGCACTCTGGGCTCAATTCATGCCTCCCTAAGACTGTCTAGATCTTCTCCTAGAGTGATCCCGCAGGCCAGGGGCATGGCTCACATTCTGAGTGCCTGGCACCAGTCTGTCCCTGGATTCTGCGGACCATGCTGGCCCTCAGGCTTCCCAAGAGGCCACCAGGTGAGTGCAGGGAACAGAGAGGGAAGGGCCTTGCCTAAGGTCACACAGCTCAGAGCCTGATCTTGACCGAGCCCACCCTTACTCTGTGCGCAGCACCTTCCTGTCATCCTCTTCCCTGAGACCTCTGGTCTGGCCTGACTCCCAACCTGGAGTTGGGCGCTGGGAGGGAGTCTCTGAGGCAGATTCAGAGCTGCGAGGCTGGAGGGCTGTCGCCGCTCGTCTACGTCTGTCAGGAACTAGCGGAGGTGAGAAGCCAGCAGATTTCTGTAGGTGGAGGAGACTGAGTGTCTGTGAGGGTGTCCAGTCACGGCCTCACAGCTGTGTCCCGGCAAATGACTGAACTCCTGGGCCCCACTCTGTAGAACTGGGGCTCACAGCGCTTTGTTCCCAGGCCTTTGTGAGGATAAACCAAGACAATGTACAAAAACATCTCACCAGTGCTTGAACGGAAGCAGGTCCGTGGAGACAGATCTCCCTATGACTGCTGGGTAGAAAACTTGTTTATTGAGCCCCTGTGAGCTGGGCACCTGGTTTTGAACATCAGCATCAAGTGCCGGCTTCAGGAGCTGCCTCCAACAGGATGACTCTAGAGCCACCCTGGGCCAGTTACACAACCTCGCTGAGCCGCGTCTCCAGCTTTAAACCTGGGACATTCTCTGTCTTTCTGGTAAATGTCGGGCTGTGCAGACATGCACAGTGCAGGGCTGACCCAGGAAGCCTGGACCCAGCAAGTTCATGGCTCCCATTTAGGCCCAGCTCTCCTCCCCACAGCACCACAACAGTGGACTTGGGCCCCGGGTCAGTCTCTTCTCAGTGGTGATGACAGTACCAGCGCAGCCCATAGTGGTGTTTTGTCTTGGCCAAAAGCCTGAAGATGTATGCCGACTCCAGGGCCAGCTTGGCTGCTGTGAACTGCCTCACCTGGTCCCCACCTCCACCTCGTGAACTGCGGGCTGTTGCTGGCCAGGCGGTAGGGGATCTGGTACCCTGTGGAAGGGCAGGAGGACCACACATTGGTCACTCACCCCCTCGGACCCCGCATTCCGCCACCCTGCCACCACCCTCTCTTCTTTTCCTGACATTCTTCCTCCTCTGCCAGCATCTGAGAGGGAGGGCACAGCCATGGTATGGATGGAGACTCTGAGTGCTGGGCCCCCATGACCCTCGTTCCCTTCATCCTTCCGCCACCAAGATGTGGACACAGTTTCATCTTCCCCAGGGCTGTTGGAGCTGAGAGAACATGGCAGGAACCAACCAGTGCTCCTGAGGGGCAGGCCCAGTGCTCCCTGCTTTTCTCTTCCTCCTCACCCCTCCTGCCACCCCCTTATCCTCCCAGGGCCAGGGCAGTGCCTCCTCCTAGAATGTTCCTTCCGGCCCTTCTCCCACGGTTACATGTCTTTCCCCTCAGTCATCCTCCCCTCTGTCCACAGATCCCAGCTTTGGGAATGGGAGCTGGTGCCAGCTCAGCATGTCCCCGCTGTCGGCCCTCCTCTGCCCCACCCCAGGAAACCCAGCGTGGCCCCCATCCTGGGGGTTCCCCTCAAATAACCCCTGCCAAGGAAGCAGTGGGGTGCATGTTTCAGTTCTGGGGGCTTCGCAGCTCTGAATGGCTCCTGAAGTTCCTTGGTTTTCAAGGGATTGCAGTTGATGAGATGTTATGAATGACCAAGCTCCCAACCAGGCTGCGCCAGACCCTCCACGCATGTCTGAAGAGGCAATGCCAACTGTCAGACCCAGCCCGGGACCCAGCTGTGCTCCTGCCCTGATTAAAACCAGAGCTGGTGGGGTGCGGTGGCATCCACAAACACAGAAGACAGCCAACCTGCTCATTGACAGATGACGTGGCCTCAAAGTGGGAAATTGTGGGTCCAGAAAGAACTTGTGTTTACTCAATAGATGTGTGCCCCAGAACCCAGAAAGCTCTGGATCAGCAGAGGGGCTTCTTGGGTCCGTGACAGCAAGGGCAGAGTGGTGACAAGGTTACTGTCCCCCTGGACTGTGCTCAGTCAGCCTCCGGCCTCGGTCCCTTTCTGCAGCCACCTATCCAGTCAGTCCTCCCAAATGTCCCTGGGGACACACTGCCCCTCCTGAGGACCATGGCTCCACAGTCGACCCGCAGCAGCTTGCCTCCCCTGGGCCTCTCTGCTCTGCACTCTCCTCCCTTCTGTTCATCACAACAGGCAGGAGCCTGTTGGTCCATCCAGCCAACTCCTGGTGGACCTGCATCCCAGAACGACCTAGGAAAAATTCCTCAGCCCCTCAAACTGGAGAGTGCCCTCCACTCTCTGTTCCGCACCACCTCTTGTTTACAGGCCACATGCCTTGATGAGACCCTGGACTCCCTGGAGACCTGGAAGGATCTGTCTTGCTCTCCCCGCAAAGTCCTTGGAGTGGCAGGGTTTCAGGGCCCTGAAGTGGAATCATGCAATATTGGTTTTCTCTCCGTGCTTTATCTCACAGAGCATAATATGTTTTCAAGGTCCGTCCATGTTGGGGCATATTTCAAAATTGAATTCCTTATACACTCCAGTTATAAAAAGTGTATCGATATTGTTTTGCTAATTATAAAAATGCACCACATCCATATAAGATGTTATTAGTGGAGGAATTGGGGTCGGGGGCGTGGGTTATGGGAACTTTCTATTTATCTGTTCAACTCTTAGATTTGTCTAAACCTCCTGTTGTCAATAATGCCTATTAACTTTTTAAAATCCAGAACACTCTTTCAGGGAGGATCTGTTCAGCCAATATTGGTTCGAACATCAGCTAAAGGTCTGTACTTAGCTAAAGATGTTGTTTACTGGTAAAGGTGAGCCCATTCTTGAGTTAGAAATGCAGTTGACTGCTGGAGTTACAGCGATACTGATGACTTGATCATTTGCCTTTTGCAGAAGAGAAGAATGTGTTCACATTTTGATGGTTTTCTCTTACATATGGGTACTGAATAAAGAGCATCATTCTTCTTGAATGAACCTAATGAGTCCATTCCCACAGTACCTTCAACTGGGTCATTGGTAGGGTGCCCCTGTTGTTTGGCCAGAGGAGTTTCAGAATCACTGCTTGGGGTCAGGTGATACTCTTGACTTTAGGCAGGAGCGCAGCACCTGAGAAAGTTAGTACACCCTCTGTGTCTCATTTGCCTGTTCTGAGATGTTGAAATGTGACTGTGGCTACTTATTAGAATTATGTTATGAGGCTAAAAGTAAATAAACACAAGGAAAGCCTTAAGAAAAATAAAATAAATGACTGGTGTTTCATAATCACCCTAAGTGTTCAATCACTGAGCACTGAAGAATAAGGTAGACACGGGTGTGGTGGAATCCAGAGAGGGACGTGGATGGCTCCACAGCAGAGAGGATGGACGCTCACTCTTAGCTTTACATGGGAGGATGCTTTACTGCTCGTGGACAATACCTGTTACCATCTCCTGTAATCCTCAGGTCAGCCCTATTGAGGTGGGTGGGGCAGAGCAGGTAGAGCCATATTCTAGTGGGAGGCACTGAAACTAGAGAGATTAAGTGACATGCCAAGAGTTACAGTCACTGCAACATTAGAGATAGATTTCTTACAGGCTTTTTCTATTTATGCACTTCCCACCAAAGAACAATGTTCTATTTGGCAAGTAGTATCCTCCAAGTCGTGTGCCTGATCATCAAAAGTGGCCTCGGTTTGGAGTGACACAGGAGTTGGAATTCCAACCTTGGTGATTTCATTTGATGAAATCGGAAGTTCCCAGAGGGACTACCATGGGGTCCGGAGGATGGACATCCAGCAGTCAGAAACCCAGGAGTGACGTCAGGGATGTTCTGACCTATCAAGGGTAATAATTAGTAGAATGATTAGAATAAAGAAAAGAGTAAAGGGGTCATTCTGGGTGAATGGCAACAAGGGTTTATGGAAAATGAGAAGAATTATTTTAACTGAGCAGATACAAAACAGAAAAAGAATTAAATGGGAGTCTTGACCCAATATCTTGTGTGGAAACTGCCCACTAGCCATCACAATTTGCCTGTTCTGAAAATCTTGGGGCAACTGCCTGCTTCTGAAGACTGGCTATTTCCAGAGGATCTCTGAGAAGCCTCAGTTTGAGTAGCCCTCTAATTGTGTGAAATTCTGATTTTTTAAATTATTTTATTTATTTTAGTGGAGACATATGAAGCCAAGGGTGAACTCCCACTTTGTTACACTGCTTTTTTTAAAAACAGTACCTGAAGGGGTCCCTTCAGGGGATGTGTAAGGGCAGTTTTTCTCTGATGTCTCTTCCTGAGGTTGAAGATCATGAAGAGGTTTCTAGGAAGATTTCAGGAATGGAGGCCTGAAGCTGTTGGTGAAAAAAGCATATTACAAGAGCTCTTTGCAATATGCTGCCATGTCTGCGCATGTAGGGTAGTGCAATCTAGTCTGGGTAGGAAATTCTAGAGATAAGGAACTTCCAGCTACTCATTTAGTGGGAGAGCCCGTGTGTTCCCAAGGGAATGACTGGAGAGCCATCATCCTAATGTGTATTTGCACGGAGCTCACAGGTTTCTGAAAGTTTTGCTACTTTTAATGGAAGGATGAAAATGTTTTGCCCACTTGAAAGCTTTATGTCTTAAATAATGAACTGTGTTCCAGCAAAATTGTAATTTCTTGTGAAACCTCATATTTCTTTTTGGCCAGTGAGAGCAAGTAAAGAAACCCTTTTTAGAGGCTTTTTGTTCTCTGGACAAAGTCGGAGATCATTCACAGTTGTATAAGAACTGAATTACAAGGGAAACTTAGATTTCCTTTTTCAGTCTTGATTGAGCACATGGGAAAAGGAGAGGGCTCTCAGAACTCCCGCATGACTGTCCAGGTATGCACTGTTCTGCCAGGAGAGAACAAAAGGATATACCCTTCTGGTCTCTTAGTGAAACAACTTTGGATTCAGAATTTCTTTTGGAGGCCTCAACATAGCATCCAAAATGTGCTGCCCATTGGGCTTCCTCCTTTCCATGATGCTTTCAAATGAATGATTTTGCTCCAATCAGGTTGTCTAGAGTTGGCCCTGAAAAGCCAAATCATCGTTGGTGAAGTGTGTGGAAGAATTGGATTGTGATGAATGTACCATGAGCATCAGACATTTTTTTGGAAGAGGAGAGGGGTTAGGTTTAAGGATTCCCAAGAGAGCTGGTGACAGTTGGTAGAAATAGAACATTTGTGCATCTCATGCCTTGGCCCCAAAAATGACAGGGCTGAAGAGAGAGATGATAGATTTGAAGATCCAAGAACATCAAGTGCCTGGAGAGCCCCGGTCCTGCAGAGGAGGATCATAAAAGCAGGAAAGAGGAACTTGGCCAAAGCTACAAAAAGGACCTTTCAATAAGAGAGAGGAGAGGGGTGCCTGGGTGGCAAAGGCGGAAGCATGTGACTCTGATTTCGGCTCAGGTCATGATCTCTGGGTCCTGGGGTCAAGTCCCATGTCAGGCTCTGCCCTCAGTGGGGATTCTGCTTTGGGGTCTCTCTCTCTTCCTCTGTCCCTCCCCACTCGTGCATCTCAGTCTCTCCCAAAATAAATAAATAAATCTTTACCAAAAAAAGAGTATAAAAATGAAAGAGGAAATAAATTACATGCGGATGGTGGATCTATGGGTCCGAGCTCCGCAACCTGCGGTGTCTTCCTACGGAGACAGTGGGCATCGCATGGCCTGGTCTTGGGAAAGGAAAGGGGACAATCAGGGTGAAGTGAGGACTCAGGCCACTGCCCCGGGATTATGTCCCCGACCCCAAAACTCAATGCTGCCCTCAGCCCGGTCCCCACCTCACCACCCATGGGGCGTGATCCCTTTACCTCACTGATGAGAAAAGCGTCCAGGGTCTCTGGGCCCTTCCCAGCCCTCAGATTTCATATGGGACCAGGAAGCAGTGCTGCAGCCCATTCTCAAGAGGCAGCCAGGTGGTGCCCATGACTTCTGTCCCCATGATTTCCCCTTCCTCTGCTCCCTCCTGCTACCCTCCCTCCTCTCTCCCTGAATCATTAATTCCTTATTTCCCTTCTCCTGTCACCTCCAACAACCAGACTGTTCTCTCGTACGGAGGGGAGTGGTGCCAACCACCACAGCTAAGTTCTTGGCACCTACAGCCTCATTGGGGCCCCTCCTCATGTTCCCACCCCCTTCTACAGTGAGGGACCAGAGCACCCCTTCTGCAGTGAGGGACCAGGACACCCTCCCCTCTGCAGTAAAGGACCAGGGCACCCCCCTCTCTATGGTGGGAGAGCAGGGCACCCCCTCTACAGTGGGGGACCAAGGTAGCCCCCTCTGCAGTGGGGGATGAGGGCACACCCCCCCGCACTGTGGTTGGAGACCAGGGCATTCTTCTTTATGATGGCTCATAGGAGACCAGGGATATCTAACCATCTAGGTGAGGGTTCTCAGAAGTGATCTCAGGCCTCGTGTCACCACAAGCAGGCCTGGGCTGTGCAGGCTCACGCCACCCTGTAGAAGCCCCCTGGGTCTTTCTGGTGGGCAGGCCTGTCTGGGGAGCTGGCCTCGCATCTTTCCTGTCCTCCTCCTCTGGCCCTGACTGTGGTCACATTCCCTGAAGCTCACGTCAGGCTGTGAGGGGGCCACGAAGGAGCGTGTCCCACCTGCTCTGAGGGTTCCAGGACCCTGGCCAGCACCTCTCATTGGGATGATGGAGGAGGCCTATACCCCATTCCCAGGCTGGCCAATGTTCCTCTCACCTTTCAGATAGAACACCATGTACTGATCCCCCCCCATTCTGAGCACTGTGCTGTAAAATCTCACATTTCTCATCGAGCCCACATGTTAGCCCAGCGAGGGAGAATCATCGTCCCCATTCTACAGAGGAGAGCTGAGGATCGCAAAGGTCATATTCGCCTGCAGCCCCAGCACCACCCACGGGTGCACCTCCTGACCCTCCTCCTTTGCAAGGCTGCCCAGCTCAGCTTCTGCATGCTGCTGAACCTCAGCCAAGGGAAAGGAGCAGCCGGGGTGGGGGAGCTCCTGCACCGGCCTTGATCCTCAGGCACCCCTCTCCTGACTGTGGCAAGGGGAGGAGTGGGGCTGGCATGTGGCTCTGTCTCTGCCTCTGACATGTGGCAACAGCAAAGTTTAGAGAGAAAAGGAGCTCCCTCTCCTGGGTTCAAGGTGTAAGCATGTGACTGGGGTGCCACGTGATGCACACGTGGGTGTTCAGCACTGGGCATCAGGGAGTCACCCCTTTGGGTAGCCATGTGAAAGACAGGAGAAAAAGAACTCCAATGGCCTTTTCTGTCCGGAGCTTCCTGAGATCAAACAGACAATGGTGAGCAGGGAGTCACGTTGGAAAGAGGTCCATGTTTCCCGAGAGACAGTTTGATTTGGTGTGGGAGCCTGTGGTCCGTCCCCTCCAGGGTCCCTTCCACTCGTCAGCAGCACACGCCGTGGGCCGAGTTTCTAGGAAAGCAGCGCTTTGCCGTGGCCGTGGTGTGGCCCCTCCCTGTTCAACAGCCTCAGAGCAACTTTATCCTCCTCTTTCTCGCGTTCTTTTTACATTTTACATTTGCCGTTGCTTGAAATCTCCAATGACCAGAAATAAAAGTTTAAACCAAAGTTCAAAGCAAAAGTTTGCCATCTCATCAGTGGCCGTCCCCACAGAGGGTGTGGGTCTGGAGCAGGAGAAGGTTCTGGGTTGAGGGACATATCGGGGTGCATCCGCGGCATCAGTACCATAGAGGAGGAGAAGGCCCGTGGGCCCAGAGCCACACAGACATTCTGGGTGTTACTAGGATGGGACAGCAGCAGTGTGAGCTCAGCTGACAGCTGTGTATCCACCGATAACAGGTCCTGCTGTTCCTCTGCGTGTCCCCAGGGCGACGCGATGGACCCAACCAGGAGGGCCGGAAGGGGATTACTGTGTGAAACTAGAGGGATTCAGTTCAAGTCAGGATGCTGGCCCCATCTCCACGGGGTTCTTTCTTTTCTTCTTCCATGCCATTTTAAAAAATAAAGCCACGTGAAAGGTCAGGTTAATTTAAATGGCCAGGGATATCCTGCATGGGTTCAATATTCTTTGATCTTTGTGGTGCTAATCACGAGTTCTGATTAGATGAGGCATAAAGGCAGCGGTAGGTAGCCTCTAAAATGATCAAGACTCAGGCTTTATTTTCATAACCAAACCGTCCAAATGAATGTAGGGAGCTCCTTCTGTGTATGAGACTCTGCCTCCAGCTCCGTGGCAGGGACAGGGACAGGAAGCCTCCTCCTTGCCACCCTCACCCGAGTACTGTGGCTGTGGAGCTGAACAGCAGGTCAAGCACAAGCTTGGTTTCTAACTGTGCTTGCTTCCTGCGAGCTTGGACAGTGAGCGTCCTGAGCCACCGACCTGTTCCCTCCCCAGACAGCTGGAGTTTAAGAAAAGGTGTTACCTCAAACATTTACCTAAATCCAGCCAGTTTCGAGTGTGGATGGCAGAAAGCTGGCAGGTAGAGGGTGCTGAGTGGGAAAAGGCCAAGGGAGTCTGTGCATGGCAGATGCATCTGGGGACAACGAGGTCACTGTGGGCAGAGGTAGAGGAGGACTTTGGGAAGACAAGAAAGAAGAGGTCACATGTAGGAATTGCCTATTCCATGAGGGGGTCATGTCCTGTGACTGTCATGGCAGCCCTGGGAGGGCCGGGTACCGGTACTGCCGTTCTCACAGATGAATAAAGGGAAGCTCAGAGAAGTTTGAGGACTGGCCCAGGCTCGGATGCCAGGACCAGACTCTGGATTCTGGTTGGGCCGACCCTGATGTGGGCCTGGCGTATGAACAGGGAACAGAACTGGGGGAAATGAGAGGGGTTGAGGAAGAGGGTCCAGGATGGTTTGTGCCTTTCTTCACAGGTCACCAGCACTGAAGTCCTGCTCTGCCTCAGGGGGGAGCATGGTAAGAGCCCGGGGGCGGGTGGAGGCCAGTTCTGGACTGGGAGGTAGACCAGCCTCCTAGGTGTGGGGCCTTGTTCTTGGTGCTGAGGGCACAGCAGTAAAGGAGACCACCTCAGTCCCTGTCCCTGTGGGGGAAGGCAAACAGTCGTCCAGGAGGGGAACGGTTACTTACAAATCATGGTGGGGTTGGTGAGGGGATGGATGGGCCTAGAGGACAGTGTGCAGGGCACGGGCTCTTCCTGGAGCCACTTGAGCTGCTGCCAGAGGGTCCTGATGATAAGGAGAGCAGCGAGGATGCAGTGAGCGTGCCCTGGGTACTAGAGTCTCTTTCCTGTGCTGCTTCTGAACGGAATCTGCATGACCGCCTCATGATCTCAGTGCTTCTGTCAGCCCAGGTGAGATGCTTCTGGCTCACTGACCTGCCCAAGGCTATGTGGGGGTTAGCATGTAGGCTGTTGGGCTTCAGAGTGCACGTTCCTGACAACCGCCCTGGGCCACCGTCTAATCTAAGAAGGAGAAGCTAATGCAAATATGGGGCCTCAGGTGGTTGAGGCAGGAACCCAAGGAGAAAACCATGTGGTTGTCACCAGAATTAGATAAAATAGTTCCTAGGAAGCCAGAAACAGATAGGAAACAATTTGTTTTAACTTTATAAAGGATAGCTCACCCAGAAACCAGGAACAAAGAACATTCTTAAGGATGGAATTTTGGAAGCACCCCCAGGACAGCCAAGGCCAAAGCAAGGTCACCTGGCATGCCTTCTCCAGCTGTGGAATGGGGGCACAGAGAGGTCAGGAGACAGACCTGCGGTCGCGGACCAGCCATAGTAGGGCAAGCTGGCACGAGAGCATCCTTTGAGGTGCCGGCCGACAGAGAACCACTGTACTTCCATCTTAGGCAGGAGGGCATATGAAAACAGTTAGAGGAAGATTCTTCTGATCCAGTGTCCAAAGATAGTTATCAGTCTTTGAAAACACAGGAACCTTCCTCTAGGCAAAGGATTACCCAGACCCCATTTGCAAATCAGATGGAAGTGGGGCTGCTGTTGTCTGACTTGGGGGGCGTGGGAACCCTCTGGTCTCCTAGAGGATCCCTCAAAGCCTCCGGGGGTTCCATGGTGCTCGGTTTGAAACCCACGAGTTTACAGGTTGGCCTGGGAGGGAGGACAGCCAGGTAGGCCTGGCCAGGGCAGACCCCCACGAAGGGGCACTTCTAGGCGAGCAAGGAAGTGGTTAGGCGGGCCCTCTTTTCTGGCTCTGAATCCTGGGAGGGCTGCGGTAATCAGCTCCTCCTGAGAAATTCTCGCATCCCTCAGAGAGCGGTGATTTGCTTTGCAGGAGAAGCTCTAATGACAGGAGGGGCCCCGAGTAGAACCACCAGCCTGGGCCTGCCTGGACGTTCCCCACTCGCCCTCTGTTCCTGGGGGCAGGCTGTGAGGACAGCGCCGGCTGCCTGAGGGCCCCTCCCTGGGCAGGACAGATTCCGTGGTCACTGAGTGCCTCTTCCTCCTGGCTGCCCCTCCCTGTGGCCAGAGCTGGGAGCAGGACAAGCGAGGGCTCAGGCCCTCGTGGCTCTTCTGTGTTTCAGGCTGGGGCCCTTTTCCTACAAGCTGACCTGAAAGCCACCAATGACCGGGGGACAGTGACTTCAGTGCGGAGATGGACGGGTGACCATCTGCAGGACGGTGAGCCAGCTGGGACCCAGGCAGGCGTGCAGACACGGGGCATCTTCCATAGCTGCCGCCTTTGGACGCAGACATGGCTCCCACAGAGAGGCCCGCTTCATCCCGAGCCAGGAAGGGTCACCCGGGGAGGAGGGCAGTGGCTGCTGAGCAGTGGGGTTCCGTGAGCAGCAGCACCTCGGAGCACTCGAAGCTTCTCGCTGTGAATCTACTTCAAGGCTCACAAGTGGAACAGAGGTTCCTTTGATTGGCTTCCAAACCCCTACAATTCATTAGCATCCTAGAACTTGAATAATTTATAAGGTCAAAGGATAACCGGGTGTTTTTATATAAGAATAGTTTTTTATTATATTACGTTAGTCACCATACAGTACATCCCTAGTTTTTGATGTAAAGTTCCATGATTCATTAGTTCGTATAACACCCAGTGCACCATGCAATACGTGCCCTCCTTACTACCCATGATAGCCTACCCCATTCCTCCACCCGCCTCCCCTCTAAAGCCCTCAGTTTGTACTGGGTTTTAAGAGGTTTCCCCATTTTTCTCATTCAGGAACCACTCCTCAGTTTTGCCCTTTGACAGAAGCACAGGGAAGTGATTGAGTTGAGATCCCCTGAAAGCTCCGGGTGGTTCTTACCCATTGTCTCCCACCTCAGGAGCAGACCTCAAGATCCCTTGTGCTTTTGGGTGCCGATCCTGCCAGGCCCAGTGGCAGGCCAACTTTTAGGAGAGGAGGGTCGCTCTTGCTTCAAGATGCTGGGGCTCAGATCCCGGGCTGCAAACCTGAGCCCTCAGCTCACCCAGCAGCGCTGGGTACTCATTCCCCACGTTTCTGTCTTCCTCTTTTATAACCTGGGAGCATGGGTCCTAACATGAGTCCTTGGGTGCACTGGGGACCAGCAGAGAGGTTTGGGGGACCCTTCCAGCTTCTCGGCCTCACGCGGAGATTCCTCTTCTGCACACGCAAGGCTCCTGTCGCCAGGACAGGCCCCCAGAGAAACTGTGGTTGTCTCTGTGGCTCATATTTTAATCTTACATTTAACACAACTGGGGTTCTGTTTGGGAGTAGCACTGATTTTTAGCACATGGAAGCAAACACAGCAAGCTGATTTTGTTGGCGAGTCTTTGAGGAAATTGCAAGCCAGTGAGCAGGACACTGCAGACTCCCTTTGCCCTTACAAGGCTCAGGCTCCAGCAGACCTGGCTTGTTTTGGAAAAAACAAAAACTAAAACATTCAAGGGCCTCTCCAGGTTCCTAAAGGCCTGTCCTAATCCTTTGATATTTAATCCTTTCTTTTGATGTACCTATCCTGTTACCTTCCTCCTTTGAGATTTGCAGTTTCTCTTCACAGTTGACTGCCTTGTGTTTGCATGGTACCGCCCCCAGAACCACAGAGCCACTCAGCTGCACAGACTCCGGGGCTTGGGGGCCCTGGGCTGGGGTGGGGCGGCGGGGGGGCTTTCCATGTGTGGGTGGTTTGCTGATAAACATTTTCTTGTTATGGTGGTTGGGATACTGAGAGGCCATCAATAGTGTGATCTGGAAAGCTGGGTAAGGGTCACCATGGACTTCAGACAGACCAACAGGAGGCCAGAGAACATGCAGTAGAGGGCCCCAGAAGGCAGGATGGGGGCTGCAGGTGTGCTGATACCGCCATGTCCCCGGTGCTGGGTGCCTGGCAGGTGCAGAGGAGACTCACAGAGCAGGTGACCAAGAGGCCAAGTCTCAGATAGTCAAGTGGGTATGGGGTGGGAGAACAGCCTCAGTCATTCCACTCAGTGACTCTTGCCAAACATTTGATATACCGTCTCAGGATCTTACAGTGGGCAGCCATGCAAGGGCAACTCAGTATGCCTTTTGGGTTCAGTGGGAGCAGGGGTAGGGAAGGGGTGTCTGAGGAGGCCGGGGACAAGACGGATGGTGCAGGACGTGTTTCCAGCGTGTAGGGCAGGCCAAGGCAGAGCCAAACTGACCTTGGCCCTCCAGAGAGAGCGAGCTGAGCCCCACCATTGCCCGGAACATGCAGCTGTCCCTGCACCCCAGAAGTCAGCCTCCTCCTCAGAGTCTGAAACCAAGAGCACTCTGGCCTGTTGACCCTCTATCCTGTTCAGAGCCTCTTTGAATTAAGTCCCTCCATAAATGATGCCTCTCCTCCAGGGATGGGTGCGTGCCCCTGAGAAGATGTGGGAGAGCAGGAAGGCTCCCAGGCAGGGTTCCCAGGGAAGACAGCCAAGCGCCTTTGTGTGTCTCCATGTGGGTCTGCGGGGGGTGGGGAATAAGGGTGATGTTATCTTGTCATCTGCACTCAGAATCTGGTCCCTTCTATCCTGGCAGAAACAGGCTCCACAGGCAGAGAAGGGCATCCACAGGGAAGGGAGGCCAAGGCCAGATGTTGGTTTGCCGGCTTGCTTCCCCAGCAACCCCGAGCCAGTCTCTGGTCCTGCTCCTCACCAGAACCAGGAGGGAACTGGCATCCTGAGGAGCGGTAATGCATCCTCCGCGTAAAGGACGAAGTACACCTCTACCTCCTCCTGCTCTGTGGCCTCGAAGCCCCCTCTCTAGAGGCAGCAGCTACTTGAACACTTACAGAGCACTTATTTTTTAATGATTTTTTATTATATTATGTTAGTCACCATACAGTACATCCCCGGTTTCCGATGTAAGGCTCGATGATTCATTAGTTGTGTATAACACCCAGTGCACCATGCAATACGTGCCCTCCTTACTACCCATCCCCAGCTTATCCCATTCCCCCACCCTCCTCCCCTCTGAAGTCCTCAGTTTGTTTCTCATAGTCCATAGTCTCTCATGTTTCATTCCCCCTTCTGATTACCCCCCTTTCTTTATCCCTTTCTTCCCCTACCGATCATCCTAGTTCTTATGTTCCATAGATGAGAGAAATCATATGATAGTTGTCTTTCTCTGCTTGACTTATTTCACTTAGCATTATCTCCTCCAGTGCCGTCCATGTTGTAGCAAATGTTGAGAACTCGTTCTTTCTGATAGCTGAGTAATATTCCAGTGTATATATGGACCACAACTTCTTAATCCAGTCATCTGTTGAAGGGCATCTCGGCTCCTTCCACGATTTAGCTATTGTGGACAATGCTGCTATGAACATTGGGGTGCATATGGCCCTTCTCTTCACTACGTCTGTATCTTTGGGGTAAATACCCAGTAGTGCAATGGCTGGGTCATAGGGTAGCTCAATTTTTAACTTTTTAAGGGACCTCCACACTGTTTTCCAGAGTGGCTGTACCAACTTGCATTCCACCAACAATGTAGGAGGGATCCCCTTTCTCCACATCCTCTCCAGCAATTGTTGTTTCTTGCCTTGTCCATTTTTGCCATTCTAACTGGAATAAGGTGGTATCTTAGTGTGGTTTTGATTTGAATTTCCCTGATGGCTAATGATTTTGAACATTTTTTCATGTGTCTGTTAGCCATTTGTATGTCTTCATTGGAAAAGTGTCTGTTCATATCTTCTGCCCATTTTATGATTTGTTGATTTGTTTCAGCCCCAGGGCACGAGTGATGCAGCACCCGCGTGCAGCCCAGAAGCCCTGCTTTGTGCAGCCCGTGAGCAGAAATGTCTATTTCTCCATGAGAGACAGCTGTAAGACTTGCTGGAGCTCCTCCTCCTCCCCCCAGAGCCGGAGCTCCCACTCCTCCAGCTCTTTGGCAGACAGCTCCATGGCCAGCTGCAAGTCGCTATCAAAATGGCTCCTCTCACTCGAGGCTCCAGGGCACAGGCCTTCTGAGCTGGTGAGCAGGATCTCCTGGATGGCCCTGTGGGGAAAAAGAGGTGGAAAAAAGCAGCCCATTACCAGCAGCATCAGGGCCACAGCAGCACCTGCATTTACCTGTCCCCTGAGAGCACATCAGGCAGGGCACTTTATATGCGCCCCACGGCCACGTTGCCATTCAGTCCCCTGTGGCTCTGGAGGTGTGGGTGCCGTGTATAGGTGAGAAATCCGAGGCTCAGGGAGGTGAACAAACCCGCTCAGGGTCTCCTCCCAGCTCCTCCTCCACTGTCTTCCCATTGATGTGTCCTAGGGCTCAGCCCAGGAAACAGGAGCTCTTTAAGGCCTGGCGTCTGTCTTGTCCACCTCTGGGTGATCGGCACCCTACACAGGACCTGGTCTTCTGCAGGTGATGAGCCCGCGTGAGAGAAGAAACAAACCCCAAATACATCCTGAAAAGGCCCCCTGCTCTCCCCGTCCAGGTGGCAGTCGCCTCCTCTTAGGAAGGTGCCTAATACAACACTGGTCCACCCTCTGCTGAGGCCAATGTGATGTGATCTATTGCTAAGATTTTGTTTTGTTTTGTTTTGTTTTGGGTTTTTGTTTTGTTTTGTTTTGTTTTTTGGGTTTTGTTGTTGTTGTTGTTATTGTTGTTGTTGCTGCTGCTGCTTAAAAATGGCCTCAAAATCCACTTAGGAGAGTCTATAGCCACACAAAGGGAACTACACTTGAGTGACAGACTGTATGAGCCACTGCAAGTTTCAGAACAGCCAGATTAAATGTTGTGACCAATTGAGAAACACTGGTGTCTGTTATGAGTTGTACTCAGTGTGACCACAATACCGCCACTGTCTAGAAAACACACTCAAATCCTTAGATTTCAAATAGTGCTGGGCCCCATGAAAGGCAGGGATTGACTATCCTACTAGGAAAAATCAAACTTGACATTTTCTAATGGAGGAGACATTTAAGTGGGTCAGCAGCCTTGAAATTACAGGTGGCGTTCGCATTTTTAAACAAATTACTGGAAAGAAGGGGGTTTACAGGTGAAGCATTTCATTTGGAATGCAAATCTATATTTAAAAATAGTCTCTTCGTTTTGTTTGCTCTGATTTAGTAAATTACTCATATTTTTTTATACTTCAGTTGCCCGGCAGTTGACAGGTATTTATTTCTACAATATATCCTATTGACCACCTCCTGCTCTGGGCTTCTTGCAATTAGTTTGTTCTACTGGGCTCTGAACGGGGACAGCTGATGGACACGCATGCCAAGTTCCTTTGGTACAGCCGTCCGCCAGTCACAGAGCTGTCCGACGGCAACCACGGGGCTCCGAGCCCCATGTGCTCGGGGGCCAGGACGGCACGGGGCAAAAGCCACTTTGTAGAGGTGATGGTCTGTTCCAAGGCTCTGAGATGTCTTTATAGAAAAAGAGCTTACTTAGTTACTGGCAAGCCAAATGCCACATCTACAAAGGAAATGCTAAATTTCTGGTAGAATTTAGCACAGTAGAGAAGACCAATCTTTGGGTTGATTAAGTTAGTGGAGGGTGGGAAACAGAAGCTCTTGGGACCTTGAATCTCCGTTTTGAATGTCTCCCACCTCCCACCAAAGGCCCTACAGGAAGTTGGGGTTGTGAGACCTAATGGGCCTTACATCAGAGATCTTGAAGTTCACCTTTAACCTCCTATTTTTACAGAGGAAGAATGGGGAGGCAGCAACGCCTAACAGGGACACGTCATCCACTGGCAAACTGGGGCCCACAGACCTAGAGCCAGTGGGGACCCTGAGACAAGCTCAGGGGACACAGCTGCCCAGAGGCAGGGGTGGGAGCCAGTTCCCATCCTGTCCCCACACTGGTGAGGCTGGAAACTACAGAACACCAGGCAGCAAACTTCCATGTTCATTGGAAGACATTTGGAACTGTCACCTTTAAGGGTTCCTTCACTTCTTGAGACATGTCACTTGGCAGTGCAGTGAAGGAAGGGTCCACAGCCACTCCGTCAATTCCTGCACATTCTGCGTGCTCACAGAGCCCAGGCTATGAAAGCCCCACTCTCATCCCTCATGGAGCGACCGTGTCAAGTCTGTCCGTTTAACCCTCATAGAACCTCTAAATGTGCTCCTCACTCATGGTCAAATTGCATGCGAGTGGAGCTAATACCTACTGATGCCACTGAGTTGCCACATAAGGAGAGGCAGCAGGAACCTTCAGCGGTTAGGGGCCACCACTTGAGAGTTCAGGAAGCCCCCTCATGGCTGGTGTACACACCCCAACCGTGGCCTTCCTGTCCTGACTTCCCACCCAGCACCCCTGCTCCATTAGCAGCACCAGGATGGCCGGCGAGTGCCCTTGACCTGGCTCTTCTCCCCCTTGCTCCTTGCTGGGCAGCAGCTCTAGCCTGGAGGGGTCTCCATCATGTTCTGTCCTGGCTTACAAGTCCCATGGAGGCAGTCCATTTAGGACAGGGTCCCCTAGAGCCTCCTCTGGGTTTCCTGTCATGCCCACGCATGCCCTTCAGCCCCTCCCTTTCTAACGGAGTCCCTTCCAGTCCTCCCGTCTTGCCAGGCTCTGCCCCCAGCTAGGCATGGCATCTGCCTCTCCAAGGCCATGTCTAGACCACAGTTTGCTTTAGATTCCATCATCACCAGGGCCCCTACATCTCCTGACCTCAAACCATCCCCTCTCTCCCTCCTGGTCTGGATGTGATGCTGGCACTCTCCCGGACAATCTCATCAACCTGGAGGAAGAAGATCAGCTGCACAGACCCCTCCGTGGACCACTAGCCCAGTGTGGCCACTTCTAGGCAGACCTCACCTCACTGTGGCCATGAACACAGACCAGGGCTTCTGCTCCCATCTCCTTACCCCATGACCCTCTGCCCTAGGCACTGCCCTCCCCCTCCCCAGGAAGGCTGCCCCATTCTGGCCTCAGGAACCTCCCTTGTTGACCAGAGTTCCCACGACGTTCTCATCACTGCCCTTGGCCCTGCCTGTTGCTGTGTTGTGCCTCTCTGGCCCAGCTCCAGCTGGGCTTCTGAACCCAACCCCCTGGCCTGGCTGAGCCCTCTCCACAGACCTGGTGAGCACCCTCGCTGGGACAGGGCAGCCTCCCTTGCCAGTTCTCCCCTCTGTGACTTTTGTCTTCAATGCATGTTGCTGTTGGCATAAGTACCCAAATTGGAAATAAGGCAGAGAGGTCACAGTGTCCAGTGCTGTCCATGGCCCACCAACACTACTTCATTATCTAGGATAGAGGTGCCTTGAGTGGACTTTCACTGAGGATCAACACCTGGAATGTAGGGAGGACACATGTAACCCTGTGGGTATTCTGTCTTATAGGAGATGATCACTGTGGAAGAGATCACTCCACAGGCTATGGTTTCTTGGCCCTGTCGGACGACACCCAGTTCTGTGTGTACCATGGAGGCCTCACTGGACCGCCCTTCCCCAAATGCCTGCAACGTTCAGCCCTGGAGGGTCTGCACCAGCCCCACTGTCACACTGGCCCTCCTCAGAGAACCGAGCTCAGGCTCCTTTCCACAGCTTGGCTCAGGGGGTCCGTGGTGCTCCCCCCAGGTGGGCACACCAACCATGTCGTGTCCTCTGACCTGCCACCGACCCTCGGATGCTGTCACGTGGCCTGGCGGGCAGGTCCCAGCTCCTGACACCAGTTCAGGAAACACCCCGCCCTTCCCAGCCCTTACCTGCCACTGGATCAGAACAGAGGAGGTGGTGTGTGGTGTCACCGAGACAAAACTTGGAGGCTCTCCCAGACCTGTAATACAAGAAAGAAGAAAGCGAGGATTACCTGGTTCTGCTTGTACTTGGCTGCCAGTCTGGAGAACTGTTCTCATCTCCTGCAGTCCCCACGTCAGCCCTGTGGATTGTAACCCACATCATAGAGTTCACAGCATTGAAATTTGGAGATTTTAAGTGGCTTGTCCAGAGTCACAACACAGACATGTCATGCATCTGGGACAGGAATGTAGTTGGTTCCCTGAGGACAGAGGTCCCTGAATACCTGGGACCTCTAGGTCATGCCCTATACACAAACCAAGGGCTCTTCTCACTCTTTCTGAAAATATCCTGCCCCAAGATTTCTGCAGGAGACAGTTGATGCCTGAAAGAGTTTTCTGGGCTGAGAAAAGACCTCAAACCCTGACCTAGCCTCTTGCCTCTAGATTTTAATCCCTGACCCAAAATCCAATGCAGATGCTCCCAAAGTGAAGCCCCTCCGAAGGGCCGGGGGAAGCCCAACTGTGGCCATCCTCCCCCAGCATCTTTGCACTGTCGGCCTCCTCACGTGGAGCCTTCCTGGTGACCAGCTGACCACCCTCAGTGACCAGTGGAGTGGTATGCTCAGCTCACAGGTTGACTCAGAACCCAGGACATTCCTAAACAACTCTCACATGTCAGCTCTGCCAAGAATTATCTTCCCTTCAACTGACCAACCCTGGCTGAGCAGTTCCTGTCAATTAACTGGGAAAATGGCCATCTAGGCTGGTGCTCTGATAACTTAATGAATGGAGTCTGGGACCCTCAATGTCTGACTATTGATCTGAGCAGCCATCTGAGCAGCCTGGACTAAGATATGGCTGACAGCGGACGGGGGCTGCACTGGCTCTGAGTGGTCACCTTCTCTGCTCCTTCCTTTCCCTCCAAAATCCAGGCTCCATGGGCTCCTCATCTGTCCCTAGGCCCTGCAGTGGCAGGGGACAGAGCCCATCTCGTCTTAGAGCAACCCCTCCACACCACCCCAGGACTCTGATAATCCTCCAGGCCCTCCTTCCTCTGTCACTACTGAGTATTTTTCCAAAGAAAACAAAAATACTAAATCAAAAAGATATACGCACCCCCTATGTTCATTGCAGAATTATTTACAATAGCCAAGATATGGAAGCAACTCAAGTGTCCACCAATAGGTGAATAGATGAAGTTGGGTTACACACACACACACACACACACACACACACACTGGAATATTACTCCAGCATAAAAAAAAATAATGAAATCTGCCATTTGCAACAACATGAATGGATCTAAAGGGTATTATGCTGATTGAAATAAGTCAGTTAGAGAAAGACAAATGCCATGTGATTTCACTCATATGTGGAATATAAAAAAACAAAAGAAATAAACCAGACTCAAATGCAGAGAACAAACTGGTGATTGCCAAAGGGAGGTGGGTTGGGCATGGGTGAAATAGATGAAGGGGATTAAGAGGTACAAACTTCCAAATATAAAATAAATAAGTCATGGAGATGAAAAGTACAGCATAGGGAATACAGTCAATAATATTTTGGGACGCCTGGGTGGCTCAGTCAGTTAAGCATCTGCCTTCGGCTTAGGCCATGATCCCTGTGTCCTGGGACCAAGTTCCGCATCTAGCTCCTTGCTCAATAGGGAGCCTGCTTCTCCCTCTGCCTGCCACCCTCCCTGCTTCTGCTCTCTCTACCTCTCCTTCTTCGACAAATAAATAAAATCTTTAAATAAATAATAATAATATTTTAGTAACACTGTATGGTGACAAATGGTGACTGCACTCGTCATGGTGAACACAGTAACATATAGAATTATCAAATCAATATGTTGTGCACCTAAAACTAATATAACATCATGTGTATATCAATTATACCAGATGTATCTCAATTATACCTCATAATAAAAAAAGAAAATATATACGATGATGAATTATGGTCAGCTCAAAAACATTTGCTAAAAGCAAGATTTCAAATTAATCATTTTCTTGATACTGGAGTAGAAAGAATAAAAACTGGAAAAGACGGTGAGCTGGCAGTCTCTCGCTAAGAATTCCAGGCTGCTCATTGCTCTATCTTTTTGTCTTTAACTAGCATCTGAATGTGTTTCTAAGTACTTGCATGATCACAGACTGTAGTTTTATCTGTGATATCCAAGTCCCTCATTTCAGGTAATACATTTCTATTTATAGTTTTCCCTGCAAAGCCTCAACAAAAGCAAAAATGACAAATTTTGGTTTGCCAATTAATCAATCAACTAATATTGGGTTAAATGTACATAACATAATATTTATCATTTTTACCATTCATAAATGTACAATTCAGTGGCTTAAATACATTAATAATGTTGTATATACCATTACTGTTATCTATATCCAACTTATTCTCATCTTCCCATAAACCACTCTACCCATTAGACAATACTCTCCCTTCTCCCCTCTCCCAGTCACTCTATTCCACTTTCTGTCCCTATGAACTTAACTATTCTGGGTCCTCATAAATGGACCATCATCTTCTTTCTTTCTGGCTCATTTTACTCATAATGTTTTCAAGGTCCATTCATATGATCCATCAAAATTTCATTCCTTTGTGTGGCTGAAAAATATTCCATTATATATATTTCTTTTTTTAAAGTCTAATTTATCTAATAATCTCTACACCCAACTGGGGCTTGATCCCACAATGCTGAGATCACGACCCTATTGAAATCAAGGGTCCAACACCCACTGATTGAGTCACCCAGACACCCCCATCCTAGTAGTTTTAAAGTCATATATCATTGTGGTTTTGATTCAAAACCACATTGAGATACCACCTTGCGCCAGTTAGAATGGCAAAAATTAACAAGGCAGGAAACAACAAATGTTGGAGAGAATGTGGGGAAAGGGGAACCCTCTTACACTGTTGGTGGGAATGCAAGTTGGTACAGCCCTATGGTATACTTTTTTTCTTCGTGACTTACTCATTCCATCCCTCTCACCCCATCCCCACCTCTCTGGCAGCCATCATTTTGTTCTCTGTATTTATGGGTCTGTTTCTACTTGTTTTTTATGTATTCATTTGTTTAATTTTTTTAGATTCCACATGGAAGTAAAATCATATGATATTTGTCTTTTTCTGTCTGACTTATTTCACTTAGCATCATACCCTCTAAATCCATGCATAGTGTCACAAATGGCAAGACCTCATCCTTTTTTATGGCTAAGTAACATTCCATTGCATATATTTACCACATCTTCTTTATGCATTCTTCTTTATCGATGGACACTTAGGTTGTTTCCATGTTTTGACTATTGTAAATAATGGTGCACTAAACATAGGGGCGTGGATATCTTTTTGAATTAGTGTTTTGATTTTCTTTGGGTGAATATTCAGTAGTGGAATTGTTAGATTTTATGGTATTTCTATTTTTAATTTTGTGGGGAACCTCTATACTGTTTTCCATAATGGCTCCACCAATTTATATCCCTACCAAAAGTGCACGAGGTCTCCTTTTTCTCCACATCCTTGCCAATGTTCATTATTTCTTATTGCTCTGTTTTTTGTTTTGTTTGGTTTAATTCTAGCCATTCTGACAGGTGTAAAATGGTATTTCATTGTGGCTTTAATTTGCATTTTCCTGAAATTAGTGGTAGTGAGCATCTTTTCAAGTGTCTCTTGGCCATCTGCATGTCTTCTTTGGACAAATGCTTGTCCTGGTCCTCTGCCCATTTTTTTAATCAGATTTTTCCCCCTTTGGTGTTGAGTTGTAGAGGTTCTTCATACATTTTGGGTATTAACCCCAGGTATATCAGGCATATCATTTGCAAATATCTTCTTCCATTCATTAAGTTGCTTTTTTTTCTTGTATTGATTGTTTCTTTCACTATGCAGTCTTTTTATTTTGTGTAGTCCCAATAGTTTATTTTTGCTTCTGTTTCCTTTGCCTGAAGAGACATCTAGAAAAATGTTGTGAAGGCCAATGTCAAAGAAGTCACTGCCTATGTTTTCTTCTAGGAGTTTTATGATGTTATGCTTCACATTTAGGTCTTTAACGCATTTAAACAATATAGGATTTTAGAGATCAAGAGATTAGACTATTTCTGTCATAACCAGAGCAGTGGTAAAGTAATCATATGCCTAAACACTTAAGTGAGGTAAAACAGCACAGCTTCTTATTTGCTATATTTGGCTAAAGAGAAACATTAAAAAATGATAGTTTACATTTTTTAAGTATCCACAAATATTTATATTTTAGATTATTTTCTTTTAAGACCTAACCAAAAGAATTTACTAATTAGCAAGGAGTAACATACAAGCTATTCATTTTAATAAGCAAGTAAATATGCATTTATTCCAAATCTTCAGTCCCAGTTTACTCATAAAATAAAAACTTAAGCTCAGTAGCAGTGTTTAGAAATAAACCAATGACCAGGAATATATCCAAAGGGAAGAGAAACATTTCCTATAATGTCCCCAGTTTAAAGAGACATGTTTGCTCTTTATTTCTTTTTTTTTTTTAAAGATTTTATTTATTTATTCGATAGAGATAGAGACAGCCAGCGAAGAGAGGGAACACAGTCAGGGGCAGTGGGAGAGGAAGAAGCAGGCTCCTAGCGGAGGAGCCTGATGTGGGGCTCGATCCCATAACGCGGGATCACGCCCTGAGCCGAAGGCAGACGCTTAACCGCTGTGCCACCCAGGCGCCCCTGCTCTTTATTTCTAACCCCAGATGGTCTGGCCAACCTTCATTTTCTTCGTGACTTACTCAGGAAGAGATGGACATAGCACCTGAATAGGAAGAAACATCCTAATGCACAAACTGACACATTGTGAAATTGTCAAATTGGTGCAGTAAGCACAGGGGTGCAGGGGTAGAGAATCTCTTTACCAGGAAAAGCAGATATTACCTACATGACAAGTTTCCTAAAGTCACATTTTATACTTGTTCAACAATAATCCCCACACACCAGAGCATCTGTTCACATGCTTTAAAACACAATTATTTTCTGGTTGTTTATTTATCATGCATCTCTAACACTTGTTGAAAAACAAACAAACAAGCAAACAGTTTTGGGTGCCTTCTAGGCATAAGTTCCTCTGACATGTGCATATACACAAACCGCACACACAAACACACACACAGAGCAAGACAAGGCCATCATCCTCCAAAAGGTAACAGCTAAGTTATAATATCTGTATGAACATAAGTATGTGTTCTGTTTTAATTCACTTTGCCTAAAACCTATAGATAATTTTTAGTCATATAATAAAATCATAGTTATTTTTTGAGTACATTGTTTTAAAAATACATTATCAATGCTTCTCTCAGGTTCTATTTCTTTCCTAGCTTAACATCTTAAAAAGTCATTATTATTTTATTATTATTAATCATTATTATTATTATTTATTATTATTATTTGTTTCTTGGGCTCTGTCAGTCTCTTTTTATGAAGTTCTAAACTTATTGTAACCAAGTAGACAATGTAACTCCCAGAAACATTTATCAAAGAATTAATATCAGCCTGACAAGGAGATGTCTTGTGGGTCTGTTCTTGACCCTTTCTGATTGAATGTCTTTAGTAATGGCTCCTGTAAGGGTACCAGTAGCAGGCATGGAATATTTGCAGTTGACACAAGTATGGAAGTGTTGAGAAATATCACAGATGATAGGATTCATATTCAAAAGATTCCCAGACTTAGCAACATGTCAGACCTAACTAGAAAGAAAATATAACAGGGATAAAATATTGGGCACTGTTCTTGGGTACAAAATATCAAGTTCAATAGGTCAGAATGAGAAAAGCTAGACTCAGCAAAAAGCACTCTGTAAAGTGTCTTGGTTGCATATGAGCTCATTATGAGTGAGCATGGTGAGGTAGCTTTCTTAAAACCCCGAGTAAGGAAGTAGAGGTGAGAATATGTATTACATGCCACTCTCACAGTGTCCTCTCCAATGGTGACATCGAGACATTTTAAAATTTTAGGAGGTAGCATTGATGATGGCTTGAAATACATTAATTTAAGAAATATATAATATTTAACATTGAAGAGAGGATACTAAAAGAAAAAAAATGAATACTGTCTTCAAAATATTTATAGATCTGTCAGGTAGAATAGTACTAATTACGTTTGGAATTCTAGATCAAATGGAGCAGTCCCAGGAATACAATTTTAATTTGAGAGAGACAGCGTTCTTAGCTGTGGAATTATGAAATGGACAACCTTGAGAGGTATAATTTCATAGCAACTGAAGGAATTCATGCAGAAGCTGATGTCCTCTGAGGAGTGGTTAGAAAAAATCAAGCGTTGGATAGTGTTGAACTAGATAAAATGTAAAATCCAATCTTACACTGAAATTGTATGGATGAATTTACTTCATGGCTAAGAGATTCGTTTTTTTCTCTTTTAATTCTAATAAAGAGAGTTGAGTCTATATCCATTATAAGAGGATATCAAAATATCTACAATGGATAAATGTCTAAATTGCTAAACCAGAAAATAATATTATACCTATGTTATTCAAAAATAAATTGGTATATACCCAAAACATGAACAAAAGTGAAAATGGCTGTCTTTGAGCGATAGGACTTGGAGCAGGATGGCAGTAATGGGGGTCTTAAAAGTACACACTTAACACCACCTATTTAACTGTTGTCATACTAGCATGATCTCTTTTTATAAATGCAAAAATATTGTTAATGTCAGTTGAGAATAATAAATATTTTGCTTTTAGATTTTTTTCCACATCTTTTTTGCATATTTCAAAATACGCTACCTAGTACAACTTAGATTTTGTTGATTTCTTTCCTTTTTTTTTTTAATCATTTGAACTGTAATGTCAACAAATCTATAGTGTTTCATGTAGATTCAGAACAAGGTCACATCCACTGCATTATCTTTATTTCCAGAACTTGCAGTACAGGGCCAGTGGAGTAGTTAATACCCAGAACTAAAGAGTTCACCTTCAGAGTGCATTTGAAAATCTCAAATTTTGTTTTTATTTTATTCTGATTTCTAACAGAGACTAAGTAAGTTCTGCAAAATGAAAAAGAGGGTAGGAATCTGGCTGCAGTGTAGTTAAAATAACATCATATATAAAGAAAATTTGCTGTAATCCATTACACCTCTGCACATAAGAGTCTGTCATTTTTTCTCAACCAATCACATGACTTTTCTCCATTTTTCCTCATTATATCACTCAGTAAAATAAGATGGTTTCCTCTCTAGCATTGATATTAGATCTATTTAGAATGTATGGTAAATAGATGGATGACAAATAGATAAATACGATGGACAAAATTACACTCACAAACATATAGACACGTTGTACTCCACTTGGCAAATGTCTACCTATTAGAGGTGCCTAAATTCTACCATTAGAAATGTATTGTATGGTTTAAACAGGTTTTATATTTGGTAGCTATCCATCAAAATTTAAATATCTTTAGGGGCTACTAGCAATTTAAGCCTATTATAAATTTAAACTGCAGGGAATATAGTAAGCCAATACCTCAGTGAATCTCAGGCAACAGAGAAACCATTGTTTGTGAGAAGAGGGTGGGCTTCAGCTCAAGAGGCCTCGATGAGTGCAAAGCCTGGACAAATGCAGCCTGGGCGTGAGTTGAAAAAAGAAGTGCACCGACTGCGATAAGCCAGCACTGAGGGAAATAGTGCCTACAACAATGTGAAAAAAGAAAAACACCAGTAACAATGAAATGCACATGTAGGGAAGAGAATTCAGGAAATCCTGGCTGCAGGTGATAAGGAGAATGTTTTCCTTGAAAAGAAACTGGCTGGTAACAGGGCCATGTGGATCCGGGATCAGGAAAAAAACCCAGTCTCATCAGGAATAAAATGAGATGTGGGTTGTTATCCATTGGGATGGAAGAGAGCATACTGAAAACAAGATGGAAGCATGCCAACCAATTTTAATTCATTTCTGCAAAAAGCTGGCATTTTATCATCGATAGTACTACTTGTCCAAGAATCTCCTTCTTCAGACCAACATCTAGTATGTTATAACATTTAATGAAATTTATTATGCTTACTGACAGGTAAATTTTAACGGGAGAGGGGTTTTAGTCATAATAGCATAATAACAATGTTAGCTATCTATTCAAAGAGATGGTACTTAGGCAAGGATTCTGTGAATTTTTACTTGTTTTATTTTGTTTTGCCATCTTCATGATTTTATTCCCTTTGATCAAATGGGCATATTTTTCACAATGCCTCCAAAATGAAAAATGTAATAAGATTTTAAGATAAATGGATGATAAGGGATTCTTCAAGGTATTATTGACTAAGCATAAGAAACTTGTTTCATTTACAGTATTAACCATATTATGAATTATTTGTGTACAAAAATGCAACTTTGAGAGGATAAGAAACATAAGGGGAAAATTAGAAAGGAAGTACAGATTTGTAGATATATAAATTGGCATTGTGCTTGGCTGTTACCATTTGAATTCATCTCATTCATGGGATTATTGCTATAGAATTAAGCCAGAGTAATAACACCAATGGGGGAAGAAAAGAGTGAAGTGGTAGATGATGGGTTGTATTTCCCTTTGGATGCTAATGGACACATCAAAGAAGGCATGCGTGAGACCTTAGTTTATATAAGGAGAGCTGCTTCTGGGCTTGGTTGGCAAAATGTGATGTATAGTTTGAATGGAAGCTTTTCTCTCCACCTGTGAGTAGAATCCTCCAGTGATTTAGATCCCTGCATGGTAGAAATTTTAGATCATCTATAATTAATAAACTTGACATGGATATTGATATTCTCATAATGAGCAGGATCTTAGCCTTAATTCCCCAGAAACAGAACTTAAGCAAAGGGTTAAGAGCCAACATTTTATTGAGGTGTATAATCTAGGGCACAGGGGAACAAAACAGGGAAGAAGAGAGAGCAAAGAGAGGTGTCTTTTCAATTTAGCTGCAGCTATGGACAACTGGTTTCTCCATTCAGTGGTCTCTCCTAAAGATGTGTATGGAATGCATCTCAAGACTGTTTGTCTGGAGAAAAATAGAGAAATGTTTATCCATTTTTTCCCAAATTCTTGTCTTCAAAAGATCGCTTCACTTGGTTAACTTCCCACACTCCTAGGTAACACATTCTAGAGCACCAGTAGATCATCATGACATTATTCTCCATGTGCCAACAGAAAAGTCCAGAAAAGCAAGTGATAGGCAAGTAGTGTTAGATTTAGTAGGGGAGTTCATGTGTCAGTTATATAAAGAACAAAGCACTTTAGTTGGTCTGAGCTGTTTGCTTGTCAGGCTGATTCAAACTATTATCCCCAAGGGATCTGATCCATAGTTCCTTCTCTCCACAGCCCATAATTGCTGTAATTGCCCATTTACTATTTACTGTTATCATTGAGATGAGAAGCAACAGTAGAGGACATTGTTATTCCTTTGGGTTCTACAATATTTGTCACTGTCCCTATTGTGTAAAAACAACCCTAATTCCTTACGGTAATCTGGGTAAATTACCTCCCTAGTATAGTAACCCCTTTCCTTGCTTCTGGGTACACAAAGTAACCAGGTGGTAGTTCCAACTTCAAGTTACGTGAAATCCTTTCTGTATCCCCTATAGAAGCATTTCCCTCTTAGGAACCATTATCTCTAATCCAGAACAGCCTAATGTGTGGAAATGGGAAGCAGAAATTATTCTACAAGTGGATTACTTAGACACAGTTGTGAGAGGGGTCAACCCTACTTCCACGCTATGGTTCTGAGAATTATGTATTCCAGATATTTGAGTTTCAACACCACATACTGGTTGTTGGTTGTGTCTATCCTGCCTTCTGGAGGAGTAAGCCTCAAACATGCACTGTGGTTTCCTCAAGCTCTACCTTAGTTGAGGCTTTTATAGCTATTCCACTTTTCTGCTAGTTGCTTCCTAGCCCCATTCAACTCATGGCCATGAACACTTTGTCACACTTTCATTCTCCTAAAATCAGTTCTTTTCTCTGAGTTAATGTGCAGAATACCCTTTTAGTTAATCATAGTTTGTCTCTCTTGAAGTATTGATTATTCCAACAATATGAGTGGACTTGGAAGTGGATTTTCCCCCAGTAATCTCTAGATGAGAATAGAGTACAGCCTACATCTTGACTGTAGCCTGTCAGACCTTAAGTAGAGGGCCTAGGTAATCTGTGCCAAGACATTTGACCCAGAGAAACTCTGAGATAATAAATATGTATTGTTTAAGCCACTAAATTTGTGGTGATTTGTTATGCAGTGATAGAAAATTAATACAGTATTTTTCCATTATACAATATAATGATGTTACAAATTCTCAGGAAAATCAATGGGCAGATCTGAAGATATCCAGCTCGCATTGGAAAAATCTAATTGCAAAACCATTTGACATCCCATGGTAAGGTGTTCAGTCTTTACTAGACTCCAGTTATATGCTCCAGAAATTATGACTTTTTTAATAATAATTTTTTATTATGTTATGTTAGTCACCATACAGTATATCCTTGGTTTTTGATGTAGTGTTCCATGATTCATTATTTGTGTATAACACCCAGTGAGAAATTATGACTCTTATCCAGGACCCACAGGTCCATGCTGCAACCCTTATATATGGGCTTGTTGGAGATTTCCTGCAGCATTACTGCCTACTATAGATATGTCTAACATGTTGGATTTTCTTGGTCATGTGCCCCAAGACCAGAGTAGATTGTGTTACAGAGCCCTCTGTTTCTCCAGATCCCAATTAAGCTGGTAGCATTTGAACTTACCCACCAAGCAATGCTTTCTTGAAAAATCCAAAGAGCCCATCCAAACCTGGGCCTCTGTTGGTGATGAAAGGTACACCATGCAATTTCTACCTCATGGCATGCTCCATTTCACTGGACTTCTCTAAATGTGGTCAATTTGGTAAGCCTCTCTGATTTTCCATTAGGTTTACCTGCCACCTTCTATGGTAATATATTTTACTAGGGCCTTTTGATTCTTTGGACTTTATTGTATCAAGTCTAAGATGATGTCATCATTCAGTGAACCAGCATGATGCCCTGCCTAATATCCAGATAACCAAGATGTCTACAGGTTATATTTTGATAGAGGACAGGATAGTTAACATAGTTTAGGAGCAAAACAATGAATTTGTACTTCTGTCCATTTCCCATAGAAACAACATGACTTTGAATTGTTGATCTTAATTGCTTCTCCACTAGAATTGCTCTTGAGACTCTGATCAAATAGTAGCTCTTCCCCTTTGGGAATCTTCCCATCATCAGTTCCCAGGCTTCAGCTTCCCACTGGATAAACTTCCTTTGCTTCTTTCTGTTATCTTCATGAAGTTTTACCTCTGACTCATACTCATCTCTAAATACATTATTTTCTTCGTCTTGTAATTTTATATTGTATGCTTAAACATTAAATCCAGAACCCAAGTCATTAAAAACAAAAGTTGTTTTGCTCTATTCTCTTTCCTTGAGGGAAGGGAAACATTAATCTTAAAATACCACAAGGAGCTTTTTCTAATGTAGTGAAGAAAATGAAAAAAAGAGAAGAAAAATTTCCATATTATATGCACTGAATATTCATATTGTCACTGTTGTTCAGATATTTTCTTTGAGGAAGGAATGATTTTACAGAATAAAATGTTCTAGGCTTTGGACTCAGACAGCCTGGATGTAGTTTGTAGATATTTTACAAACTTCATAATATGAAGTTAAGTTACATAATATCCCTATTGGGTTAATACAAGAATAAGTTTTATATATAATATTCTATATTTGCATACACACATATCATGAATAATATCATGTATCACATGATAGTATTCCATGAATCAAGCTTTCTATCACTTATATGTGTGTTCTCAATATATATCAGAACTAATTATCAAAGTTGTGCTTCTGTGTATTTTTATAATAGGAAATATTTTCTTGGGGCACCTGGGTGGCTCAATTGGTTAGGCGTCTGCCTTCAGCTCATGTCATGATCTTGGAGCCCTGGGATCAAGTCCAACATCGGGCTCCCTGCTCAGCGGGGAGTCTGCTTCTCCTCCTGCCCTTCACCCTGCTCATGTTCTCTCTCTCTCTCTCACTCTCTCTGTCTCTCTCTCAAATAAATAAATAAAATCGTTAAAAAATATATATTTTCTTAGGAAAAGAGGAGATTCATTTAATTCTCAATGTACTATGTAAGCTGTAAAATTTCATACTTCCAGTTGAAAACAGAATCATAATCCATAATGCCTAGAAATGACACCAAAGAAATATATTCAGTGAATGTGACTCCTAGGATATCATCCTACAGAGTATATCTGTCACAATCCAGTCAAAAAAAAAAAAAACAACGCAGAAACCTTTTACTGGTTTTGAAACAGGAAATTTTAATCCTGGGAATTGACTTCAAGGGAACGGAAGAACTGAGAAGCCAATCAAGTGATCCTGAGGAGACATGGAGATCAGGAACACCAGCAAGGCATTCTTTCCGCTAGGCTGCAGTCTCAAAGACAAAGGCATTTTCTAGAGCTCAGGGACAGGGATCATCTGGTGGAAACAGAATCCACAATGGATCTTTCTGCAGAGAGCCACGAAATACGTAGCCACTCTCTGAGCCTTAGCTTGAGGAAGGAGGAGAGGGAGAACACCTTGGCTTCCTCCTGCCTTCCCACTTCACAGTGGGTAAAAGCAGACTGAAGTCAACTGATAAAACAGCCTGGGGCAATGCAGCCTGCCTTATATGAGAGGAAACATGCTCTCAACCACAACTGAGAAATTCCCATTAAGTGGCAATGATATGAAGAACAGGTAAATAGCTTCAGTTCTACTTGATGGATTTGGAAATGTGTCCATGTGGAGTCCGGGGATATGTGGACCTAAAACACTTGAAAATATGTAGCAAGTGTTCAAACTTTGTGACGCTGTAGCTTCAACCTTTAAAAGTGGTTTATTGGAAAGAAAACACTTGCATGGACACTGTTCAAAGAGGTTATTAGGAATAAATTCAGAAGCCAGATAACTTAGTTTGATCATTCACATTTTAAGGGTTTCTCAAGAATGTTTTCAAGTTTTCAAGTGTATCAATTACTAAGTATTAAATTTTCTTAGTAGCAAAATAAATACTTATGGTAGTGCTTAAAATTGGGGCTATTTTTCTTTTGGCAAACATATATTGAGCTCATACCAAATGACAGATCAAGGGCTTAGGGATTCAAAAATTGAGACCCAATTCCCGTTCTAGATTATTTTATATGGGAAAAAAATAACAAAAGACTGCAGTACAAAGGAGAATATAATAATGAATAGGTGAGGTTGCAGTTTGAGGGGGGCTCATTATATTTCAGAAATTTTTAATTGATACATTACATTAAAACATTTCAGCTAATACCCATGATAAGACTGTGGATTGGCATTATACTCCCCCATTTACTAATGAGGAAAGTGAAAGGCAAGCAGAAGAGCTGGTAAGCAGATGAGCCCGGTAGAAACCAATATACACTCTGTTGCTCTTCACTGTCTGTGGCCTCCACATTTCATAACAAGACCTCTTGACATTGTGCATGGTACAGATAATTCAATGAAAGTTTAGATGACAAGATATCTCAGATCTCAAATGTATCAGATGTTTTTCTGATATTAAAAAATCAAACCATAAAAACTGTTCATACCTTAAAAAATGGAAAAAGGGGATTTTTTTAAAGTAAAATCATTGTAGAAATCTTTTTAAAAAATGCTATCAATAATGCCCTAAGCCCATTGGCCTAATCTTTCACTTTAAGAATTAAAAATATCAACAATGACTACGACAATTTAAAAATTTCTAAAAACTCAAAACTAGAAAAGGATGTAAATGGATCAAAAGCCCATGAGCTTCAATGTGAAGTGCATTGCCTGGTGAAAACCATGTGTCAAATAACAGGCATATAAAGTTAAAAGTCAATTCCAGAGGACTCCTCTAGTTTCAAATAACAATAAAAGTTGATTTTGACAAAACCATCAATTCCTTTTTTTAGTCTGTTCAATAAGAAGCGAAGACAAACCACGAAAGGCAGAAAAATAGTAGAAGACAAAGAATAGAGAACAAAGAATAAAGGCAACAAATAAAAAAATAGTAACAAACATGGCAGTTATTAATTCAACTATAGTGATTTTCACTTTGAGCATCAATGGTTTAAATGCACCAATAAGAAGACAGAGATTGTCAAAGTGAATCAAAAGACAAGACCCAACTATGTAATTTATAAGAAATCCACTTTAAGTATAACAACACATATAGATGAAAAATGAAAGAATAGAAAATGATATACCATGCAAACAATAATCAAAAGAAAAAGAGATATTAATTTCAGGCAGAGCTGACTTCAGAGTAAGAAAAGTTGTCAGGGATTAAAAAATAAAAGGCATTACATAATGATAAAGGGTTTAATTTTCCAAGAAAACATAAAAATCCTAACGTGTATGCACCTAACAACAAAGTATAAAAATACATGATCAGGATCAAAAGAAGGGTGTCCTTTTTCACTAGTCCTTTCAACATTGTTTTGGAAGTCCTACCTAATGCAATAAGACAAGATGAAATAAAAGATAATAGTTGGGAAGGAAAAAGTAAACCGTCTGTTCATAGATACCATGATAGTCCTTGCAGAAAATCCAATGGAATGGACAAAAAAAACTTCTTGAACTAATAAGTGATTATAACTAATGAGCTGTCATAAAACTTTGTGGAATTCAAAGTTCACATGCAAAAGCCAGTGTCTTTCCTACATACCAGCAATGAACAGGTGATATTTGAAATTAAAAACAAATTACTGCTTACATTAGCACTCTAAAAAATAAAATACATATGTATAAATTTAACAAAATATGTGCAAGATATAATGCAAACTACAAAACTTTGATGAATGGAATCAAAGAACTAAATAGAAAGGTATTCAATCTTCATGGATAAAAAGGCACAATATTGCCAAAATGTTGGTTCTCCACATTGAGTGCAATCCCAATCAAAATCCCATCAAGTTTTGTGGCGGATATTGATAAACTAATTCTAAAGACTACTATCCAAAATATGCAAAGAACTCTTAAAGCTGAATAATGAGAAAACAACCCAATTATAAAATAGGCCACAGACTTTAACAGAAACCTGACCAATTGCTAAAAAAAATGCTAACCATCATCTAAGCTTCCAGTGAGTTGTAATTACTGATCACAGATCACCATAATAAATTATAATAATAATGAAAAAATTTTAAATATTACTTGAATTACCAAAATGTGACACAGAGACATGACGTGAGCAAATGCTGTTGGGAAAATGGTACTGATAGACTTACTGGAAGCAGTGTTGAGTCAAACTTTCAATTTGTAAAAAACATATCTGCAAAGTGCAATAAAGCAATGCACAATAAAATGAGATATGAATGTATTCCTGAGTGAAAGAAGCCAATCTGGAAAGGCTATACACTGTATAACTACAATTATATGACATTGTGGGAAAGGCAAAACAATGGAGACAGTGAAAAGAGTAGTGGTTGCCAAGGGTTTCAGGAGAGGAAGAGAGAAAAGGCAGAGCACAGTGGATTTTTAGGAAAGTTGAAAATACTTTGTATAACAGAAAATGTTCTGTATGTGCCATTATACCTTTGTCCAAATCCACAGAATGTGCAACATCAAGAGTGATCCTAACGTAAACTGAGGACTTGGTGTGATAATAATTTGTCAGTATCGGTTCATCAGTTGTAGCAAATGTACCACTCTAGTAAGGATGTTGATAATGGGGAGGCTGTACGCATGTCAGGGCAGGAGGCATATGGAAAATCTCTGTACCTTTCTCTCAGTTTTGCTGTGAACCTCAAACTTCTCTGAAAAAAATAGTCTCTTAAAGGGAAAAAGGCACACAAAAGACAATAGTGGATTTTACAAATCACAGATTCCTACCCCTTTAGCAATTCATTTTGTGGAGTTTTGCACCATTTTCCATGACGATCAACAGCTAAATCCCTGGGATTTCCTGAAATCCATGGGAAAGCGGATCTTCTGGAGTCAGACATGTACTAACTTGCAGCTGGGTTGGTACGGCATTGGGATCTTTTCTATTTCTGCAGAAATGGACTTATTGAGAGTATTTAAATTAATTTAGTAAAGGTCACTAAAAATTCATAGCTCAATGTGTCATTTGAAAGTTATTGTTCTGCCTGGTACTAGTTTTGGGTTATTGATTGTTGTTTCTTATATTCTCTGCCACTATCTTAGAAATATTACTACTTTTCATCAGTCAGGTGAAGATGTTTTTTTGTGACTGGGTTAAGCAAGTGTCAACTTGTGTCTTCCTTACGGTTCTGTCTTCTCAAGAGAACACTGTTATTGTCTTTCTTACATGAATGGGTAAATTCTTCACATTCACCTCTCAAAAAAACAGGTAATAAGGTAGATTGCATGCTCATTTTACTGAGTACTCAATTGTTTTTCTTGGTCTCTAAAGAATGGATGATAATAACTGTCTTTAAATTCAAAACTTGAAAAGTGTTCAGGGAGAAAAATGCAGATTTAGTGTCTACAAAAAATAATTCTTTTACTGTATGTTCTTGTCTTCTCAGTGAACAGACTGGGACAATTTCATTTTCAAAAGGTTTGAGACTTTGGTTTAAATAGCAAAGGTTAGACAGAGGACTGTGACCCTTTCTGCTTGTTTTGGTACAATCCACTCCTGTGGTAAAATTACAGCCTTAGAATAAAATCTACAGAGGAAATAACTGCAATGTACAGCAAATACACAGAAGGATAGAGTAAAATCGCTTCAAATATGCACCATTCTTATAAAATTACTTTGTCCCTATTAACAATCTAGTTGAAAGAATAATAAAAAACTAATATTGCTTTTTCTAACTTTATATAAATGTTATAATTTAATTTAGTTATTAATATAAGTATTTATACTTTTTTGCCTATAGAGAATGATATACATGCTGTGTGTGTGTATATATATACACACACACAGCATGTATATCATAATGTTATATATATATATATAATATATTTGCTGGAGTTTATATAGATTAGAGTTATTATATATTTGATGGAGTTTATATAGATTAGAGTTATGATTTATATATTTGCTGGAGTTTATATAGATTAGAGTTATGATTTATATGATTATTTTGTTCATTGGTATATTTTGTTTTATACAAATATAGTGTTTTCTCAGAGTTTTAAGTTTTAGGAAATATTCTATATATATATACAGTCTCAAACATATGAACATATATACACACATATAAATGTATACATATATTAATACATATGCATAGACACATGTTGATAGTCCCTCAAGAACAATCGTATTTCCATGCCATGATTATTTATTGCCATAGTGTAACCAAGCCAACAAGAGTCACCCCTTGGTGAGTCACAGATACACCAGGTGGAGTTGTTGCACAAAGAAAACTTTTTTTGCAGCAAATAAGGAGATTGCAAGGAATTACTTCTAAAGCCGTGACTCCCCGAGCAAAGGTGAATGGGTTCTTTTTATTTAGGGTTAGGAAGAATATTTAAAAAGGACATCCTCATCATCATATGTACAGGTAGACATAAGGTTGCATATACGCCTTAAGGAAACATGCCTATACATACATTCCGTGTTATGTAAATGAGCCTGGTGCTCCTCCTTGGGCAAAGATTTTGGCATTATAATGAGGTAAAGGGAATTGTTGGTCATTCCAGAAGTCACTCTGCGGTCCATCTGCAAAGGCATGAGTCAGGGGTTACTCTCAAAGTGGCCTGGGTGGTCTCAAGCAATAACGAGGGATAGTTTGGGTTTCTATCACTGGATATTATGCACATAGAGGTTTTTGCTGATTTAAGAGATAAGCTGGAAAGAGCTTAAGGAAAAATGTGGAACAAAGGTTGGTAGGTACAAGCTCGTGAGCAGGAAAGGTCAGGTGTTGGGGGCTAGCTGCTAACGATCGAACCAAGCAATGATTAACACAGGTAGTAGGACTTTCCCTTTCGGGAACATTTCTATCTTTTAGATCCTACCATTAAAAAAAGAAAAGAAAAGAAAGGTACCAAGTATTTTCGAGAAAACAAATGTGTGTGTTTTCTTGCAAATAGGTCAATAGTTTAAAAGATATATTTTATATTTATATATTTTATACCTATAGATTATATTTATATTATATGTATATATTTTATATTTTGCATATTCTGGATGTTTTATTTTGAATGAAATCTTTATTTTA
>NW_024426608.1:118008-120734 GCF_017311325.1 Ursus maritimus
AGATAAGCACACTATTTTTTAGTGGCAATTACACAAAATAGAATTTATCAGAATTCCTGTGTTTGTAGGGTACAAACCTGTGAAGTCAGTGAGTATGAAAGTAACAACTTGTGTGAAGGAAACTTGAGATTTTTCCCAAATTTGAAAACAATCCTTAAAGTTATATGATATTGCATTAACAAGTTATAATGCTAAAAATATTTTTTTAAACAACCAATGTTTTAAAAAATCAACCATGCTAGTGGAAAAGTAGAATTTTCTTTTTATTATTTGTATAGAAAATTATACTGAGGCACCAAGGTGGCTTAGTTGGTTAAGTGTCTGATTTTTGATCTCAGCTCAGATCTTGATCTCAGGGTCATGAGTTCAAGGCTCGTGTTGTGCTCTAGCTGGGCTGGAGTCTAGAAGGAAGGAAGGAAGGAAAGGAGGGAGGGAGGGAGGGAGGAGCTTGTGTTGTGCTCTAGCTGGGCTGGAGTCTAGAAGGAAGGAAGGAAGGAAAGGAGGGAGGGAGGGAGGGAGGGAGGAAGGAGGAGGAGGAGGAGGAAGGAAGGAAGGAAGGAAGGAAGGAAGGGAAGGGGAAGGGACAAGGGAAAGGAAGGAAAAAGGAAAGGAAAGGAAAGGAAAGGAAAGGAAAGGAAAGAAGGAAAGGAAAGGAAAGAGAAGAAAGAAAGAAAGAAAGAAAGAAAGAAAGAAAGAAAGAAAGAAAGAAAGAAAGAGAAGGAAAATTATATCACCAAAGCACTGCAATTTGAAGAGGAAGTCAAAGAGCACCCAGCCAAAAATATCAGAAAAGAAGAGTTATAGAAGTACGTCAGAAATAAATAGCATAAACATATGTTATTTCTCTGGACTTTGTGATGTTTAAGGTATTTGTTAGCTTTTTAAAATTTGTAATTTAGGGGAGGAGTTAAGATGGCGGAGGAGTAGGAGACACCTTTTCAGCCGGTCCCCCGAGTCGAGCTGGATAGGTACCAGACCAGCCTAAACAACCACGGAACCAGCCTGAGACGCAGGAAGATGCATCTGGATCTCTAAAAATGAACATCTCCAGTGCTGAGTATTGAGGTACGAAGCGGGGAGCCGTTAAACTGCGCACAGATATCGGAAGATAAATGGAAGGGGGAGGGAGCTGCCACGTTCGGGCACCGGGAAGAGGTAGCCACCTGCATGGGGGAGTGGGAGGGCTTGCAGATGTCACCCACAAAATAGCAGACTGAGACCGTGAGCTGGGAGCGTGGCCACCAGGCTTCTCACAGAACTCCGGAATCCCGGTGTGCTCACCGGAAATAGACTGAGACTGGGAGCTCCGGGATCACGTGGGGGTGGCGGGTGGATGACGGCTGGCGGTGTAAGAAACACAAAGGACAAGATGCGCTGGCCCTGGAAGTGAGGGCTGGGACGCCGGGTGTGGGGCGTACATCCCGGGATGCGGCAGGGTTGAGCAACACCAACAGTAACATAGTTAAAGTGGCCAGAACATTAGTGGAGAATGGGCTGCAATCCCTCTGTTCTGTGACAGAGGCTGAAATTCGGCTGCTGCTGCTCTGACTCTCAGAAGAGGCACAGCAGACCGGCACAGAAAGCCGCCAAAGAACAAAAGCCTGGAAATACCAGCTCACAGTGTGCCCATCCCCATCCCCCCTCGCAGGGGACACGGAGACTCTACCCAAACAGGGTTGCCTGAGTATTGGCATGGCAGGACCCTCCCCCAGAACACAGAAGGCAGCCTGAAAAATCAAGAAGCCCACAACCAGGGTGCCTGGGTGGGGCAGTCATTGAGCACCTGTCTTCTGCTTAGGGCGTGATCCCGGCATTCCGGAAAGGAGTCCCTCATTGGGCTCCTCCGCTGGGAGCCTGCTTCTTCCTCTCCCACTCCCCTGCTTCCGTTCCCTCTCTTGCTGGTTGGCTGCCACATAAATAAATAAAATCTTTAAAGAAGAAGCCCACATCCCCAAGATCCCTATAAAACAAGAGGCACGGCCTGGGACCCAGTCAAAAATTTGGACTCTGGACAACCCCGCAACCTCTCCTCATCAGAATGACAAGAAGGAGAAGCCCCCCCCCAGCAAAGAAAAGACAGTGAGTCTGTGGCCTCTGCCACAGAAATAATGGATATGAATGTAACCAAATGATCAGAAATGGAATTCAGAGTAACAATGGTCAAAATGATGAGTAGAATTGAAAAAAGTATTAACAAAAAGGTTACTGAGAATATAGAATCCCTAAGGACAGAAATGAGAGCGAATCTGACAGAAATTTAAATAACAAAACTCCAGGCCGGGACGGTTTTCCTGGGGAATTCTAACAAACATTCAAAGAAGAAATAATACCTATTCTCCTAAAGCTATTTCAAAAAATAGAAACAGAAGGAAAGCTACTAAACTCATTCTATGAGGCCAATATTACCTTGATCCCCAAACCAGGCAAAGACCCCATCAAAAAGGAGAATTACAGACCGATTTCCCTAATGAATATGGACGCCAAAATCCTCAACAAGACCCTTGCTAATAAAATCCAACAGTACATTAAAAGGATTATCCATCATGATCAAGTGGGATTCATACCTGGGATGCAAGCATGGTTCAACATTCGCAAATCGATCAACGTGATACATCATATCAACAAGAAAAGACTCAGGAACCATATGATCCTCTCAATAGATGCAGAAAAAGCATTTGACAAAATACAGCATCCTTTCCTGATTAAAACCCTTCAAAGTGTAGGAA
>NW_024426608.1:120744-235199 GCF_017311325.1 Ursus maritimus
GGGAAGTTTCATACTGGAATGGCAAAGATCTTTTTAAAAACAGAGCTTCCTACAGACCTAATAAGCACTAGTTGAAGTTAAAACAGCACAAAGTTTAGTTAGCACAATATCATTGGGATGCTTTGAAATTGCACTCTCTTTAGATACAGGAATCTGAACTGGAAAGTCTAGAGTTACAAAGAATGAAGGTATGGTCCCTTCACTCCTTAACATCTCTGTAACCATGCACCACCTTTTGGGGAATAATCATCTTCTGAGAAGATCCATCTGATGACTGAGATACAGAGAATCACAAGTGATTCTCTCAATTGCTTAATAATGAAACTAAGACAAAACAAAACCTATCTTTCTAAGGAAAATAACCCAATGCTTTGTGTGAGAGATAGAACTAAGGAATGATTTAGCTATAGAAAATGCAAGTATGATGATTTCAGTTCCTCTCAAAAGAAAGGGGATGTCTTATGATACCACATACAGAAACCCAAAAGACTACCAAAAATCTATTGGACCAATAAAGGAATTCAGTAAGATGAAAGGATATAAAAATCAATATACAAAAATCCATTACATTTGTATACAAAATAAAGCAGCAGAAGAGATTGAGAAAATAATCCCATTTACAATTGCACCAAAAATAATAAAATATCTAGAGACTAGAGTACCCTGGGTGGCTCAGTCAGTTAAGCGCTCTGTCTTTGGCTAGGTCGTGATCTCAGGGTCCTGGGATGGAGGCCCACATCGGAGCTTCTTGCTCAGTGAGGAGCCTGCTTCTCCCTCTACCTTGCTCCTCTCCCTTGCTTGCCTCTCTGACAAATAAACAAGTAATCTTTAAAAAATATCTAGAATTAAACCCAACCAAAGTGATGAAAGTCTATACTTGAAAACTAGAAAACATTGGATAAAGATATCCAAAGACAACACAAACGGAAAGATATTCCATGCTCATGAATTGAAGGACAAATATTGTTTAATTGTCCATACTACTCCAAAGAAATCTACACATTAAGATGCAAACCCTATCAACATACCAACAGCATTTTTTACAGAAGTAGAACAAACCAATCTCAAAATTTGTATGGAGCCACAAAGACCCTGAATAGCCAAAGCAATCATGAAAAAGAAAAAACAAAAAGGAAGTATCCGTCCCAGATTTCAAGTTATACTCAGAAATTGTAGTAGTCAACGGTATGGTATCGAGCATAAAAATAAACTCAGATCATGGAACAGAATAGAGAGCCCAGAAATAAACCTGTAATTATATAGTCAATTAATCTTTTGACAAAGGAGGCAAGAATATGCAAAGAACAGGGAGTCTCTCAACAAATGATGTTGGGAAATCTCTATGCAAAAGAATGAAACTGGACCACTTTTTTACTTGGTACACAAAAATAAACTCAAAATGGGTTATAAGACCTAAATGTGAAAAACCTCGAAACATAAAATTCTAGAAGAAAGCACAAGCATGTTTACATCTAACACTGCCATAGCAACATTTCTAGATATTTCTCCTGGAGGCAAAGGGAAATAAAAGTAAAAATAAACTATTGGAACTACATCAAAATGAAAAGCAAAGGAAATGACCAACAAAATACAAAAGACAACCTAATGACTAGAGAAGATATTTACAAATGACATAATCAACAAAGGGCTAGTATCCAAGATATAAAGAACTGGATACAACTCAACACCAAAAAAGAAAAATAATACCAATTAAAAATGGGCAGAAGACATGAGAGGTTACTCAAAAAAATTAAAAATAAACTTACCATATGATGCAGTAATACAAAAACACCACGCGGCTGAATATATGTACCCCTATGTTTTATTTGCAGCATTATTTATGCCACCATAATATCATCAGAGTGTCCAACACTTTAGATGAATAGATAAAGAAGTTGGGATATATATAAACAATGGAATATTACTCAGCTACAAGAAAAGAATGAAATCTTGCCATTTGCAACATGAATGGATCTAGAGAGTATAAATGCTCAGTGCAATAAGTCAGAGAAAGAGACAAATCCACTATGATTTCACTCATATGTGGAATTTAAGAAACAAAACAAAGGAAAAAAGTAACTAACCAAAAACAGACTCTTGCTACAGGGAACAAACTGATGGTTATCAGAAGGGAGGTGGGTGGGGGGGATGGGTGAAATAGGTGACATAAAGGATTAAGAGTACATTTATCACAATGAGCACTGAGTAATGTATGGAATTGTTGAATCACTTATATTGTACACCTGAAACTAATATAACACTGTATGTTAACTATATTGAATTAAAATAATAGACCAATAAAGTCACTTTCATATTAAAAAAAAAAGAAGGATTTCTTAACATGGGTTTTAAATATTTTTTTTTTTTTACTTTATTTTTTATTTTTTTTAAAGATTTTATTTGATTGAGAGAGAGTGAGAGAGAAGAAAGAGAGAACATGAGACCGCGAGAGTGGGAGAGGGTGAAGCAGGCTCCCTGATGAGCAGAGGCGATCAAGGGCTTGATCCGCGGACTCCAGGGATCAAGACCTGAGAAACTTAAGAAAGCAGACGCAACCAACTCAGGAGCCACCTAGGTGTTCCTTAACTATTTCTTTTGAAAAACTCTACAAAAAAACCTATTATCCTTTTCAGCCTAATATAAAAAGTGGAAAATTACCATATAAATAAAATTTGCACGTAATGTTTCATTTTCTTTTGAAAATATATCCAGGGTAGAAAAATGTTGCTTTTGTATAATGTTATGACTCAACATCTATCTATCTATATCTTTTGTGTATATGTACACACATTATATATCAAGGATTATCCCTTTTTAAAAATTTTTCTTATGCTCACGCTGTTACGTGCATTTGAACATTAAGATACTAAATTTAAGAACTTCTTTTAATGAAAAGTTTCAAGTTTATTAATTTAGTTTTTCTAATAAAAATGAAGAAAACAAGGCATTTTACAGGAGGCTTGACTATAATCACTGTTATATAGCCAATGGAAGGGAAAGGGGATAAAAAAATATCTTATGGAGTTAACAATGGTTAATTAGTATTTCATGTTAAAGTAAAGGCATTCAGCCCATTAAAATAATATTAAATGGCTCAAGTGGCATAAAAATGCTCCCAAGTTTGAGTAACAAGATCTAACAGATTGATTAAGAGTTGGTTTGGGTCTTCAGAGTTCAACTCTAGAGGCGGCTTGTCTCTGCCACCTTACTTTTACAACAACATTTTCAGTGCACAGTGATTACTCATTGGGTTTTCCTTTCTCTCTGAATGGTTTATGGCAACAGGAGTCATTGGCCATGAAATTGCAGGAGGTGTCCTGAATAAATACTATCATTGACTGAAGGGAAACAGTCTGCACACATTTGTGCAGATTTCTCTTTTTTTTTAAAGATTTTATTTATTTATTCGACAGAGAGTAGAGACAGCCAGCGAGAGAGGGGAACACAAGCAGGGGGGAGTGGGAGAGGAAGAAGCAGGCTCACAGCGGAGGACCCGATGGGGGCTGGATCCCATCGCCCGGGATCACGCCTGAGCTGAAGGCAGAAGCTTAATCATGCTAGTGAACCCAGGCGCTCCTGTGCAGATTTCTATAACACCTAATGTAAAACAAGGCATCACATCGACCTGGCGAGGTGGTTCTCCCCTTCCTCCCTCCTTCTTCTTCCTAATGGAAATATCCTGATTTGAGTGGGCAAAGGCTGGATATGTTTCCTTAAGTGAAAAGAATGGAGACATCGGTGGAACCCTCTGCAAGATTAAAACCCATTCATATACACACCCATTTCCTCCTAGTAAAAAAAAAGCTATAAATTAACTTACTGAAGAAACACAGGCAAGTATATGTATAGTACCATATGCATATATGCACATATATCTGCATATTTAATTTACCTATTTGAAATCTTTTCCCCCATCGAAATTCAAACAAGTCCTTAATGAGTCTTCATCTGTCCCTTCATTTGTTCATTTGTCATGAGTCCTCAGAAATGTAGACTCCATTTTATGAATGAATATAAAATGTTCCTTGAATAGTGAATGCTTTCTTTAATAAAGGAGAATTTAGGTTAAAGCAAGGGGAATAATACCAGTTCTTGAGAGGCCTTAGTATTATTTTTTTCTAAAGTTTTAATTCATTTTCATCTTCACTAAAAAGAAAAATGTGAAATTATTCTACAGGTTTCCATTTAGCACACAAGTGAGTTCTAAGATATATTATCTAGGGGAATTAAGACAGCCGAAATTATCCTGATATAAGAGAAAATCAATAGTATTCAGTAATGTGTATTTGCATTTTATTTTAGTGAATGTTAGGATAACAACATATACGTGTTAAACCACAAGCATCCTTACTGGCTTTAAAATATGTGTTTAGGGATTTCGGCTGCCACATATCCTGCCAGATGCCGGTTTTGGTCTATTCCACAGATGCGGAATGAAGAAACTTGCTCTGCAGAAGTGCCAGGGCCTGCATTACGTGCTTTCCTCTCTGCCACGGAGCTGCCTGCAGTTCGCCCTCAGATCTCTGCCCATCAAACAATCTTTGCCTTGAGTTTCAATGTGCTGATCATAATAACAAAGACGAGTGAGAGCTACTTTCAGTTACATGAATTTAGAGCTGAAGAGCTCTAATTCTTTTTTTTCGTGGTTATTCAGATGAAATTGTATAACACAAAAGAAACTTACAAGGTTAAAAATTAAAGGCCAAAATAACATTTAAATAGGATGAAACACAGCATAATCAAAAAGAGGTAGACCAGTTTCCAAAAGTCACTAAAGAAAACTAATCTCATAAATTTATAATGAGTACTATGTATATAAAGATATGTGTACATAATAAAAGCTTAAAGACTATCTTTTGAGCGCAAACATTTGTAATATAAATAACCTTTTCAGCAAAAGCGTGTCACAGGGATATTTTGAAACTTCACAAACACTTGTCAAGGGAAATTAATTTCCACTTGAAATAAGGTAATGTGAATGTCAAAAATGCCCTTTGGAAATTTAATCACAAAACAAAAGATCATGCCTAAGGAGTAAATTTACATACAAAAATAATCTATCACATGGCCTAAATGTTGCTTTATTGCAACCCAGTTTAGTAAAGTAATCTAGCTGTGGATCTTAGGTGAGCCATTTAGTTTTCAGTGTGCGATATAAATAACTGACTTGTGAGGGTAGAGTGAGGCATGTATTCAATAATCATAATAAATAACAAAGCAAGTCCATGATACCTTATTTTAAAAATTGTAAGATATCTTTATATCCATACATCTATATGTATAGACAGAGGAGTTATTTACATAACTAATGATGGCTATACTTTTCCTATTTCCATGATAAAACACAAGTATACATGTACTTATAAAAAATTTAATTTTTTAGATTTGATAATAGCTTTCATTACATTATGAAATATTCTTCATATCAAAGGAAGAAAAGTCCTATAGATCTTCTCTTCTCTTCCAAGAGTAATAACAAGAGGGATTTGTTCAAAATTTTTAAAATGACTGTTGAAAAATGTTGAAAAGCTATCAGAGATTTTTTACCGTAAACAAAATAAATTAAAATCATGGCTAGAGCTTTGGGATGTTTTTGTAAAAACCTATAAACTTTTATGTTTGGAAATCAAACTGGCAAACATCGAATGATTGCTTTTTTTAGCCTTCCAGAAATCCAGGTTTGGGTGACTAAGAGACACAGTAAGAAGAGGTTTGCATATGTACATATTTACCTTTAGACACAGACCAAAACAAACAAATATGAAAAGCTGAATGAAATCCGCGTTGTCAAATTTGTTATACTGTGAAAAAGGGGTCAGTCTCATTATAAGAGCAGAAGATTTTTACTTTATTTCAATTCCCCAAACTATTCTTTGTAGAACTCATCATAGCAGCATTCTTGTGGCAAAGCGAAATGAGCATATTGTTCATATCAGTAGAGGGGAATCACAAAGAATTCTTGACTTACTCCAGTTTCAGAGACCACAGAGAGAAAATTAAAATTAAACTTTAAAGGTGAAACACTCAAGACTAAACTAATAAAACATACGATTTTAAAATTGAAATAATTCTGAATTTTATAGGCATATGAATATTACACTGACTTGAATCTAGTTTCATGGTGTGATGAATAAAGCAGCACTGTCAATGAGATTAAGTCAAGCTGGGTCCCTAAAATAACACTGAGTGAGCAGTTATTTCATGATTCATCTTAGTTTCCTCTTCTAAAAAAATTGTTATTAACAAGCTAAGATAGCTCGTTATTGAATAAATAAATGAATAATAATGAATGAATAAATGAAGGGATGTATAGCTCAAATATAATCTTCTCAAAAAACTGGTGACTCTTTTCCTAAGAGATTTCCAGAATCATGCACTTCTGGATTGTGTCTACACTTTCAGTTGGAAACTTCTTCTAACTTTTGCTTTTATATTATGATCATGTGATTTTTATTTCTCTGTGACTTTCTGGTGGCAAAGAGCACATTTTCTGTTTGCCTTTTCATTCTTAACACAAAAAGTATGGCATTTTGCATATTAAAGGTATAGGAATGTTTGACAAAAGAATTAAAGGAAAGAAGAAATAGGCTTCCTAAGCATGGAGCTCACTCCATTGACAGTATCAATTAGAGTATTACAAACTCAAGACCTTTTATTTCATTCCTTCACTTGAATATTGGTAGAGTGCTTAATATAAAGTAAATGCATCATTAGCTACCGAATCCAGCTTTCCACTGAAGATAAACATCCATGAACGCTAACAAAGGGAGAGGAGGAAAATCCCCAGGAACAAAGCCCGAGGCTAAAGCCTGGGGGCAGGAGATAGGAAGTTACTATGGGCTCCATAAAAACCTAGTTAGGGTGCTGTTGGCTGTTAACGCTTTCTGGTTATCCAGTTCCTTCATTTTGTATTATGAAGGGATCACCTTAATGATAAAAATTCCCTGTAGGTCTAACATTTTATTTTTGTGATCGATAGCTGTACTGTTCAGGACAAGCTCTGTAGGTCTCTCATCACATTGCATGAAGTACGGCATCAAATCAATTCTAATGGAGTATCAACAGGGGAAACCAGACTTCTAAAATGATTCTATGTGCAAAAAGCAGCACAAACGGAGGCAATGAGGGGCAAGTCCTGGTGGTGGTGTGTAGTGGGGAAGAAAGCTTCAAGAGAAGTGTTACCAAAACTAGCTGGACACTAAAACCTGTAGCTTTCAGGGTGAATTTTAGGGACACAACAGGGGACATAATGGAATAGTGCCGATCAATGTCAAGAACAACATGTGCAAAGAATGAAGGTTTGAAGCAGTGGGAACATAAAGGAAATTAAAGATAGCTTTGGTTTTGTTGGAGAATTAATCAGTGTGATGGAGACTGAGTCATGGCAATAGCCAGACCTAAAGGATCTTGGATTCCATGTCACATGGTGTAGACATTCTTATGCTGTGCGGTGATGGACCATTAGGAGGGCGCTGTTTACAATGGAGCGACATGACCAATCATTGTTTGCAAAGCTCATGAGCGGCTGCTGTAGAACCAACTCAAGGAAATAAAAGGAAAAGCAGTGGGTCTCTAAGAGGGAAGTGAGGTGAAACTGCAGGGGAGATGGTGAAGGCGTAAAGCTGGAACAGGAGCAGTGACCTGGAAAGGGCGCAGGACAAGAGATTTGTGAGGAAGAATTAGCAACAAGATTTGTTAATAGACTAGATTTGGAATCAAGGAAGAATTTACAGGGCGATAGAGGTAGATTCTTTAGGATCGGGCAACTGAGGGGAGACTGATGTCATTAAATGAGATGGGCAAGGTAGAAGCATAAACATGCTGGTGGAAGAAAGGTGGCCGGGATGGTTTTAAATATGTTAAATCTGAAGTGCCTTGTGGAACATTCCAGGAAGGAATAGCCTTTGCAATTAGTCGGCCAACAGTCCCTGCCTTGAAAGTCAACATCATGCTCACCCTTCCTCATTTCCTCCCGTTCTCAGCTTTCCTGCTCTAGCAGCACTACATTCTTTTAGATTCCTTGAACATGAAACAGTTTTCTGCCCAAGCTTTTGCATTTATTATTTACTCTATTTAAAATAATTTCTGAGGGCACCTGGGTGGCTCAGTCGTTAAGTATTCTGCCTTCAGCTCAGGTCATGAATTTGAGGGTCCTGGGATCAAGCCCCACGCAGGCTTCCTGCTCAGCGGGAGCATGCTTCCTTCTTTTCCCTCTGTTTCTCCACCCTGCTGCTCCACTTACTACTCTCTCTCTCTCAAATAAATAACAAATTATTAAAAAATTTCTAAGGTGCCTCGGTGGCTCAGTCTGTTGAGTGTCTGACTCTAGATTTCAGCTCAGGTCATGATCTCAGGATCCTGGGATCCAGTCCCACATAGGGCTCCCAGCTGAGCAGAGAGTCTGCTTGAGAGTCTTTTCTCTCCCTGCCTCGGCCCCTCTCCACACTCCACATGTGTGCTCTCTCTCGTCTCTAAATGGTATTTTCTCCTAAAATATTATAGCAATGGTTTATGTTTATTATTATGTCTCAGAATACTGTCTTTTAGAATCCCTTCAAGTACTATCTCAGGTTGCTCATTACCCCAGTCATCTTTATCAATTCCTATTTTATTTCCTGCATTGCTTATGTGACTATCTAAAATAGTCTTGGTTATTTATATATTTACTTGCTAATTGGTTGTTCCCTCCCCACCTGACAAAAGCTCTTGTGGGAACATGGATTGTTATTCAAGCTGTTTCTACACCCACATCTAGAACAGAGCCCCATAATGGACTAAAATGCCCTGTCCGAAATTTATTCAATGAATAACTGAACCTATGGCTATGGAATATGGAGAAAGGGTGAGGCTGATAGCTCAGTGGGGGGCACAAAAGAAGTTACTGAAGTTTCAATTGTCCAAGCCCCTTCTACAGCTCTGGTAAAGCTCCTAGCAATGGGTTCACACAATCGGATTTTGTGTGTGTGTGAAATTCACAAAATAAGATATTTTAACCATGGTAAAAGTACTATATTTTTTTAACTCTGACCTTTTCTACTCTACCCTCCTCATGTCAGGTGATGTTGAAAAAGGCATATTTGAAATCTGGCTAGAAAAGTTAAGTTGGGATACATTTAGTTTGGTTTTAAAGGATGATATTATATAGTTCGTAAAATTAAAAAACATAAATGCAGAATTACATACAGACAGGGATACTTACTTAGAATGAGAAAAGAAATAATAAATTACAAATTTTATTTATTTTTATTTTTTAATTAATGATTTTTATTATATTATAATAATATTATTATATTATGATAGTCACCATACAGTACATCCCGGTTCCGATGTAAGCTCGATGATTCATTAGTTGCGTATAACCCCAGTGCACCATGCAATACATGCCCTCCTTACTACCCATCACCGGTTATCCCATTCCCCACACCTCCCTCCCTCTGAGGCCCTCAGTTTGTTTCTCATAGTCCATAGTCTCTCATGTTTCATTCCCCTTCACATTTACCCCCTTTTCTTTATCCTTTCTCCCACCGATCTTCCTAGTTCTTATGTTCCATAGATGAGAGAAAATCATATGATAGTTGTCTTTCTCTTGACTTATTTCACTTAGCATTGATCTCTCCAGTGCTGTCCATGTTCTTTCTGATAGCTGAGCAATTTCCATTGTATATATGGACCGCAACTTCAATCCAGTCATCTGTTGAAGGAGCATCTCTGGCTCCTTCCACGATTTAGCTATTGTGACATTGCTGCTATGATTGTGGTGCATATGGCCCTCTGCTTCACTACGTCTGTATCTTTGGGGTAAACACCCATTAGTGCAATGGCTGGGTCATAGGGTGCGCTCAATTTTTAACGTTTTAAGGGACCTCCACACTGTTTTCCAGAGTGGCTGTACCAACTTGCATTCCACCAACAATGTGGGAGGGATCCCTTTCTCCATATCCTCTCCAACAATTGTTGTTTCTTCTTGCCTTGTCTATTTTTGCCATTCTAACTGGAGTAAGGTGGTATCTCAGTGTGGTTTGATTTAATTTTCCTGATGGCTAATGATTTTGAACATTTTTTCATGTGTCTGTTAGCCATTTGTGGATGTCTTCATGGAAAAGTGTCTGTTCATATCTTCTGCCCATTTTTTGATTTGTTTATTTTGTTTCTCATATATTAGGTTTGAGAGAGATCTTTGTAGATCTTGGATGCAGTCCTTTATCTGTAGTGTCATTTGCAAATACATTCTCCCATTCAGTGGGCTTCTCTTTAGTTTTTTTGACTGTTTCCTTTTGGTCTCTGCAGAAGCTTTTTAATCTTGATGAAGTCCCATAAGTTCATTTTATCTTTTTGTTTCTCTTGCCTTTGAGAATGTGTCATGAAAAAGGTTGCTTTGGCCAATGTCATAGACGTTGTTGCCTATGTTCTCCTCTAAATTTTGATGATTCCTGCCTCACATCGAGGTCTTTCATCCATTTGGAATTTATTTTTGTGTATGGTGTGAGAGAGAGTGGTCAAGTTTCATTCTTTTGCATGTAGCTGTCCAATTTTCCCAGCACCATTTATTGAAGGACTGTCTTTTCCCACCGGATGTTTTTTCCTGCTTTATCAAATATTAGTTGCCCAAAAGAGCCGAGGTCCATTTCTGGTCTCTATTCTGTTCCATTGGTCTATGTGTTCGTTTTTGTGCCAGTACCATGCTGTCTTTGTGATCACAGCTTTGTAGTACTGCTGCCGGAAATCTGGCATTGTGGATGCTCCCAGCTTTGTTTTTCATTTTTTCCTTTTCAACATTCCTTGAGTTCGGGGCCTTTTCTGGTTCCATAAATTTAAGGACTATTTGTTCAGTTCTTTGAAAATGTCCTCGGTATTTTTGATCGGGATAGCATTGAAAGTGTAGATTGCTCTGCGGAGCATGGACATTTAACTATGTTAATTCTTCCGATCCATGAGCATGGAATATCTTCTTCCATCTTTTATGTCTTCCTTAATGTCTTTCAAGAGTGATTTATAGTTTCTAGAACCATAGTCCTTTAACTGCGTCTCTGGTTAAGTTAATTCGCAAGGTAAGCGTATGGTTTTTGGTTCTATTGTAAATGGATGGATTCCTAATTTCTTCTTTCTTCGGTCTCGTTATTCGTGTATAGGCAAATGCAACTGATTTCTGAGTATTGATTTTATCCCGCCACATTACTGAATTGCTCTATAACTTCTAATAGTTTGGGGAGTGGATTCTTTTGGGTTTCTCATTATAGAGATATCATGTCATCTGTGAAGAGACGCATTTTGACTTCTTCTTTGCTTTGATTTTGGATACCTTTGATCCCTTTTTGTTGTCCGATTGCTGTTGCAAGGACTTCTAGTAGTATGTTGAATAATAGTAGCAGAATGGGCATCCTTATGTGCGTTCTTGATCTAAGGGAAAGGCTTCCAGCTTTTCTCCCCATTGAGAATAATATTTGCAGTAGGCTTTTCATAGATGGCTTTTATGAGATTGAGAAATGTACCCTCATTCCTACACTTTGAAGGGTTTTAATCAGGAAAGGATGCTGTATTTTGTCAAATGCTTTTTTCTGCATCTATTGAGAGGATCATATGGTTCTAAGATCTTTTCTTGTTGATATGATGTATCACGTTGATCGATTTGCGAATGTTGAACCATGCTTGCATCCCAGGTATGAATCCCACTTGATCATGATGGATAATCCTTTTAATGTACTGTTGGATTTTATTAGCAAGGGTCTTGTTGAGGATTTTGGCGTCTCATATTCATTAGGGAAATCGGTCTGTAATTCTCCTTTTGATGGGTCTTTGCACAGTTTTGGGATCAGAGGTAATATTATTCATAGAATGAGTTTAGTAGCTTCCTTCTGTTTCTATTTTTTTTGAAATGCTTTAGGAGAATAGGTATTATTTTTCTTTGAATGTTTGTTAGAATTCCCAGGAAAACTCGTCCCGCCTGGAGTTTTGTTATTTAAATTTCTGTCAGATTCAGCCTCATTTCTGTCCTTAGGGATTCTATATTCTCAGTAACCTTTTTGTTAATACTTTTTTCAATTCTACTCATCATTTTGACCATTGTTACTTCTGGATTCCATTTCTGATCATTTGGTTACATTCATGCTCCATTATTTCTGTGGCAGAGGCCACAGACTCACTGTCTTTTCTTTGCTGGGAGGCTTCTCCTTCTTGTCATTCTGATGAGGGGAGAGGTTGCGGGGTTGTCCAGAGTCCAAATTTTTGACTGGGTCCCAGGCCGAACTATATAATATCATCCTTTAAAAACCAAACTAAATGTATCCCAACTTAACTTTTCAAGCCAGATTTCAAATATGCCTTTTTCAACATCACCTGACATGAGGAGGGTAGAGTAGAAAAGGTCAGAGTTAAAAAAATATAGTACTTTTACCATGGTTAAAATATCTTATTTTGTGAATTTCACACACACACAAAATCCGATTGTGTGAACCCATTGCTAGGAGCTTTACCAGAGCTGTAGAAGGGGCTTGGACAATTGAAACTTCCCAGTAATTCTTCTTGTGCCCCCCACTGAGTATCAGCCCACCCTTTCTCCATAATTCCATAGCCATAGGTTCAGTTATTCATTGAATAAATTTCGGCAGGGCATTTAGTACATATGGGGCTCTGTTCTAGATGTGGGTGTAGAAACAGCGAATAACAATCCATGTTCCCACAGAGCTTTTTTGTCAGGTGGGGAGGGGGGAACAACCAATTAGCAAGTAAATATATAAATAACCAAGACTATTTTAGATAGTCACATAAGCAATGCAGGAAATAAAATAGGAATTGATAAAGATGACTGGGGTAATGAGCAACCTGAGATAGTACTCGAAGGGGATTCTAAGAAGACAGTATTCTGAGACATAATAATAAACATAAACCATTGCTATAAATATTTTAGGAGAAATAATTTTAGAGAGAGAGAGTGAGCACACATGTGAGTGGGGAGGAGGGGCCGAGGCAGAGGGAGAGAAAGAATCTCAAGCTGACTCTCTGCTCAGCTGGGAGCCCTATGTGGGACTGGATCCCAGGATCCTGAGATCATGACCTGAGCTGAAATCTAGAGTCAGACACTCAACAGACTGAGCCACCGAGGCACCTTAGAAATTTTTTTTTAATAATTTGTTATTTATTTGAGAGAGAGAGAGTAAGCAGGAGCAGCAGGGTGGAGAAACAGAGGGAAAAGAAGAAGCATGCTCCCCGCTGAGCAGGAAGCCTGACGTGGGGCTTGATCCCAGGACCTCAAATTCATGACCTGAGCTGAAGGCAGATACTTAACCGACTGAGCCACCCAGGTGCCCCTCAGAAATTATTTTAAATAGAGTAAATAATAAATGCAAAAGCTTGGGGCAGAAAACTGTTTCATGTTCAAGGAATCTAAAGAATGTAGTGTTGGCTAGAGCAGGAAAGCAGAGAACGGGAGGAAATGAGGAAGGGGTGAGAGCATGATGTTAGACTTTCAAGGCAGGACTGTTGGACTAATTGCAAAAGGCTATTCCTTCCTGAATGTTCCAAAGGCACTTCAGATTTAACATATTTAAAACCAAATTCGCCACCTTTCTTCCACCAGCATGTTTATGCTTCTACCTTGCCCATCTCATTTAATGACATCATCTCCCCTCAGTTGCCCGACCTAAAAGAATCTCCTACTCTGCCCTGTAATTCTTCCTTGATTCCAAATCTAGTCTATTAACAAATCTTATTTGCTGATTCTTCCTCACAAATCTCTCTTGTCCTGCGCCCCTTTCCAGGTCACTGCTCCTGTTCCAGTTTACCCCTTCACCATCTCCCCTGCAGTTTCACCTCACTTCCCTCTTAGAGACCCACTGCTTTTCCTTTTATTTCCTTGAGTTGGTCTTTACACAGCAGCCGTCATGAGCTTTGCAAACAATGATTGGTCATGTCGCTCCCATTGTAACAGCGCCCTCCCTAATGGTCCATCACCGCTAAAGCGTAAGAATGTCTACACCATTGGACATGGGAATCCAAGATCCTTTAGGTCTGGCTATTGCTCATGACTCCAGTCTCCATCACACGTAGATTAATTCTCCAACAAAACCAAGCTATTCTCTTAATTTCCTTTATGTTCCCACTGCTTCAAACCTTCATTCTTTGCACATGTTGTTCTTGACATTGATGGCGACTATTCCATTATGTCCCCTGCTGTGTCCTCAAAATTCACCCTGAAAGCATACGGTTTAGTGTCCACGTCTTGGTAACACTTCTCTTGAAGCTTTCTCTCCCCACTACACACCACCACCAGACTTGCCCTCCATTGCCTCCTGTTTGTGCTGCTTTTTGCACATAGAATCATTTTAGAAGTCTGGTTTCCCCCCTGTTGATAACCCATTAGAATGATTTGATGCCGTACTTCATGCAATGTGATGAAGCCTACAGAGCTTGTCCTGAACAGTACAGCTATCGATCACAAAAATAAAATGTTAGACCTACAGGGAATTTTTATCATTAAGGTGATCCCTTCATAATACAAATGAAGGAACTGATAACCAGAAAGCGTTAAGCAGCCAACAGCACCCTAACTAGGTTTTATGGAGCCCATAGTAACTTCCTATCTCCTGCCCCCAGGCTTTAGCCTCGGGCTTGTGTCATGGGGATTTCTCCCTCCTCTCCCTTAGTTACGGTTCATGGATGTTATCTTCAATGGAAAGCTGATCGGTAGCTATGGATGCATTTACTTTATATTAAGCACTCTACCAACATTCCTGAAGGGATGAAATAAAAGGCTTGAGTTTGTAATGATCTAATTGATACTGTCAATGGAGTGAGACTAAGCTTAGGAAGCCTATTGCTTCATTCCTTAATTCTTTTGTCAAACATTCCCTAATCATCTTTAATATGCAAAATGCCACACTTTGTGTTGAGAATGAAAAGGCAAACAGAAAATGTGCTCTTTGCACACCAGAAAGTCACAGAGAAATAAAACACATGATCATAATACTAAAGCAAAGTTAGAAAAGCCATACTGAAAGTGTGACTAAATCAAGAAGTGCATGATTCTGGAAATCTCTTAGGAAAGAGTCACCAAGTTTTTTAGAGAAGATTATATTTGAGCTATACATTCCTTCATTTATTCATTCATTATTATTCATTTATTTATTATTAACGAGCACTTAGCTTGTTAATGACAATTTTTTTAAGAAGACGAAACTAAAGGATGAATCATGAAATAACTGCTCAATCAGTGTTATTTTTAGGGGCAGCTTGACTTAATCTCATTGACAGTGCTGCTTTATTCATCACACCATGAAACTAGATTCAAGTCAGTGATATTCATATGCCTATAAAATTCAGAATTATTTCAATTTTTAAAATCGTATGTTTTATTAGTTTAGTCTTGAGTGTTTCACCTTTAAAGTTTAATTTTAATTTTCTCTCTGTGGTCTCTGAAACTGGAGTAAGTCCAGAATTCTTTTGTGATTCCCCCTCTACTGATATGAACAACATGCTCATTTCGCTTTGCCACAAGAATGCTGCTATGATGAGTTCTACAAAGAATAGTTTGGGAAATTGAAATAAAGTAAAAATCTTCTGCTCTTATAATGAGACTATCTCCTATTTCACAGTATAACAAATTTGACAAACGGCTATTTCATTCAGCTTTTCATATTTGTTTGCTTGGTCTGTGTCTAAAGGTAAATATGTACATATGCAAACCTCTTCTTACTGTGTCTCTTAGTCACCCAAACCCTGGATTTCTGGAAGGCTAAAAAAGAAGCAATCATTCGATGTTGCCAGTTTGATTTCCAAACATAAAAGTTTATAAGGTTTTACAAAAACATCCCAAAGCTCTAGCCATGCATTTTAATTTATTTTGTTTACGGTAAAAAATCTCTGATAGCTTTTCAACATTTTTCAACAGTCATTTTAAAATTTTGAACAAATCTGCCTCTTGTTATTACTCTTGGAAGAGAAGATCCTATAGGACTTTTCTTCCTTTGATATGAAGAATATTTCATAATGTAATAAACTATTATCAAATCTAAAAATTAAATTTTTTATAAGTACATGTATACTTGTGTTTATCATGGAAATAGGAAAGTATAGCCATCATTAGTTATGTAAATAACTCCTGTCTATACATATAGATGTATGGATATAAAGATATCTTACAATTTTTAAAATAAGGTATCATGGACTTGCTTTGTTATTTTTATGATTATTGAATACATGCCTCACTCTACCCTCACAAGTCAGTTATTTATATGCGCACACTGAAACTAAATGGCTCACCTAAGATCACACAGCTAGATTACTTACTAAACTGGGTTGCAATAAAGCAACATTTAGGCCATGTGATAGATTATTTTTTTGTATGTAAATTTACTCCTTAGGCATGATCTTTTGTTTTGTGATTAAATTTCCAAAGGGCATTTTTGACATTCACATTACCTTATTTCAAGTGGAAATTAATTTCCCCTTGACAAGTGTTGTGAGTTTCAAAATATCCCTGTGCACACGTTTGCTGAAAAGGTTATTTATATTACAAATGTTTGCGTCAAAGATATCTAAGCTTTTATTATGTACACATATCTTTATATACATAGTACTCATTATAAATTTATGAGATTAGTTTTCTTTAGTGACTTTTGGAAACTGGTCTACCTCTTTTTGATTATGCTGTGTGTTTCACATCCTATTTAAATGTTATTTTGGCCTTTAATTTTTAACCTTGTAAGTTTCATTACTGTGTTATACAATTTCATCTGAATAACCACGACAAAAAAAAGAATTAGAGCTCTTCAGCTCTAAATTCATGTAACTGAAAGTAGCTCTCCTCGTCTTTGTTATTATGATCAGCACATTGAAACTCAAGGCAAGATTGTTGATGGGCAGAGATCCTGAGGGCGGGAACTGCAGGCAGCTCCGTGGCAGGAGGAAAGCATCTGAATGCAGGCCCTGGCACTTCTGCAGAGCAAGTTTCTTCATTCCGAATCTGTGGAATAGACCAAAAACCCGAAGCATCTGGCAGGATATGTGGCAGCTGGAAAATCCCCTAACCACATATTTTAAAGCCCGTAAGATGCTTGTGGTTTAACACGTATATGTCGTTATTCTAACATTCACTAAAATAAAATGCAATTACACATTACTGAATACTATTGATTTTCTCTTAGGATAATTTCGGCTGTTAATTCCCTCAAATAATATCTTAGAACTCACTTGTGTGCTAAATGGAAACCCAGAGAATAATTTACATTTTTCTTTTTAGTGAAGATATAAATGAATTAAAACTTTAGAAAAAATAACCCAAGGCCCTCAAGAACTGATTATCCCCCTTTCTTTAACCTGAATTCTCCTTTTATTAAGAAAGATTCACTATTCAGGGAACATTTTACCTTCATTCATAAAATGGAGTCTTTCATTTCTGGGGACTCATGACAAATGAACAAATGAAGGGACAGATGAAGACTCATTAAGGGACTTGTTTGAATTTAAATGGGGGAAAAGATTTCAAATAGGTAAATTAAATATGCAGATATATGTGCATATATGTATCTGCATATACATATACTTGCCTGTGGTTTTCTTCAGTAAGTTAATTTATAGCTTTTTTTTTACTTTAAGGAAGAGGAAATGGGTGTGTATATGAATGGGTTTTAATCTTTGCAGAGGTTCCACCGATGTCTCCATTGCTTTTCACTTAAGGAAACATATCCAGCCTTTGCCCACCTAAATCAGGATATTTCCATTAGAAGAAGAAGGAGGAGGAAGGGGGGGGGAGAACCACCTCGCCAGGTCCGGTGTGATGCCTTGTTTTACATTAGGTGTTATAGAAATCTGCACAGGAGCGCCTGGGTTGCACAGCGGTTAAGCTTCTGCCTTCAGCTCAGGGCGTGATCCCGGCGTTATGGGATCCAGCCCCACATCGGGCTCCTCCGCTGTGAGCCTGCTTCTTCCTCTCCCACTCCCCCTGCTTGTGTTCCCTCTCTCGCTGGCTGATTCTTTTCTATGGCTGAGTAATATTCCATTGTATATATATATCCCACTTCTTTATCTATTCATCTAGTGTTGGACACTTGACGATATTTGGCTATTGTAAATAATGCTGCAATAAACATAGGGGTACATATATCTAGCCGAATTGGTGTTTTTGTATTACTACATCATATGGTAGTTCTATTTTTAATTTTTTGAGTAACCTCCCATGTCTTCTGCCCATTTTTAATTGGATTATTTGTTTTTTTGGTGTTGAGTTGTATCAGTTCTTTATATATCTTGGATACTAGCCCTTTGTTGATTATTTGTTTTTTTGGTGTTGAGTTGTATCAGTTCTTTATATATTTTGGATACTAGCCCTTTGTTGATTATTTGTTTTTTTGGTGTTGAGTTGTATCAGTTCTTTATATATTTTGGATACTAGCCCTTTGTTGATTATTTGTTTTTTTGGTGTTGAGTTGTATCAGTTCTTTATATATTTTGGATACTAGCCCTTTGTTGATTATTTGTTTTTTTGGTGTTGAGTTGTATCAGTTCTTTATATATTTTGGATACTAGCCCTTTGTTGATTATTTGTTTTTTTGGTGTTGAGTTGTATCAGTTCTTTATATATTTTGGATACTAGCCCTTTGTTGATTATTTGTTTTTTTGGTGTTGAGTTGTATCAGTTCTTTATATATTTTGGATACTAGCCCTTTGTTGATTATTTGTTTTTTTGGTGTTGAGTTGTATCAGTTCTTTATATATTTATATATTTTGGATACTAGCCCTTTGTTGATTATTTGTTTTTTTGGTGTTGAGTTGTATCAGTTCTTTATATATTTTGGATACTAGCCCTTTGTTGATTATGTCATTTGTAAATACCTTCTCCCAGTCATTAGATTGTCTTTTAGTTTTGTTGGTCATTTCCTTTGCATTTCATTTTGATGTAGTTCCAATAGTTTATTTTTGCTTTTATTTCCCTTGCCTTAGGAGAAATATCTAGAAAATGTTGCTATGGCCAGTGTTAGAGAAATCACTGCTTGTGCTTTCTTCTAGAATTTTTATGTTTCAGGTTTCACATTTAGGTCTTTAACCCATTTTGAGTTTATTTTTGTGTACCAAGTAAAAAAGTGGTCCAGTTTCATTCTTTTGCATAGAGATTTCCCAACATCATTTGTTGAAGAGACTCTCTTTTACCCTTTGCATATTCTTGCCTCCTTTGTCAAAGATTAATTGACCATATAATTACAGGTTTATTTCTGGGCTCTCTATTCTGTTCCATTGATCTATGTGTTTATTTTTATGCTGATACCATACTGTTTTGACTACTACAATTTTGTAGTATAACTTGAAATCTGGGATTGTGATACTTCCTCTTTGTTTTTCTTTTTCATGATTGCTTTGGCTATTCAGGGTCTTTTGTGGTTCCATACAAATTTTAGGTTGGTTTGTTCTACTTCTGTAAAAAATGCTGTTGGTATTTTTATAGGGTTTGCATTTAATGTGTAGATTTCTTTGGGTAGTATGGACATTTAAACAATATTTGTCCTTCCAATTCATGAACATGGAATATCTTTCCGTTTGTGTTGTCTTTGATATCTTTTATCAATGTTTTCTAGTTTTCAGAGTATAGACTTTCATCACTTTGGTTAAGTTTATTCCTAGATATATTTTTTAAAGATTTACTTATTTATTTGCCAGAGAGAGAGCACAAACAAGGGGGAGGAGCAGAAGTAGAGGGAGAAGCAGGCTCCTCACTGAGCAAGAAGCCCGATGTGGGCCTCCATCCCAGGACCCTGGGATCATGACCTGAGCCAAAGACAGACGCTTAACTGACTGAGCCACCCAGGGGTCCCTAGTTCTAGATATTTTATTATTTTTGGTGCAATTGTAAATGGGATTATTTTCTCAATCTCTCTTTCTGCTGCTTTATTGTGTATAGAAATGTAATGGATTTTTGTATATTGATTTTTATATCCTGTGATCTTACTGAATTCCTTTATTAGTCCAATAGATTTTTGGTAGTCTTTTGGGTTTTCTGTATGTGGTATCATAAGACATTCCTTTCTTCTGAGAGGAACTGAAATAATCATCATACTTGCATTTTCTATAGCTAAATCATTCCTTAGTTCTATTTTCTCTCACACAAAGCATTGGGTTATTTTCCTTAGAGAAGATAGGTTTTTTGTTTTGTCTTAGTTTCATTATTAAGCAATTGAGAGAATCACTTGTATTCTCTGTATCTCAGTCATCAGATGGATCTTCTCAGAAGATGATTATTCCCCAAAGGTGGTGCATGGTTACAGAGATGTTAAGGAGTGAAGGGACCATACCTTCTATTTTTTGTAACTCCCAGACTTTCCAGTTCAGATTCCTGTATCTAAAGAGAGTGCAATTTCAAAGCATCCCAATGATATTGTGCTAACTAGCTTTTTGTGCTGTTTTAACTTCAACTAGTGCTTATTAGGTCTGTAGGAAGCTCTATTTTTAAAAACGACCTTTTGCCATTCCAGTATGAACTTCCCCAGATGGAGTTCTTCATCCCCTCTCAAAAATAATCATACTTACTTCTCTATTGTTGTTGATAGTTCCATTTGTCTCTCCTTCTCTGCAACATCATTTCATTTATTTATCGATAACCTAATATTTCAGGTCCAGTTTGCAGTTTTGAAAACACAAAGATGAATAGGCCATATTCTCTGACTTTAAAGAATTCATGGAATAGTCAGAACCAAAACACATGGCCAAAGTCCAATACTGTAAGTATGATGGCATGTGTAGACCAAAGGGTATGATGGGAACAAAAGATGCAGAATACAAACTAAGATTTGGATAATCAAGAATTGCTAAGTAAAATCACCAGTTGTGTTTTAAAGAATGAAGAGTAATTATTCAAGTAAGGCAGAAGGAGGAGATAGGGCATTCTAAACTAAGGACAAAGCTTTTCTTTCTCTCTTTTTTTTAATGAACATGAAGTACAGAGCTTGTATCGAGTATAAAAAAATTGCACATATAACTAGTGTATCAAATCCATTCTCCTTGGAATGAAAGTATACATGACCCTGATTCTCCTCTCATTATTCTATTTTTTTTAAGATTTTATTTATTTATTTGACAGAGAGAGACAGCCAGCGAGAGAGCGAACACAAGCAGGGGGAGTGGGAGAGGAAGAAGCAGGCTCCTAGCAGAGGAGCCTGATGTGGGACTCGATCCCAGAACGCTGGGATCACACCCTGAGCCAAAGGCAGACGCTTAACGACTGCACCACCCAGGCGCCCCCTCCTCTCATTATTCTTTATACTCATTTGATGAGGCTAATCATTTCTCTTTTCTCCAGCTGAAACTCGGAGTTTCCCTCATGATTTTTCCAGTCCGTTCCTTCAGTCAATTATTAAAATGCCCAGTCCCATAAAATAGTCAAGATTCCTAGTTGATTTAAAGTTAAAATTTCCCTTTCCCATCTTTTTCTTCCAGTTGAAGAAGGGATGGAGAAGTATCTTCTCTTTGCACATAATATAGGAAGATTGGAGTTAATCAAAGGATATGTAGAGTCATTGAAAATACCTGATCATAACCGTAGTATAGTTATATTTCTTTTTATTTATTTTTGACGGTAGTGACGCAGCAGAGGAAAGTGGGGTCAGCTATGGCTCTCCTGTTTAGAGAACTGGATTTAAAGAAATAAGACCAGAGGCAGAAAGAGAACAAAGGAGATTTTCCCCCAATTACCCATGATAGATCTAGTAGTGATGCAGAAGAAAGAAAAGGGAACTAAGAAAGTAAAATCTGTGTCACTGGGTGATTGTTTAGATGTGAGTGGAGAAGAAAATGTGAGTCAAGGCAAATCTTCATTTCCATATTGGATGGGATGGGTGGAATCTGTTGTTTCTGTGGAGGTATACAGAAGGTGGAGTTTTAGAGCAGATGTTAAGCTCAGTTTTAAATGTGTTGAGTTCAAGGTGCATATGAGACAAAGTGAAGATGGCCATTGGACCCTTGTATCTATTATGGAAGTCTCAAGTAGAGAATGATTATGGTTGAAAACTTTACTATAGATAGTTATAAATGTAGATATAAGTACATGGAGTATACATATACATAAGATCTATGTATCTATACTTTTTTCTAGAATTTCCATTTGGTTCTTCAATGAACATTTCAGTTTATCTGCTAAGATTTATGTGTTTAATCATTATGTGTGTATTTTAATTTACATACTGAGCCTAGTTATTATAAATGCTTTTAAAATCTTGTCTGCTAATTACATATGGATCATCTCAGAAACCCCAGTGATTGCTTGTTATTGCTGAAATAGTTTGAGAAATTACTCATATGATAGAATTTATCATTTAAAGTCTATAATTTAGTGGTTTTTAGTATATTTATAGAGTTGTTCATTGATTGCCTTTTATTCTGAGTATTAGTTACATTTTAAGGTTTCTTTGTATAGCTAATAATATGGGATTATATCCAACATTGTGAATGATACCTTACAGAGACACTGGATTCTGATATATTCTATATCTGTATGTATAGACACCACACACACACACACACACACACACACATATGGCTAAAGTGATAGTTAAATCCACAGAATGGGAAAAACAAGTAGTCAAGGGAAGAAGACACACCTGGGCAATGCCAATGTGTATAATGAGTGGTCTACACAAAGAAGACAGAAAAGAAAATGAGAATAAGTAGAGTTTATGTTATCACAGAAACAAGATGTATTATTTCTAACTTAGAAATTTATTGATTTATTAAAAATCTTAACTTCTCAATTCTGTCAAGATTACTTATTTCCATTTCATTACAAATATCATATACGTTTGCTAAAACATTATTGTAAGTGCATTCATCCTTCCAGAAAGTAAAAGAAAATGCAATATAAATACATTTAAAAACAAAAAACAAAAAAAAACTTCCTTTTAAAAAAATTTCCATGACTGCCTGATAAATCTGGATTACTCCTTTTTTTGGTGGGGGGCAGTGAAGGGAGTGTTGGTAACTATGTTGTGATCAACATCTTTTCATTCTCTGCTCCCCGCTTAGCCATTTAGGATGCAGGGTTTCTGCCAGAGTTATAATGCAGGTGTTCTCTAGCACATTATCATTCCATGATTATGTATACAGACCTTGGATTTACCTCTGTTTCTGGAACTCTCTGTCATTAGGAATATAAGTTTATCACTTTGACCTTTATCTGTGATGGAGTTTTGTTGAAATCCCCACCATAAATCATACTGGTGTTAACTATTTGTTTTAAAGTCTTTAGGGCCATTATTTTATAAATGGAAATTGAAAGCATCTTTATCTCAATTAAATGAGGTACACATTTTTGTATATGAGAAGAGATATTTAAAGTCACCTAACAGAAATCTTTGAGTAAGATTGGGATAAGTCAACTACTTTTCTGGTTGAGTAAGTATTGTCAGCTTTATTGTTACTACTAAGAATTTTATCAGCTTAGAACTTGAATTTTGATTTTAACCATGTTTTCAGAAGAAATTTATATCTTTTCTCCTATAATTTTTTGAATGAATTATTGTAAAATGAAGTATTTACTGAGTGAGCTATAATAATGGCATCTACTATTTATATAGCACTTACTATAATTTTGTTCAAGTATTTAAGGAATAAAATACCAAATTTAACAATAAATACAGAAATATTGAAGTTCACTTGTATCCATATCAGGTATAGAAGATCTGGGATGGATGGATAGATAGATGATAGATAGATAGATAGATAGATAGATAGATAGATGACAGACAGATAGACATAAATGAAACAATGAGAGAACCAGTCTATTTCTCAAACTGGTAAGTAGTATTTCCAGACCACAGTGTTATAACTGACTGAAAACTGGTACTAAGGAGAAGACTAAGACCTTATTATTGTCCTCAAGGATATTTTTTCCAACTGTATTGAGTAGATCTATAATTGTATAATTATTATATGAAGGTAAGATGTTTAAATGATTATTTATGTGAATGACTACTATAATAAAGTTAGTTAACACCTCCATTATCTCACATAATTACCATTTTGTTTTTGTGGTGAGAACACATAAGATCTACTCCCTTAGCAACTTTGAAGTGTATAACACAGTATTGCTAACTGTAATCATCATTAGATGCCCAGAATTTATTAATCTTATAACTAGAAGTCTGTACTCCTTGACCAACTCTTCCCATTTCCCATCCTGTGGCAACCACCATTCTATTCTCTGATTCTGAATTTGGCTTTTTCAGATTACACATATGAGTATTTGTTTTTCCCTGTCTGATTTATTTTACTTAGCATAATGTCCTCAAAGTCCATATAGGTTGTCATACATGGCAAGATTTCTTTCCTTTTTATGTTTGCATAATATTCCACATTGATCTATTTATATGGAATATGTATATATATTCCATATATATATGTATATTTGCTATTTTTCTATCCATTCATCTCTCATTGCTCTAGGCTGTTTCTATATCTTGGTTATTGTAAATAAGGATGCTATGAACACAGGAGTGCAAATATCTCTTTAAGATAGAGATTTCATTTCCTTTGGCTGCATGCCAGAAGTGGAATTGCTGGATCATATGGTAGTTCTATTTCTAGTTTTTTGAGGAAACTCTAAACTGTTTCCCATAGTGTTTGAACCGATTTACATTCCTGCCAACAGTGTATGGGGGGCTTCCCTTTCCTCCACATCCTCACCAACACTTGTTACCTCTTTTCTTTTTGATGACAGCCATTCTAACAGATGTGAAGTAATATCTCATTGTGGTTTTGATTTGCATTTCCCTGATGATTAGTGATTTTTTTCCACGTAACTCTTGGCCATTTCCTCAATTATATGTTAACCCAATAGAAAGACAAAGCTAATGTATGAAATGAAAGACAATTTCTGTTAAACTCTGTGGAAACAACTATAAGAACAACAGAAGACTAGACTTCATTTTTACTGAAAATCTAATTGCTGAGAGCTTTCACATGCATTCTCTTATTTAATCTTCACAAGAATGCTCTGTGGCGACATTATTAAGGCCATTTTGTAGGTGAGAAACTAAGAAACCTGTGCTAATTCACAAACATGACTCAAATCCAGATTTATCTCATTCAAAAGGCTGTGATCTTTCCATTATTCCAGGGAAGTAGTGGTGAAGGACGCAGACTATAGTTTCTTTGCTCTGTTTTTCACATGAAAGTAGATTCTGCATGCTAATTCTGTTTTGTATCAGTGGAGCTCCTTTAGGTGGCATTATTTTACATTTGTAAAGGTTAAAGTAATCCGGTTTTTCCGGGGGGGGGGAGGGGAAACTTTTCTCTTTCCAAGGATGGGTGATAACACTCTCAATTTAACCCAGAAGTAGTAGACCAGGAAGGTTTTACATAACACAACTTCCCAGCTTTGCCAACCATGGATATCTTTAGGAAAGTTAAGTCAAGATTTAGACCTCAAATATATAATCCCACTATGAAGTTTCAGACTTCTAATATGAGGTTTCAGAATTTCTAATACATGTTCAAGCAAATGCAGATATCTCTATTTTTTCCTTGCAGAAAACAAAATTGTGATGGTCATAAAAACAGACTGTGTTATGCACTTTTTATACCACTCATAGAATCTAATAATATGCTAAGAGAGTAAAAGTTATGGTAGTTGCTAAATAAGTCTGGAGGCAAGAGCCTCACCACTATCTAACCAAATAAGTATTTTACATTAAAGATCTTCAAGCCAGGCAGGAACTGTAGACAATCATGAAATGCTATTGGTGAGAAACGTAGGCCTGTCTCATATGTCTAAACTTGGAGCTATCTTTCTCACCCAAATATATGTAGTTATTTTCCATATTTTTCTTTTCAAACTGTTGTTACATGTTACATGTTACATCAAAACATACTGAATATATACAGAGCTTGGTAGCCTCGCCAGAAGTGCTGCAAAGGATGAAGAGTTCGAAGTTTCAAGAGGTGGTTTATACCATTGAAAGGTGTTAATAATTTTTAGAGTAAACTAGGCCTGAAGACATCTCAGATCACACTATGTGGTAACTTCAGTATCCCCTAAAAATAGTGATAGAGCCAATCTCAGTGGGCATTCAAGATTTGCCTTATTTGTAAATACTATCTGGACTATGTGTTTAGAGTGAATAAGAGATTGATGTTTACAGACTTCTGTTAGATGCCTCTCCAACTAGATTATACTGCTTATTATCATCACCCTTAAGATGTTTTTAAGTCAACTTTTAGAGAAAAACTGATCCATTTGTTCAACATATATATATTTTTTAAATTTTTATGGAGATTCCAGTTAACATATGGTGTAATATTAGTTTCAGGTGTACAATTTAGTGAGTCAACACTTATATACAACACCTGTTGCTTATCCCAAGTGCATATCTTAATCCCCATCACCTGTGTAAACCATTCCTGCACCCTCAACACATATTTTTGAGCACTATGAAATAAACCTTAATCTCAGTGCAAGAGATACCACAGAGAACAAGATACACAAAGTTCACAGTCTCATAGGGTTTATGTTCTCATGTAATACCCATGTCTGCATCGTGTCTTCCCTGAAAGTCAGTATTTACTTTTATTGAATGATATTATAAATATCTTTTTTTTAATGATTTTTTATTTTATTATGTTAGTCACCATACAGTACGTCCCTGGTTTCCGATGTAAGGCTCGATGATTCATTAGTTGCATATAACACCCAGTGCACCATGCAATACGTGCCCTCCTTACTACCCATCACCGGTATCACATTCCCCCACCCCCTCCCCTCTGAGGCCCTTAGTTTGTTTCTCATAGTCCATAGTCTCTCATGTTTCATTCCCCCTTCTGATTACCCCTCCTTTCTTTATCCCTTTCTTCCCCTACTGATCATCCTAGTTCTTATGTTCCATAGATGAGAGAAATCATATGATAGTTGTCTTTCTCTGCTTGACTTATTTCACTTAGCATTATCTCCTCCAGTGCCGTCCATATTGCAGCAAATGTTGAGAACTCGTTCTTTCTGATAGCTGAGTAATATTCCATTGTATATATGGACCACAACTTCTTAATCCAGTCATCTGTTGAAGGGCATCTCGGCTCCTTCCACGATTTAGCTATTGTGGACATTGCTGCTATGAACATTGGGGTGCATATGGCCCTTCTCTTCACTACGTCTGTATCTTTGGGGTAAACACCCAGTAGTCCAAAGGCTGGATCATAGGGTAGCTCAATTTTTAACTTTTTAAGGGACCTCGACACTGTTTTCCAGAGTGGCTGTACCAACTTGCATTCCCACCAACAATATAGGAGGGATCCCCTTTCTCCATATCCTCTCCAACAATTGTTGTTTCTTGCCTTGTCTATTTTTGCCATTCTAACTGGCGTAAGGTGGTATCTCAGTGTGGTTTTGATTTGAATTTTCCTGATGGCTAATGATTTTGAACATTTTTTCATGTGTCTGTTAGCCATTTGTATGTCTTCATTGGAAAAGTGTCTGTTCATATCTTCTGCCCATTTTTTGATTTGTTTATTTGTTTCTCATGTATTGAGTTTGAGAAGATCTTTGTAGATCTTGGATACCAGTCCTTTATCTGTAGTGTCATTTGCAAATATATTCTCCCATTCCGTGGGCTTCCTCTTAGTTTTTTTGACTGTTTCCTTGGCTGTGCAGAAGCTTTTAATCTTGATGAAGTCCCATAAGTTCATTTTATCTTTTGTTTCTCTTGCCTTTGGGGATGTGTCATGAAAAAGGTTGCTTTGGCCGATGTCGAAGAGGTTGCTCCCTTTGTTCTCCTCTAGAATTTTGATGGATTCCTGCCTCACATCGAGGTCTTTCATCCATTTGGAGTTTATTTTTGTGTATGGTGTGAGAGAGTGGTCAAGTTTCATTCTTTTGCATGTAGCTGTCCAATTTTCCCAGCACCATTTATTGAAGAGACTGTCTTTTTCCCACCGGATGTTTTTTCCTGCTTTATCAAATATTAGTTGCCCAAAGAGCCGAGGGTCCATTTCTGGGCTCTCTATTCTGTTCCATTGGTCTATGTGTCTGTTTTTGTGCCAGTACCATGCTGTCTTTGTGATCACAGCTTTGTAGTACAGCTCGAAATCCGGCATTGTGATGCCCCCAGCTTTGTTTTTCCTTTTCAACAGTTCCTTGGAGATTCGGGGCCTTTTCTGTTTCCATACAAATTTAAGGACTATTTGTTCCAGTTCTTTGAAAAATGTCCTTGGTATTTTGATCGGGATAGCATTGAAAGTGTAGATTGCTCTGGGTAGCATGGACATTTTAAATATGTTAATTCTTCCGATCCATGAGCATGGAATATCTTTCCATCTTTTTATGTCTTCCTCAATGTCTTTCAAGAGTGATTTATAGTTTCTAGAATATAGGTCCTTTACGTCTCTGGTTAAGTTAATTCCAAGGTAACTTATGGTTTTTGGTTCTATTGTAAATGGGATGGATTCCCTAATTTCTCTTTCTTTGGTCTCGTTATTCGTGTATAGAAATGCAACTGATTTCTGAGCATTGATTTTGTATCCCGCCACGTTACTGAATTGCTCTATAACTTCTAATAGTTTGGGAGTGGCTTCTTTTGGGTTTTCCATATAGAGTATCATGTCATCTGCAAAGAGAGACATTTTGACTTCTTCTTTGCCAATTTGAATACCTTTGATCCCTTTTTGTCGTCTGATTGCTGTTGCAAGGACTTCTAGTACTATGTTGAATAATAGTGGCGAGAGTGGGCATCCTTGTCGAGTTCCTGATCTTAAGGGAAAGGCTTCCAGCTTTTCCCCATTGAGAATAATATTTGCAGTAGGCTTTTCATAGATGGCTTTTATGAGATTGAGAAATGTACCTTCTATTCCTACACTCTGAAGGGTTTTAATCAGGAAAGGATGCTGTATTTTGTCAAATGCTTTTTCGGCATCGATTGAGAGGATCATATGGTTCCTGAGTCTTTTCTTGTTGATATGATGTATCACGCTGATTGATTTGCGAATATTGAACCACGCTTGCATCCCAGGTATGAATCCCACTTGATCGTGATGGATAATCCTTTTAATGTACTGTTGGATTCTATTAGCAAGTATCTTGTTGAGGATTTTGGCGTCCATATTCATTAGGGAAATCGGTCTGTAATTCTCCTTTTTGATGGGGTCTTTGCCTGGTTTGGGGATCAAGGTAATATTGGCCTCATAGAATGAGTTTGGTAGCTTTCCTTCTGTTTCTATTTTTTGAAATAGCTTTAGGAGAATAGGTATTATTTCTTCTTTGAATGTTTGGTAGAATTCCCCAGGAAAACCGTCCGGGCCTGGAGTTTTGTTATTTGGAAGGTTGTTTATCACTGACTCAATTTCTTCATAATTAATTGGCCTGTTTAAGGAATCAATTTCTTCCGGTTTCAATCTTGGTAGTTTATAGGTTTCCAGGAAGGATTCCATCTCTTCCAGATTGCTTAGTTTATTGGCATATAGCTGTTGATAAAAATTTCTAATAATCCTTCCAATTTCAATGGTGTTCGTCGTGACCTCTCCTTTTTCATTCATAATTTTAATAATCTGGGTCCTTTCTCTTTTCTTTTGGATAAGTCTTGCCAGTGGTCTGTCAATTTTATTGATTCTCTCAAAGAACCAGCTTCTAGTCCTGTTGATCTGCTCTACTGTACTTCTGGTTTCTGCTTGATTGATTTCAGCTCTAATTTTGGTCAACTGCTTCCTCGTGAGTGTATTAGGCCTGTCCCTCTGTTGCTGTTCCAGCTTCTTGAGGTGAGAATATAAAAACTGCATTTTAGATTTTTCTATTCTTTTGAGTGAGGCTTGGATGGCTATGTATTTCCCCCTTAGGACTGCCTTTGCAGTATCCCATAGGTTTTGGACTGTTGTATTTTCATTCTCATTGGTCTCCATAAATTGTTTAATTTGATTTTTGATTTCCTGGTTTATCGAGTCATTCCTGAGCAGGATGGTTCTTAGTCTCCAAGTGTTTGAGTTTCTTCCAAATTTTTCCTTGTGGTTGAGTTCCAATTTCAGAGCGTTGTGGTCTGAGAATATGCAGCGGATAATTTCAATCTTTTGGTATCGGTTGAGACCTGTTTTGTGTCCCAGAACATGGTCTATTCTTGAGAATGTTCCATGGGCATTAGAATAGAATGAGTATTCTTTGGTTCTGGGGTGTAGTGTTCTATATATATCTATGAGGTCCAACTCGTCGAGTATGGCATTCAAAGCCCTTGATTCTTTGCTTAGTCTTTGCCAGGGTGTTCTGTCTATTTCTGATAGTGGAGTGTTGAGGTCCCCTACTATTAATGTATTTTTATCTATATGTCTCTTTATTCTGGTTAAGAGTTGGCTTGTGTATCTTGCTGCTCCCCTGTTGGGGGCATATATATATAATTGTCATATCCACTTGTTGAATACTTCCTTAAGAATAATATAGTGCCTTCTGCATCTCTAACTATAGTCTGTAGTTTAAAATCCAATTTATCTGATATGAGAATTGCTACCCCAGCTTTCTTTTGAGGTCCATTTGCGTGAAAGATGGTACTCCATCCCCTTACTCTAAGTCTGAATGCATCTTTGGGTTCGAAATGAGTCTCTTGTAGACAGCAAATGGATGGGTCATGTCTTTTTATCCAATCTGCAACCCTGTGGCGGCGTTTTATGGGAGCGTTTAAACCATTTACTTTGTCACTAAGAACTGAGAGATAGAATTTTAATGATGCCAATGTTGCCAGTAAAGTCTTTGTTTGTATCGGTTGTGACTTTCTGTTCGGTATCGCTCTTGGGGCCTTTTTACCTTTATAGAACCCCCCTTAATATCTCCTGTAGGGCTGGTTTTGTGGTTACAAAATTGGTTAATGACTGGCGATTCTAAAATGTCTTTATTTCTCCATCAATTCTGAATGACAACCTTGCTGGATAAAGGATCCTTGGCTGCATGTTTTTCTCTGAAAGAGCTTTAAAAATGCCCCCCCAACCCTTTCTCTCATTCCAGGTCTGTGTAGACAGGTCTGACGTAATTCTGATGCTTTTGCCTTGGTACGTGAGAAATTTCTTTGCCCTGGCCGCTTTCAATACTGTATCCTTGCATCTAATATTTGCAAAATGCACTATGACGTGACGTGGCGTTGGTTTGTCGTGGTTGAGCTTGGGAGGGGTCCTCTCTGCCTCTTGGACACAAATGCTTTTTTCCCTCGCTAGATATGGGAAGTTTTCAGCTACAATTTGTTCAAATATCTCTTCTAGACCTCTGTTTTTCTCCACCCCCTCGGGGATGCCGATGATTCTGACATTGGATCGTTTCATTGAGTCAGTAATCTCCCGTAACCAACATTCGTGGGCGTGGATTTTTTTAAGACCAGCTTCTATTTTCGTTTTTTCCTCTATTAACCCATCCCCCAATTCACTAATATGATCCTCTGCTTCGGTGACCCTGGCCGTCAGAGCCTCTAGTTTTGCCTACATTTGGCTCATAGAATTTTAAATTTCTGTCAGATTCGCTCTCATTCTGTCCTTAGGGTTCTATATTCTCAGTAACCTTTTTGTTAATACTTTTTTCAATTCTACTCATCATTTTGACCATTGTTACTCTGAATTCCATTTCTGATCATTTGGTTACAATCATATCCATTATTTCTGTGGCACAGGCCATAGAGTCACTGTCTTTTCTTTGCTGGGGCGGGGGGGGGGGGGCTTCTCCTTCTTGTCATTCTGATGAGGAGAGTTTGCGGGTTTGTCCAGAGCCCAAATTATTGACTGGGTCCCAGGCCGTGCCCCTGTTTTATAGGGATCTTGGGGATGTGGGCTTCTTCTTTAAAGATTTTATTTATTTATTTATCTGAGAAAGAGAGACAGACAGTCAGCAAGAAAGAGAACAGAAACAGGGGAGTGGGAGAGGAAGAAGCAGGCTCCCAGCGGAGGAGCCCGATGAGGGACTCGTTTCTGCAACGCGGGGATCACGCCGTAAGCCGAAGACAGGCTCTCAATGACTGCGCCACCCAGGCGCCCTGGTTGTGGGCTTCTTGATTTTTCAGCCTGCCTTCTGTGTTCCGGGGGAGGGGCCTGCCGTGCCAATACCCAGGCAACCCTGTTTGGGTAGAGTCTCCGTGTCCCCTGCGAGGGGGGATGGGGATGGGCAGGCTGTGAGCCGGTCTTTCCAGGCTTTTGTTCTTTGGCAGCTTTCCCTGGCGGTTTGCTGTGCCTCTTCTGAGTCAGAGCAGCAGCAGCTGAATCCCAGCCTCTGTCTCAGAACAGAGGGATTGCGGCCTGTTCTCCACTGATGATCTGGCCACTTTAACTCTGCTTCTGTTGGTGCTGCTCAACCGTGCAGTGTCCAGGGATGTGCGCCCCACACCCGGCGTCCCAGCCCTCACTTCCAGGGCCGGCGAGTCTCTGTCCTTTGTGTTTCCAACGCCGACCACCAGCCACCAGCCACCAGCTGCCAGCCACCCCCCTGTGCTCCCGGATCTCTGGGTCTCAGTCTATGCCCGGTGAGCACACCGGGATTCCGGAGTTCCGTGAGAAGCCTTGTGGTGCGCACTCCCGGTTCAGGGTCTCAGTCTGCTGTTTCATGGGTGCCAACCGCGAGTCCGCCCGCTCCCCCGTGCAGGTGGCTACCGCTTTCTGGTGCCCAAATGCGGCGGCTCCCTCTCCCTTCCGTTTATCTCCTGATATCTGTGCACGGTTTCACAGCTCCCCGCTTCGTACCTCAATACTCAGTACTGGAGATGTTCATTTGTAGAGATCCAGATGTATCTTCCTGCGTCTCAGGCTGATTCCGTCGTTGTTTAGGCTGTTCTGGTACCTATCCAGCTCGACTCAGGGGACTGGCTGAAAAGGGGTCCCCTACTCCTCCGCCATCTTAACTCCTCCCGATATTATAAATATCTTTAACAAATATATCATCAAGTGAATTATAATGAAAGAAAATTAACTTTTGTCACCTCATTGATAGATGATATTGATCAATGAATAAGTGAATTAATTATTTTCATCAAATATGACTGTTATTAACATAGTTCTGCTTTCATTTTAGGTTTGGAGTACGAGTCAAAATTTACATCTATGCTGAATTTTACTAAAACTATAACCTCATTTGTGGCAGTTAGTTTCATGTAACATCCAGTTTCTACTAAAGGACATTCTGGAAGGTATTCTGACAAGGAGTGGAGCATTACTTGTTTTCATCTGACCGCTAATAATCAAATTCCAGCCAGTCTGCAAACTTTGGTCAAAAGTAAGTGTCACTTAATTGTCTAATAAATTATTTTCTATGGTGTTTCTTCCCCTTATAGTTGTTTTTTTTCCTCACTATGAACTTTTCCCGCTTTTCAGTTTTTCCTTATCTTAGTAGTCAAGTTAGTGTTATAGGAAGGGTGTATTTCTTAACTGCAACCCAAAAGACTAAAAATAAGACTGACAGTGGAATTCTTAATAGAAATTTTTTTAAAAAATGGCAATTATAATTTTAAACAAAGTAATTTAAAATATATAATTCTATGCCCACTGAAAATATCCTTCAAAGTAAAGGTGAAATAAAGACATGTCCACAAAATTATAGTGAAGAGAATTCACTAGTAGTAGATAGATACTAAAAGGAAGTCTTCAAGAAGAAGGAAAATACTCCTAGAAATAAATACAGAAAAGAGTAAAAGTGCTAAAAAAACTAAAGAATGGAAAAACATGTTATTTCAGCAGTATCCAAAAGAAGTCTTATGTAGTTATGCCAATGTCAAATAGGGAATATTTTAAGGCAAGAAGTATCACTAGAAATAAAAAGAGACCAAAAAAATAAATAAATAGGAGAAAAACATTTCACAATGAAAAAGGTCAATCTACCAAGAAGATTTAATAATTCTAAAATTGTGTGCATCCAACAATATAAGTTCCAAATATATACAGAACAAAGTGGCAAAAGTAAAAGGTGGAGTGGAAAAATCCACAATAAAGAAGATTTTAACACACATTTCTCGTAACTAAGTCCAAGCAGGAAAAAAATTCAATAAGCACATAGAAGATCTGTAGAAGTTATTAAGATATTTACCTAATTGATATATATGAAGTGCTGCAGAACAAAATAGATGAATGCACAGATTCTCTTGACATTCACATGAACATTTATCAAAGTGTATTGTAAAAAAATTTATATAGGCTGGAGTAAAAAGAAAATCTCAACAAATGTTCAAGTACTAGATAATTCAAAGTCCTTTGATCACAATGTAGTTAAACTGGAATTCAGTCTAAAAGATGACTAGAATATGTCCTTATATTTGAAAATAAAGCTATATATTACTAAATAATCCACAGACAATATTTTGAACTGAATTACAATTTTTTAAAGATCTAGTATTGCCTGCAGAGGCAGGCAAAATTGTTTAGACAGAAGGTATTACATTAAATGTATATATACAAAAAAAGAAAGGCTAAAAATGATTATTCTAAAGGAGTTAGATATCAAACTAATTCTAAGAAAATGGAAGAAAACATAAAGAGCAGAAATTAAAATTTCAAATCTATAGAACACTAAATAGTCAATAAAAGTATTAAACAGCCAAAAGTTGATTTCTCTATAAATTATAGACTAATAGATTTGATACACTCCTAATAAGATCTACTAAGAGGGGCATCTGTGTGGCTCGGTCAGTTAAGCGTCCTACTCTTAATCTGGGCTCAGGTCATGACCTCAAGCTTGTGAGATCAAGCTCCGTGACAGGTCTGTGCTCAGCGTGGAGTCCGCTTGAGATTCTCTGTCTCCCTCTTCCTATGCCCCTCCCCCACCCTTAAAACTATAATCTCTGTGACTATACAGATAAAGGAAGAAATGTTTTCTCTAAAGAAAACTTCGTTCAAGCTAAAAGATATCACAGACCAGCTACAAAACAACAAAACAAAACAAAACAAAACAAAACAAAACAAAACAAAACAAAACAACCAAAACCGAAAATAGTTTAAATTATGTTCTGTTTCAAGAAAACAAAGTAAGAGATTCATCTAGCATTCAGCAGTTAGAGATTAGGAATATAATAATAAAACTATTTATGGAAATCTGTCTGTATCAAAAACTGATTTTCAACCTTTACAATTTCATGGCAGTCTCATAAATAGCTACTGTATTTTCAACCATCCTTGCAGATGCGAGAACGCTCGATGCCTATCAAAAAGGAATGGTGAGGCAGAACAGATGAATGAAGTAGGGATGTGGAGAGTGGCCTCCAGGAAATAGCTTGAGCTAAGCTTCCATCTCTGTGTCTAGAGATAAATGTTTACAGGGCTTTACAGAAGATGTGTCCCTCTCCAGAACTTTATCCTGATAATCCTGATTTCTTACTTTGTGGGGATTATTATTTTTCTAAATCTTGGTAACAAAATGTGACAGAGGCATTGTAATGGAAAGCATGCTTGAGGCTACGACCTGCTAAGAGTGTACCATTAGTATTTGTTGGCTGATTTACAATACTAGTCATCTTATGTTGGAGTCAACAAAACAGTGAGAACATAAGATAAGAGTCTCAGGTCATTCTCTAGGGATTTGACAACTTCATGTATGGTTTTTTTTCTGTCTATAATTCCTATTTTTCACTTTTTAATGATTCTGAAAATTAAGAATATATGGTTATCAAAATATCTGACTATCAAATACTGTGCTTTTTTTCCTGAAAAGCTTTTAATAAAAAGATAGTATTCCTTACGATTGATATTATTTTAGGACCCAGTAAATACTGCATTTCAAATAAAGGCCGTTGTTCATTATTTTTGTTAAACTTAACACATATTTAGTGAGTACATAAAAAATGACAGTCATTGTTCTAAATATTTGTGTACAGTGTAGAAAAACACAGAATCATTCAGCAATGATTTGACTTATTACTTTTTCCATGTTCAACTCCTAGCCCCTTTTCTGGCAGTCGGTGGGTTACAGGCTGGCCCACATGGACACATGAGAATATGAAATGCTGTAGTAAGATGCTTAGAAGATTGTTACCCTCCCACCTACAGAAACGCCCTGCGATTCTGTGTTAAAGAACGTCCATATAGGTAGAGTCTTAAGAACAAAATAGACCTGAGAGGACAGGATTGCTGTTCAGAATTCCAAGGGCACCTGAAGACTGACATGTGCCTCATGAAGTCAGGGATGAATCACATGGCTGACTTGGGGGAGGACTCTGACCAACACGCACACACTTCAGTGCCCGTCCCCCAGGGGGCATAGCTTCCTACCACAATCACATTTCCTGTGTGAAATGTGGGCTTGCACTCATCATTTCTCTGTCACTCCAAAGCTTCTTCATGGTAAGAAAGAAGAACATTATTTAGGTGACATTGCAGAGTTGAAGTGTTCTCCAGGCTTCGTGACTGTGGTACTCTTAATGCTTGGTGAGTAAAATGCCTCTTAAAACTTGGATTCTTTCTTCCATTGTGTCTGCAAAATCTTTAACTATAATTTTATCCAAGAGCTTTATGCCCAAGGTGACACAGGTCTCTTTTCTCTTTCCTCAGGACAAACCCATGGATACTCAGTGGCCCAGACTGAAGGCCGAGTGACCCTCTTAGAAGAGGCTTCTTTGACTATGAACTGTACTTATTCAACAATAGGGTCCCCCACTCTTTTCTGATATGTCCAGAATCCTGGTGAAGGTCCACAGCTCCTCCTGAAAGCCTCGAGGGACCAGGAGAAGAAAAGCAACAACGGTTTTGAAGTCACCTTGGACAGCAAATCCAAATCCTTCCACCTGGAGAAGGCTCAGTGCAAGCATCAGATTCAGCTATGTATTACTGTGCCATGAGTGACACAGTGACTGGGACTGCAGGGGGAGCTGAGCGCAAACTCTGAGCAGAACAGGGACCTGGATGCTGAGTGTCTTTGACTGAGCCACTCTGGTTCCAGCTCAGTCTGTGGTTGTTTGTACCCCAGTGTCTGCTTGATACAAAATCATAGAGACATCGAGAGTATAGGAACCAGAAGTAACATCCTGAACCCCAGCTGTTCCTTAGTGACACTGAGTACACTTTGATGCCAAGAGTCCCTCAGCCAGGGTGTAAGTAATTTCAAGGTAAAACCACGTAACAATGAAAGGGTCTCTTGCTCATCCTTGCAGTGAACGTCCAGCCCCACAAGTTGTTCAGGGCACCCTGGTGGGTGTTGCTGTGTCTGTGACACTTTTAGAGACACACGGTATGTCTGAGAAGGTGGTGATGTCCAGTGTCTTCCTGATAGAGTGTGGCAGGAGAGGTGATGGGAGAGCTTCAGCCCCAAGCCATATTTCAGTAGAGAAAGAAGGGAAGAAGAAAGGAGGAAGAACACATGTACCCGAGCAAGGAAAAGAGAGTCTGGGGACCTCTGCCCTGGTTTCTTTTCTAGTAAATCAGGTGGCAGACACAGTCTGATATTCAACATGAAGGGGTGGGGCAGAAACAGAATGGAGGAAGTGGGTCATGTCCTGACCAGTTAAATAGATCACTTGACTTTCTGACAGTAAGAACTCAAGTGAGATTTTTTTTCAGTGGCCAGGAAATACGGTGAGAGAAAATGCTCTTGCACTAATGTTTCCTAACAATATAGATAGATAGGTGACACTGGGATGGAAATCCTATAGATTTCTCTAACTCCTGTTTTGCAGCCTCTCACAGAGAGCCACAAATCATGGGATTGGGAGAATATATGGGAGTCAGTGAAGTTGTACAAAAAATAATAGAAAAACAATGTCTGTATCGCACTGCCAAAATTTGCCAAAATTATTGCAATCTCTTTACTGCTTTAAATACTTTTTAAGGACTTAATTTCTTTCTAGAGTGAGAGTATGAGCCAGTGAGAGTGTGGGTAGATGGGGAGCAACAGAGGGAAAGGGAGAGAGAATCTGCTGCAGACTCCTCGCTGAGCACAGAGCCTGACATGGCGCTGGATCTCAAGCCACTCAGGTGCTTTGTGATCTTCTTTAATTATTATCCCCTTATCAGTCGGTTTTATGAATGAGCTGTCATCAGAATATTAGTACATTTCTTTCTATATTGGTTATATATTCTTCATTTAAATTGATTTTTTATTTAATTGGTTAAAGATAAATTTTTTCAAAGTTCTATAAATTTAAATGCATGTCAAAATGCACTCTAAATAATTCAAAAGGGTGTATAATAAGCATTTTTCTCAGATAGTTGGGTAAATGTGGTAAACTGGGGGGACCTGGCTGGCTCTTTCAGTAGAGCTGCAAGCCTGGATCTCAGAGTTGTAAGTTTGAGCATGATGTCATGTGTTGAGATTACTTAAAAATAAAATCTCTAAAACAAAAAAAACCCTTTGTAGATTAATAATACACATTTATCTCTTGATTTCTCTAAAACTCTATTAAAAAAGATGGTGAAGACATCCGAAAGAGCAGAAGGCTGCAAACAGAAGGAGGAAGAGGAAAGAAGCTATCAGCAGACAGTGACACCAACCAATTTTAGAAAATGAGCTGTACATGGAGAGGGGCAAACTTGTATAAAAGACTAGACAAGGAGAAACCCAGGGCTGGTGTGGAAGCACCTTGGTGTGTGCTGTGCCCTCGGGAAAGGGTCAGAGAAAACAGCACCACATACTTTTGGATAATTGAGGAAGATGGTGCTGCCCACATTGGTGCCTGCGCCTCTGTGTGTGTGTGTGTATGTGTGTGTGTGTGTGTGTGTGTATGTGTGCGTGTATGTGTGTTCCTTTGTGTGCATGTGTGAGTGTGTTGAGGGTTTTGATGTGGAAGGAAGTAAAATAAGGGGACTAAGAAAGAAAATTTCTAAGACACAGAACAGCCATGCATCCACGGCTCTTTATAAGAAGAAATGATCACTTTTAAACCCAGGAGAAAATTGGATGTTGGTCTTTGAGGAATTGAGAAGAGCACATAAAAAATTCCCCCACATCTTGTATATTACTAAGCTTTTTGATTTTTGCTCACCAGTTCAACTTTCCTTTACTTAAAGAAGTGTTTCAGTTCCTCCCTCTTAACTCCTGACAACCACTGATCTTTTACTGTCTCCATAGTTTTGCCTTTTCCAGAATGTCCTATAGTGGGTATCAAACAGAACGCAGACTTTTCAGATGGGCTCCTTTTACTTACAAATATGCATGTAAGTTTCCTCCACGTCTCTCCATGGCTTGATAGCTCATTTCTCTTTAGCACTGAAAAAGATTCCCTTAATCAGGCTGTACCATCGTTTACTTACCCTTTCTTCTACTGAGGACCTTGTGGTTGCTTTCATGGTTCGGCAATCATGGATAAAGTTGCCATAAACATTTTTGTTCAAATTTTTGTGTAGGCAGAAGTACACAGCCATTTGGGTAAACACTAAAGATTGTCATTGCTAGATCATACAGTAGGAATTTGTTTAGTTGTGTAAGAAACTATGCTTGTGTTCCAATGTGGCAGAACCACTGGGCATTCCCGTCAGCCTTGTGGAGTTTTCTTGTTGCTGGTCATCCTTGCTGGTGTTAAAATAAAGAAGAAAGAGACCAGACCTGAAAATTCCCTGGCCAGACAAAACCAGTTTAGTTCTAGAAATAAAGCTTAATTTAGTTTATTTGGCCAGACTACCTTGACCTGTATCATTTTTTGCTGTGCCTCTGAAAATCATTAGTGAAATTTGAACTGTTTCTGAAGTTTGGTGTGAGGTACCCACTGACCAATTTCTGATATCATTTACAGCATTTCTGATATTATAGCCAATCACCGTGAAGAATAGACACTGGCTGCCTCACTCTTAGCTGCTTTCTAACGATATACCCCTGAGCTTCATTCCATGTTTTGGTTTGAGTGCTCCCAGTTTATGAGCTGTCTTTTCAGTGTGTGCACATGACACTTTCACTAATTACTACGTTAGTGACATTTGTTGGTTTTACTTGGGCTATTTCTAAGGTTTTTGAAACCCGCATTTGTGATGTTAGTGTTGTGGCGTTTTATTCATTTTTTTTAAATTTCATTTGTATCATGTAAAGAACAGTTACCATGAGATAGAGCCTCTTAAAATTTGTGTACAATGCATGATCATTGGTTATGGGTACAGTGCTGCACAGCAACTCTCTTGTTTTTGCCTTGCTGGATTAGTAACTCCCCATTACCCCGTCCCCAGAGCCCATGGCAACCTCTTCTGTGATTCACTCTTTGAATCTATGTATTTGACTATTTTAGATACCACATTAGAGTGGAATCTCGCATTGTTCGTCTTACTGTGGCTGGCTTCTTTCAGTTAGCATAATGCCCTCAAGATTCACCCATGTGCTTGCATATTGTAGGATATCCTTTTTTTTTTTTCTTTCTAAGGCTGAATAGTAATCCATTCATGTACATACCACATTTTCTTTATCCATTCATCTGTTATTGGACATTCAAGTTGTGTCTGCATCTTGGCTATCATGAACAGCGCTGCAATGAGCATAGGAGTGCTTAGTATCTCTTCAAGATCCTGATTTCAATTCTTTTTGATGTGTACTCAGCAGTGGGATTACTGGATCATATGGTAGTTCTGTTTTAAACTTTTTGAAGATCCTCTCTACTGTTTTCCGTGGTTACAGCATTGTGCATTCCCACCAACAGTGTGCAAGTGTTGCAGTCTCTTCACATCCTTGACAACACCTGCATTTTGTGTTTTTGATAATAGCCATCAATTTTTAAAAATGTATAACATATGGATGATACCAGAAGTTATTGTAAAAGTAGTGGCAAGTACATTGAGAGAGTCATCATTTAAGAGGAACTAGGAGGCGCTGGGTGCCTCAGTCAGTTAAGCATCTGTCTTCCACTTGGGTGGTGAACCCAGGGTCCTGGGATCCAGTCCCACATTGGGCTCCCTGCTCGGTGGGGGGTCTACTTCTCCCTCTGCCCCTCCCCCTTGCTCATGATCTTTCTCAAGCTCTCTTTCTCTCTCTCAAATGAATAAATAAGTCTTTTTTTCTTAAAGGAACTAGAAAATGATACCTGTTTAAAGCATGTGCTTTTATCTGCCACTGTTAAGTTGTGGTTAATACCAACATATTCAAAACAGAAATCCTTAATAGGATGGTCCATTTTCCCATAACTGCATGACTGTGTGAGGTTGTATTTCATGGGGCTTTGACTGGCATTTTCCTGATAATCAGTGACATTGAGTGTTTGCTCACATACTTGTTGGCTATTTGAATGCCTTCTTAAGGAACTGTCTATTCTAGTCCTTGGACTAGAATATTGGCTTATTCGGTTTTTAATCGGCTTATTAGTTTTGTTTTAAAAATTATTATGGTAGGAGTTCCTTACACAGTTTGCATATTAACCCCTTATCATATAAGTGGTTTGCAAATATTCTCTCTCATTCCACAGGATGACTTTTGATGCTGTTGATTTTTCCCCTTGCTGTGCTGAGTATTTAGTTTGATTTGTTTTTTTAACCTCTTTTTTTTTTTTAATTAGATCTTCCTTTTGTAGGCTTTAGCTTAGTTTGCTAGCTAGATGTTCTCTTAGACACCTTTTGACTGCCTCTTTGGCTGAACTGACACTCCTTTGGGATCTCTCTGGCGGTTGTGGTGGGTGTCACGGGTGAGGAGGGGCTTTAGACTTTGTACCCTGGGCCTCAGGAAAATCCCATCCCATCTGCTCACCTTTCTTTGTTGTCTCCTTTTAGGATTATGTCTTCAGCAATATGGAGAAATAGTTTTAAATTTTGATTCAATTCAATCATTTCCTTTTATCTGTGTTTTGATTACTGATATATTTGGACTCATTTCTAGTATTTTGGAATATACTTCTTTCTTTTCTCTTCTGTTGCACTGATAGAATTTTCTCTTTTTCATTGCTGACTTGGAAAAAGTAAAGTGTCTTTCTGTTTTAATGACAATATTCTTAAATTGTGTGTGTGTGTGTGTGTGTGTGTGTGGTGGAAGTGTGTACATTTTTTTCTATGTCTAATTTTATTCTGTAATATTTTTTTCTTGTGTATACCACTGCTTCTCCTTGGATGTGCTTTTTCTTTTGCTGATTTACTATATTTAGAAAACCTCAGTGACTGGTTGGAGCAAACTGTACATTATCTGTATTAACAGGACCATATTTCAGAAAGAGTTTTTGAAATGAGCTGATAAACTATAGTTGCAATGCACATTAAGAAAAAAATAAAAAATGAAAACCTTCCAACCCAATATTCAGAACATGAATTATATTCATCCTTCTTCAGGCCCTTTGTCCCTGACTTTCCTCCACATGGAGTAATTTTCATCTGCTAGCCCCATGGCTATTCCTTCAGTTCTTCCTAGTCTCTGTTCCTAGCAAAACATGTGCTCATGTGAGGAATGCTTAATAAGGTTTACTGTAGTGCAGTACTTCCTGGATTAAATAAAACACCTTAGCTTTTAATCAATAGAGGAAAGGATGTATAAATGGACGCATATCCACAGCATGGAATGTAATGGAACAAAGAATGTGTATGGGTTAATATAGGAAGATCTACAAGATTTACTATTGAGTTTATAAAGGAAGTTACAGAAAGGTATACCCAAATGTGTATTTGTATTATAATAAAGGCTAAATAAAATACTGTGTATTTCCTGTTGATTCAAATCTAGTAAAATATCTGGAAACATCAACTCCAAATTGTCAAGATGAACAAAGAAATAAGGTAGTAAGTGACGAAAGGATCAGAATTGGGAGTGACAGACAAAAGGGATTTTACTCTACAGGTAATGTTTTATTACTTTAATAATTCATGTATTCACAAATTTCTCCTATTGTTAAAGGTAATAAAAAGTCATAAAAGTCATCGTAGAGGTTTATCCATACTCTCCTGTATTCTTGCCACCAAAAACAGGAAAGGAGAGAATGATTATCTTCTTCGTATGATTTTGTTCATCGACCTAAACCGTACGTATTATCCCTTCTCTGGGGTCACATAGATTTAGTTTTCACTCCTCTTGGGGTCCTACTCTTTCACTCTATTATAATTATGTATATTTTTGCCTTCCCCTGTAGACTGTAAACTAGTATGTTTTTGACTTTTATATATTTTATTTGTTTGTTTTTTACATTTTATTTCCAGTTAGTTAATGTACAGTGTTATAGTAGTTTCAGGTGTACAATAGAGTGGTTCAGCCCTTCCACAGAACAGCTGGGGCTCATCAGGACAAGGACAGTCCTTCATCCCCTCACCAATGAACACATCCCCCAGCCCTCTCCCTCTTAACCATCAGTTTTTTCTGTTTAGTTAGGAGTCTGTTTCTTGATTTATCTCTGTCTATCATATACTTTTCCCTTTCCTTGTGTGGCTTGTTTCTTAAATTCCACATTTGTAAAATCATAGGGTATTTGTCTTTCTCTGGCTGACTTATTTCCCTCAGCATTATACTCTCAGGCTCCAACCATGTCATTAAATGGCAAGATTTCATTCATTTTTTAAAGATTTCACTCTTTGTTTATGGGTAAATAATATTCCATTACACTTTTATATATTCTGAACATCTAGTAAATTATTCCATTGAAACGAAAAGCTCAAGAATTATTTATGGATTTCTTTTGAACTAAAGTAAATAAACAGCACATGGTGAGATTTGCCAAATTATTTTCTGATATCGATTTCCTCGCAATTCCATTTTGAAAATAGAATTTGGCTCGCTTCTAATCCTCATTCAATCTAAGCAGGTATCTTCTTTTCTGACCATCTGTATTTCTTTCATCGGGAAGATTGGAATAAATGGGGCTGGGGATTGTTTCTGCTGAGTTGCTTGATCTGAACGAAGTATCTTTGCTGACCTTTTCAGTCCTCTAGGGGGCACTCTAGGCTTTACAAGAAACAAAGACTTCCTGATGGTCCAGGGTTGAACTTTAGTTAAAGAAGGAACAGAACTCATGTGAGGCAGTCCAATTACAGATAGCAAAGGTAGGGGGAGAGGGGAGACAGGGTTTGTGTAAAGTTCATCTCAGGTTTTGAGTTCTGCCATTGCATAACAACTTCAGACATCTGGAGGCCATGTCTCTAGAAATCCACTATGCAGATAATTCTTCACCGGTACCAAGGTAGGAATATTTCTGGGCATTGTGACCATGGAAACTCGACAGAAAACATCCCGTTACCTGCTGTCAATTGTTATGAATAAAATTGCCCAAACTTACTGGCCTTGAAATTATTTCAATACCCCAGATATCTTGCCTTTTCATACATCTCTGCTGAATGTGGAGGGAACAAGAATGAAAAGAAGAAGAGGGGAAAAAATAAGGAACAAAAATAGAAGGAAAGGGAGAGGACAATATTGACTGTGACCAGCAACGTGTGGCCTGGCCAGCCTCAGCTGTGGGTGAGCATGGTGTCCACTAGTTAGTCACACAGGAGAGATGGGCAGGTGGAAATGAAATCAGAGAGGACATTATGCAGACATTCTATTTTTCACCAACCAAGTTCTCATTGGAATCATTTTCTATGCAGTTGGTGACTGTCTATCTTGGTTTCTAGAACTCTCTTGATTTCAAGAAACTGTATTTACTTCTGCAATCCTGAATACATGCTATCAGATAGTTTTCCTTTATCAGTATTTTTACATTTGAGTTCTCACATTGTCTGTCAAACCATGCAATTTGAGAAATGGACTCACTCTTCTCTAAGATTCCTCAAGGACCTGGGTAACCTCCCTTTAGACACTGAGTCTTCCATTCACCTTTCCTCACACACCCACAAATTTGCTACATTAAGTGTTTTAAGGGAGAAAAAAACCCTTATATCTTCCTATATTGGAACTATTGCCCCTACCTCCTGCACTGTTGACAAGCACAATTTTGGAGAGATTGCTATGAGTGTCACTGGACCACTGTGGGTGGAGTCTCGAGTTCCATGAGTGGCAGGGCTGAGGAGTGACTGGTGCTCAGCGGCTCTGTTGGAATGATTGACAGTAAGACACAGTTTCTCTGGACCCAGGACTCTACTCTCTGCGCAGGAGGGGTGTCGGTAACTCGGCAACTAGACAAGGAATCATGAGCAGACACTGGGGAGCTCTGCTGGGGCTCCTGTGGGTCCAGGTTTGCTGTGAGTGGGGGTGTCCAGACGGAGGCTGGGGAGCGGTCCGCAGCCCGCAGTGGTGGGGGGAGCTGACACTGAGCTCCAAGAGGGTCCTACAGCCCAGGGGTGTGTCTCGGGACATTTTACAAGTTTGGAAACTGCATCAGTGACTCCCAGTGACATGACTTGTGTTTGTTCTTCTCTTTCCATGCAGGGGTGAGAGGGCTGGAGGTGGAGCAGAGTCCTTCAGCCCTGAGCCCCCAGTAGGGAGCCGGTGCTGCTCTGAAGTGCAATTTTTCCCAAGCTGTGCACAGTGTGCAGTGGTTCCCACAGAACCCCAGGGGTGGCGGCCTCACCCAGCTGATTTCCGTGGCTTCGGGCACGAAGCAGAGCGGAAGGCTCGACTGCACACTGAACTCGAGGGAATGGTCCAGCACCTTCCACATCGCGGCCTCCCAGCTGGAAGACGCAGCCTCCTACCTGTGCGCCGCGGAGACACAGTGCTGCCTGCTGATCCGGGGCCTGCACGCCAACTGCAGCTGCGCCTGTGCCCCGGCCCCTCCCTGGGGCATCTGCACCCACAGCAGCCATGGCACATTTTCGGATTTTCAGATCTATGTTACAACACCTTTTCCCTCCAAAATGAGACCCATCAGGGCTGTCATTTCACTTTCTTTTGTTGCCCTTTTTCTTCCCAGAGAGCCCTGCCTGTAAAAATCTCTACCATGGACATTTTGGAGCAAATGATAGAGATGACCCTATCTACTGCCCTGGGAAAGCAGACCTCCTGGCAGCTAGCATATAAATTATATGTAAATTACTCAAATGGAAAAGACTCAAAAAAAAATAGATGATCATCAAGAAAAGAAAGAGATGACTAAATTTTTTAGTTACCTATAGATGGTTCTACTATCAAAGGATAGTAATGAGAATATGTGTAATGTTTTTTCCAGTCTGTATTCATCTTTTTCCTCTTGGAAATACAAATAAAACAAAATAATTTTAGGGGTACCTGGGTGGCTCAGTCATTAAGCTTCTGTCTTCGGCTCAGATCATGGTCTCAGCATCCTGGGATCGAGCCCGGCATCGGGCTCCTGGCTCCGCTGGGAGCCTTCTTCTTCCTCTCCCACCCCCCCTGCTTGTGTTCCCTCTCTTGCTGGCTGTCTCTCTCTGTCAAATAAATAAAAAAATAATAATTTTATTGAGGGTCAGGCACTCTACTTATTCAATTACATATACTTTTTATTTCAGCAAGGTAATACCTGTAAATAAGTACTTTTATTTCATGCAAGAATAAGTCAGGATTTTAGAGCGTAAGTGCCTTAGATGAGCTCATATTATTCCAAAGTTAGTGAATCTAAGGGGACATGAGAGCTTATCCCCTGAGGACCTGAGGAAGAAGACACTTTAGAATGACAAAATCTTAAGGATTTCTATTGCTCAGTTTGTACAATACGTACATATCACTGCCAGAAGTGTCCATTTAAGTCATTTCTAAATAGCACCTTGTGGGGAAGAGCTCATGGAAATTTTCACTCTGTTCCATGAAAATCCATTGCCCTTCCTTGCATTTTGAGTGAATCTATGACTCATGATTATGTAACATCATTCCTAGTTTGGGAAAGGGAGCAGAGAGCTTCCAGGATTACCCTAAATGATCCCCATCTCTGTTGTATCCAGAAGCAAAGACTTCTGACCCCAAACCCAAAGTTGAAACTTGCATGTGTAAAGATTCCAGCACACAGGGAATCCCAGCCTGCTCTGGTTGTTATGTTGACAAAAGGGCATTGACAGGAAAGACTGGGTCCCTGAAAATTCAGATGGAGATAAAGGGCAGACTCCCAAAGCTGGGAGCAGCCAGCTTCTTGAACAGGGGACCTGGGCAGTTACACAGCCCCCCGCTCTCCCAAGGAATCCTGCCCTTGATTTAATGTTGGGCCCTCGCTGTCTTGAAATTCATAGTAATTTAATCTTTGTCCTTGTCCTTTCTAAGTGAGTCCATGAGTGGGAGAAGCAAGTGTCTGAGCAGCGAGAAATATGGGGCAGCAGGACACAGGCAAGAGCGCACGCAGGCTCGGGGTCTGGGTCATGGCAGCTGGCATGTGCGCTGAGCAGCGGGCAGGGCCACCTGGGGTCTGTGCCTGCTTTGGACTAGCTGGGGCTTCGACGTCAGCAAAGGGTGTAGTAAATATTTTTGGGAAATTACCACAAAAGGAAAGTGTTTCCGTGGATGTTTCAATAAAGCTGTTTGGCAGTTTCTTATACAACTAAACACAGTCTTACACAGTCTTACAGTCCAATCCAGCAGTGGCTTCCTGAGTATTTACCCAAAGGGGTTGAAAACTTATGTCCACACACAGATTTGTACACAGGTGTTTTATGGCAGTTTGTTCATAATTGCCAAACTTGAAAGTTCGCAGCATGTCCTTCAATAAGTGAATAAATAAATAAATGGTGGTCCATCCAAGATGGAATATGATTTGGTGCAAAAAAGAGATGAGCCATGAAGTGATGAAGGCATAAGGGGACTTTATATGCATTCTACTAAGAGAAAAAAGACCACCTGGAAAGGCTACATATAGTATGATTCCAATTCTATGACTTTCTGGAAGAAGCAAAACTATAGAAGGAGTGAAAGACTGTGGTTGCCAAGGGTTGAGTGGAGCAGCAGGGATGAAGAGCACACGGTCAGTGTAGTGAGCCCACATCTCCGACACGACAATGGTGGACACATACTTACATTTGTTCACACCCACAGAATGTACAATAGCAGGAGTGAACCCCAGGTAAACTGTGGGCTTTGGGCGCTATGATGTGGCAGTGTAGGCTAGTCCATGGTGGAAGGTGTCCGGGAGAGTTGACCGCGGAAGAGGCGATACCCGTGCGGGGGCAGCGGTGCACTGGGACCTCAGGACACCTGCCTCATTATCTTGGAACCTGGTTGAAATGTTTGAAAATAAGAAAGTCTTTAAAAAATTAAATTGAGAGACATGAAACTAATATGCATGAAGACTTAAAGCATTTTCAAGAAATGGTCCCCAAGTAACATTACCTAGTGACACCTTTTCCCTGCTTTTTGAATAAAGATCTTACATTTTCATTTTGAAATAATCTCAAAACTTGTATAGGTATCCCTGGCTGAAAATTTTGAACCTCCAAAACCAAAGTCTTATGGAGAAATCTAGAATCCAGTAAGCAATTAGGCTGTTTTAGAAAGTGCTTCCCACTTTTCATATTGGTAAGCTCACCCACCTCCCCTCGGTTGTCTCAACTGCGGAGATTCTTTCTTTTTTTCATACAATACATAAATAATATGTAAAAGATATCTAGAAGAAATACAACTGCAGAAGAACATCCTGTTTACCCATGGCTCAGCAATGGAGGCCCCTGGTCTCACTGCCTATGAAGGGCTTTCCACTCAGTGAATAAAGTTCCATTTTTTTCCATGTTATTTTGGATTTAGTTCTCCTTGGCACATTACTGATCTCATGGAAGAAATGAAAACCCAAACAGGACCTCATCCTGAGGATTGTGTGTCTATGCTGAAGAGGGTCAGGATCAACCTCAGACCCACTATACCCCATGTGGTTGTGAAAATGGTCTTGGGGTTCCATGATGCAGGTAATTTCATCCCACTCTGACACCAGTCCACACTGCACACAAACAGTTCTCAATATATATTTGCTTTATAGTATCAAAGGAATTTAGAGCTGGATTAGCCCTTAGAAATTCTTGAGTCCAACTTCATTTTACAAAAGAGACTGTAACCAAGATGACAGTATGGAACAATTAGGTAGTAAATGAGCTGTGTGAGAAAGAAAGTGGGTTTCCTACTTCCTTTAAAACATTCTTTCCCCTGCCTCTGTGCTGTGGGACCATCCTGCTGAGTAAAGAGAAAGTGTTTAACGCAAGCCCAGCCATTTAGATCTTGGCAGTTTGGGTCTGATAAAGCCGTGGTCCAATCAGTTTCAATGCCTGAATGGAGAGGTCCACTTTGTGTAAACGTCTGAGACCTTCGGCAGGAAGGGAGACTCAGGCTGAGCCACTGTTACTCTACCAGCAAACTCATGCATCACTCACTGTTTCTGTAGGACAAAGCCAGAGGTGGTGGTGCCGTGTGAACACCGACATGCGTTTCTAAGGACTTTCCCCAAAATAGCAAATACATTTCTTATCCCAGGTGGACATCCCTTGAAGTCACAATGACTATAATGACTATATTTGACACATTGTCAGCAAAATGATCATTGGAATGAAGACTCATGTAGCTGGAAGTCCATGATGATGGTAGATGAAGGTTTTCTAGGCCAACACTTTAACAAAAAGTAAAGCAATATTCTATGAAATCATCATGGAGCTGGGAATTTTGTTCCAAGAATGGCTGTTTTTCTGCAATAGTTAACTCATGGAAGAGAGTCATTCATATGAATGGCCATATTCAGACCATTACATTCATTGTCAGTGTCACACCTCAGAAGTGCAAATATTGTCTTATCGGTCTCTGAGAAGAGGGAAATTTGCCCAGAGAAGAGTTTGAGAATTCTTATTTTATGGGAAACTGGTGAGAGAATGGAAGATGCTCTGAATCAAGAAGTTTTCCAAACATAAAAACAATTTCATATATGTGCATATATTCATATATGTGCAGCTATCTTCACCATAGCTGCCTTTAAATCTTTCAGGGTTGGAGAGGTGGAAGGAAGATGAGTTTATTCTTTGTCATTTCAGAGGATTCATGAGTAGGAATCACAGGAAAGGGACTTCTGCTTTTAGAAATGAGGTAGTCTTCATTCCCAGAGACGTTTTCTCCTGGTCAGTTCTTTAGGACCAGTTTCCTGTTGGTACCATTCCTGGAGCACATGCAATATTTATGCTTCCCCAGATTTATTCTCACAGAGGTCATCAGAAATTTCCAGAAATTAGGGGCGCCTGGGTGGCACAGCGGTTGGGCGTCTGCCTTCAGCTCAGGGCGTGATCTCGGCGTTATGGGATCGAGCCCCACATCTACTCTGTCTTTCAGTACTTTCCAGAATATAAAACACATAGCATTCAAAAAGATTTCTTAAATCATGTCAGATTTCTTTATGTAAGTTAGTCCAGTCTTGGGTCTAAGTGTTTCTTATAGTTGAAATATTAAGAACTGATGGAAGTTATCCCCCTGCTCCCTTGTCGTTTAGATTTGGTCCTTTACTTTCTGTTTTAGTCATCTTAAGTAAGGGAATATTCCACATTTTGACTGTTGGTATTGTCAATCCTCTGAAAAAAAGCAAGGTCATGGGCAGGACTAGCTAGGAGGAACAGAGCCTCAGATCAGAGGCATTTGAAATATCATGTGATCTTCTCTCTCTTACTCTAAGCTTGGGTTACACGTTCCTTTTACAAAGAGTTTTCTCCATGAAAAATGAGAATGATAGATTTGGCAGAAAGGGAAGTTTCTCTAACTTCTTTTTTAAGAGAATGAATCATGATTCCTTCCTGATTTCAAACATGTACACCAGGCCTATCATGGAATAAACAGCAATAACATCTATATCTTTTCAACTTACTATCAGTGACTCAGTGGTGCGCAGAGGTATAAATCTTGACCTCCACATTCTCACTGTGCACTCCATCCCTGATCTAACATATAATTTGCTTGACTGATTGCCGCCTTGCTGCAGGTGAGCCCCTCAGAGGCACAGGCGAGGAGAAGCGCATTTCCCCGGTGAGATCAGTAGCGCTGTGACCACAGACGGAAGTGCACCTGAACCGATGCAGAACACGTGGAGGGCTCGTTTTCGTGCATCTGGTGCACTAGACTGTGGCGGGAGCAGGGCCTTTTTCTCATTGGCTGGTGGACCATGTGGGAAAGTACTCTGTTAGAGGAAGGGGACGGCCTGACAAGAGCAGGAGCTGAGCTGGCTGGAGGCTGTAGTTCTGAAGCTGGTCTAATGGGGAGGAGCCATGAGGACATCCAGGGGAGCTTTAATCGTGTTTTCGTGGCTGCAGCTGAGCTGTGAGTTGACAAGTATGGGACACGGAGGATATTAGTGCACAGTCTTCAGAAGTCAACACCGGCTTTACTCAGGTTTCCCCCGTTAGTGTAGAAAAGAGCATTCAGAAGTGTAAAAACCTGGAATCTCTTCTCCTTTCTCTGACCTTTTCTTTCTGCACAGGGTTCAGCCGAGGAGAGACGGTGGAGCAGCGGCCTTCTACTCTGAGTGTGCGGCAGGGATGCAGCTCTGTCATCAACTGCAGCTATTCAGACAGTGCCTCAGTCTACTTCCCTTGGTATAAGCAAGAGCTTGGAAAAGGTCCCCAGCTCCGAATAGACATTCGTTCAAGCATGGCCACAAAAGACCAAAGGCTCAGTGTCTTACTGAACAGGACAGCCAGACATCTGTCCCTGCACATCACAGACACGCAGCCTGAAGACTCAGCTGTGTACTTCTGCGTGGCAAGCACACACTGCTCCCCAGACACCTGCTGCCTGCACTCAAACCTGCCACCGGGGCAGCCCCCTGGCCTTTGACACAGACCTTCCAGTATAGCGTTTGTGCTGTTGTTTGTCTGTAGGTGGAAGCTAACGTGTTAGATGTTAAAAGCATATAATAAGACTATTAGGATGGAGGTGACCCAGACAGGGTTAGAACATTTTGTTGAATGACTGTTTTTTGATGGATTCTTGAATGGAATTAGTAATGTTTTATTTTGAAATGCAGGTTTTAAGATGACTTTACATTTGCTCTTCAGAGTCTTCTGCTGTAAATAACCAGTAATACAGTCCTTATTATGAGTGGGCACTTAATACTAGTTTCAAAGATAGCATTTATAATTTTTCTGATTCTAAAACATCACATGCCAAATATAGAAGTATGGAAAGTATAAACATGAAAGTGATAATTCTGTAAACAGATAATATTGATAATATTCCTTTTAGTCTCTACAAATATTTATTAGAATTACATTCATGATTTTTTCACTTTATGGATTTTGATTTGAGCATTTCCTACTTCATCAAATCTTTCCCTCAAAGATCTGGGGGTTTTCTTAATTATTTTTTTTAAGTTTTCATTTAGCTTGTGATTCAAAATAGCTCTGTGAGGTATTTTCATTAATTATGGTTTCATATTAATTTTGTTCCTCTGTATTTGGGGCAAAGTTGACTGCTGAAACTTTCTATGTGCTTTGATCACTTTCTTGTTCAGAAATTGTAAACAGGTTTTCCTTTAGAGCCCAGGAATGGTATGTACTATTTGTGCGTTTGAGGGAAATTAAGATAGGGAGTGATTTGACAATGTGAGTTTCAGATAAAACTCAGAAATCTACTCTCATTTACAAAATTTTGTAAGTCTCTGTTCACAATTACCCTCTCATAGAATTTAAGAGACAGAATTTTGTATTTCATTCACTGGTATATTTTCAGTAAGTAGCACAAACTTTTTCACATAATTAATTACCAGTAGATGTTAAAGAAAGAAGGAAAATTCTGCTACTTACTCATCATTTTAATTTAAGCTTTATGATTGAATTAAACTTATAAATTGATTTGTGAAAAGAAACGTCCTTATTCTCTATATCCGATTATTTGATTGTTTTACAACATACTGTTTCTTTCCACGTATATGCGTCTCTTTTTTAATAAAGCTCAGTTGTTTGAAGATAATTTATTCTTGGACTTGTAATTTTTTGTTATCATTATAATGAAAATCTTCCTTCTGAGATATGTGGGAAATTTTTACATGCATGTGTCAGCCACCTACTAGTATTAGTAGATTGCACAAAGGCATTTGGACTAATGGCTAATGTAGAGAGGACAGCTGCCAGCCTTCCTGCCGCGTGTTCACGTTTGACAGAATTAAACATTACTATCCACAATGCTCTTAAAAAAAAGAAGTGGTATCTCTAGTGTTGGAAAAAAGTCAAAGGAAATAAAGAAGTTGTGTAAATATTTAATTCCCTCATTCTTCCACCCCTGCTCAAGGGTAGGCTCCCATCAAGTCCCTCCAGGTCTTCCTAACTAACGGTGGATCTAACTGGCAATGGGCACAGTGAGAATGGTTCCTCTTAGCTGAGTTATGGTTGTGAGTTATTGCTAACTGGCTGTTCTCATTGGGAAATGCATCAGATTAAATTCAGTTTATCACACAGAACAAAGGAGGTCAGGACTGCAGCCCAACATGTCAATGGGCTCGATTCTCTCCCTCCTTGTACCCCCAGTTCCCGCGCAGCAGTAGCAGTGTGACTCGTGATTGGTCCATTTCCTGCCGGCCTGACAATGGGGTCGGAAGGAAGCACGTGTCTATGTTATCAGTTCATTTCTTCTTCAGTAGGTTAGAAGCGAGACAGAGGGTGCCGTTGCCATAGGTTTGAACGCTCGATCCTATTTAGCCGAGCACTAGCGCAGTGGAAGCAGCAAGGGGAGTGCACGGGGAGTCCTTAGCTCAGATCCAGACAGGGTCAGGCTTCACACCATCACCGCGGTGGGCGTGTCTGTCTCCTACTGCCTGGGACCGTGGAGCACCAACTTCAAGGCCTTCTCTGGATCCCGTGAAGCCAGACTGGGTGCTGAGAGTCTCCCTTTCGTTGGCTTTCTCCAGGCCAGTGCTGACTGCGTCTGTGTGGTTTCTCCCAACCCAGGAGATGGGCTGCTTTCTGCTCCCACTCACTAGCCGCTTACAGAAGCTCCCTCTTGTTGCCCCCGAGTGCGCTGGTGGCAGGCCGCAGGGTGCGATGATGTGCGGGTCAGACACTGAGTGTTGTGTGTGCCCGTGGACCATCTGTGGGGGTCTGCAGGCTAACCATGGAGGCTGTGCCATGGTTTCTGGGTCCCTGTTGGTTTACTGCCCCCCAAGAGCCCTGGGTGCTGTTCCGCTAGGTGCACCCCGCTCCCCAGTGAGCAGTACCCCTCAGTATTCTGGCTGGTCTAGAAAGAGATTTCTCTCTGGCAGCCTCCTCCGGAGCTGGAGGGCCATGTGTTCACTCACATGTTCTCACTTCCCTCCATGCGGAAATCACAGGCTGAAAGGTTTCTCTGGGCTCAGAGCTGTGTCACATGGGTGGGGGTGAGGAGGGTAAAGTGAAATTGGTCTTCGTGCCCTCCTCAATCTGTCCAATCTCACATTGTTTTGTTCCACCCTGTGCTGTGTCTCCTCTCTGGACTTCTTCCCAGGCACTCTCTGTAGTTTAGTTATGACTATGAAAATCACTGGGTTTTGGGGGGGAAGGGGTGGTGGAGATGGTAGAAAATTCCTATTTTGCCATTTTGATGTCAGTGTTGAAATTATTTATTTATAATACCTAAATTGAGTTTTTAAAAAGATTTTTTTAATTTATCTGAGAGAAAAAGAAAGAGACAGAAGGGTTGTGCAGGAATGGGGGAGGGGTGGTGGGAGAGGGAGAAGTAGACTCCTGGCTGATCATGGAGCCCAATGCAGGGCCACATCCCAGGACTCCAGGATTATGACCCGACCTCCCGGCAGACCCTTAGCCAACTGAGCAAACCAGGTGCCCCTACATATTTTATTTTAAAATAATTATGAAGAAAATTCACTATGTTTGGTGTCCATTTCTGTGAATTTTGAAATTTAACACATTGTATAGATCATGTCACCATCGTACAATCACTGTACAGAATAGCTTCTTTGCTCTCCCAAGCTCCCTGTGCCATTCTTCTGCCATTACACACTTCCATATTCCCCACTCCTTGCAACATTGGTCTACTCATATTTTTGTGTTTTAAAAGCATCAAATTGATGGCAGCATGCAACACATAATCCTTTGAGAATTGTATGTCTTGGTGGGAGGAAGCACATGCCACCGGGCACACCCATGACCTCACCTCTGTCACCACTCTCAGTGTTTCCTGCCCCTGAGATTTTGAACTTTGAAGTTATTTTCATAGGAATAGCTCATCATTTCAAGTGTTCAAATTCCTTTAGAAACTTGATACATAGCTCTACAAAATATGTTTGCCAGTTGATAACGCAGAGATGGTGTTGAAGGTTGGATCAGCTCATATAATCAAGATGAGTCACGTGCTGTGCACGAGTTTTGTTGTACAAACGTCATCTTAAATTTTTATCAGTAGATACTTTTTCACATTTTAAGGGTAATTTAATTGATGAAGATTCACTCTCTAGCAGTACCAATTAGGGTATGGTTATTACTTGTTTTTCCCAGGAGTTCATATGAAATAACACATCCAGTGATTTTTTAAAAAGTTAATTCATTTATTTTATAGACAGCTCAAGTGGGAGGAGCACAAGAAGAGGGAGAGGGAATCCCACACGGGCTGTCTGCTGAGCATGGACCCCAATGCAGGGCTCAATCTCATGATCTTGAGATCTCAACCTGTGCTTGAAACCAAGAATCTAGTGCTTAACCAACTGCTCCACCCAGGCACCCCTGCAATAATTCTTTTTTTTTTTAAAGATTTTATTTATTCATTCAACAGAGATAGAGACAGCCAGCGAGAGAGGGAACACAAGCAGGGGGCGTGGGAGAGGAAGAAGCAGGCTCACGGTGGAAGAGCCTGATGTGGGGCTTGATCCCATAATGCCGGGATCATGCCCTGAGCCGAAGGCAGACGCTTAACCGCTGTGCCACCCAGGCGCCCCCCCTGCAATAATTCTTAAACTTTGTTGCACTGGCAATGGCTGTGCAGAGCTGAACTACAGCACTATGGTGGGTATTGTCTCAAATAAAGGCTATGCGCATACAAGTTATTTTATTAATAGGAGAACAAAGTCAAAATAATCAGAAATACGTAACACTTCACCATTAAAATGGCAAAATACCTCTAAAGGTTCAAAATAACCTCAAAAGAATGCAAAGGATTAAAATTGGTGGTTCCAAACATCTAGGAGACTGTCTGCTTTATGCAATTACATGCTTATTTCAATACGTGCATGCACAAGTATTTCAATGCTTGCATGTACTCTCATCTGTGCACTGTCTGTTTCTGCTGATTCTCCAGAGAACCTCAGTTTAAGATCTCCAATACAAATGTCATACTTGATGGTGAAAGCTTAAATGCTTTCTCTTTAGTTTTGGATGTAAGAGAAGAATTTTCATTCTCACTTGTATATAATATTGAAGCAGAGTTTCCAGCCAATGCAATAAGACATGTGGAAGAGACAAAAGCCATACAGTTTGGAAAGGGTGAAGTGAACTTATATTTATTAATAGCAACATAATTGAGCAGAAAATGCAAGGGAATCTACAGAGCATCTACTAGAACAAATTGGTTTAGCAAAGTCAGTTGTACACCTACCATATGATCCAGCCATTCTCCCAGATATGGACCCAAGAGAAATGAAACCTTATGTCTATAGAATATCTTAAACACAAATGTTCACAGCAGTTTTATTTGTAACAGCCCCATGGGACTAATTGATAAGGTCATCAATTGGTGAATAGACAAACTGTTTTATAAGCACGTGACGGGATACTACACAGCAACAGAAAGAATCTGCCTTGATAATTATAACCCGTGAAGAATTTAAAAATAAATATGTTGAGAAGAAGCCAGACAAGAGTGCAATTTTTACAAAATTTATACAAAATTATGAAATATGTAGACTAATTCATGATTGGAGTGTTTCCTGGATATAGGGTCAGGAGAGGGTTGAGAGAGGGATTAAGAGACATGAAGAAACATTTGGGGTGATGCATATGTTCATTATCTTGATTGTGGTGATGGTTTTATAAATATATACATGCGTATATATAGTATAGAATTGTTTAATTTGGTGCAGTTTATTGTATGTAAATTATGCATTAAAAATCCATTAAATATCCAAATTTACTATGCAGTATCTTCCCTCAACATTGTCCAAGGCTTCCTGTGTGACCTAAAAAGGCAAAATATTTCTCCTGTAGGCTTTCATTGGCCTGAAACTATGTTTTTTCTTTAAGTTATAATGTCTTTTGCATCCATGTGCTATATACTGTTTATTTTCTTTCTTTTTTTAAAGATTATTTATTTATTTACTTATTTAAGAGAGGGAGCTAGAGGGAGTGCAAGCATGGGTGGGGGAGGGGCAGAGGGAGAGGAAGACAGGGAGGGCGAGAATCTGGAGCAGACTCCTGGTGAGCCTGGAGGCCCATGGGGGCTCCATCCCAACATCCAGAGATCATGACCCCCGTCAATACCGAGAGCCTGAAGTTCAACTGACTGAGCCACCCAGGCACCCCCTATTTATTTTCAACCAGCATCATCCAACCTCTTTGGGATTCTCCCTTTGTACCTGAATACAGGTTTGTAGCGACTTGTCCCAAATTCCTTTCTAGCATAGTTTTGTGGCAGGTTCTGACAATGTGATTTGGAAGGTGGAGGGGAAGTGAAGAGATACATGAACCGAAAGTGTTTCCAGGCCTGAGTTTCTTACTTCACTCTGCATCTGGGAAACCGTTCCCATGTTGGCTCTGGACTCATGAAGCCCCTTGACCTGATTCTCTGGAGAGTGGCCTCCAGGAAATAGCCTGAGCTAAGCTTCCATCTATATGTCTGGAGATAACTGTTTACAGGGCTTTACAGAGGATGTGCCCCTCTCCAGAACATTATCCTCATAATCCTGATTTCTTACCTTGTAGGGAAATCTTTCTTTTTTAAATCTTGGCAACAAAATGTGACAGAGGCATGGTAATGGAAAACATCCTTGAGGCTAAAACCTGTTAAGAGTGCAGCATTAGTATTTGCTGCCTGATTCCCATACACTAGTCACCTTATGTTGGAGTCAACAAAACAGTGAGAACATAAGTAAGAATTTCAGATCATTCTATGCGGATCTGACAACTTCATGTATGATGTTTCTTCTGTCTAGAACTCTTATTTTTCACCTTTTAATGATTCTGAAATTTAGGAATAGTTGAGTATTAAAAATTTGGCTATAAAGTACTGTTGACGTTTCTTCTAAAAAGCTTTTATTAAAAAGATAGTATTCCTTATGATTGGTATTATTTTAGGACCCAATAAATACTGTATTTCAAGTAAGCACCATTTGTTCATTATTTCTGTTAAATAACAAATATTTAGCGAGTACTTAAAAACGGACAATCACAGTTTTAAATGTTAAGGCACAATGCCAAAAACACAGATTCTCTCAGCAATGACCTGACTTCCTACTACATTTTCTGTATTCAACCCCATCCCCTTTCCTGGCAGTCGGTGGGTTACAGGCTGGCCCACATGGACACATGAGAATATGAAGCACTGTAGTAAGATGCTTTAGAAGATTGTTACCGTCCCAGCTACAGAAACGCCCTGGGATGCTGTGTTAGAGAACTTCCATATCAGGTACAGTCTTAAGAACGAATAGACCTGAGAGGACAGTATTGCCGTTGTTCAGACTTCCAAGGGCACCCGAAGACTGACATGTGCCTCATGAAGTCAGGGATGAAACACATGGCTGTTTCCCAGAGTCCATAGTCTCTCCTGATTCATTTCCCCTTCTGGTTAACCCCCCCCCCCATTCTTCCCTTGAGGGGGATGGAGGATTGGGACAGCCCAGTGATGGATATTAAGGAGGGCACATATTGCGTGGAGCACTGGGTGTTATATGCAAATAATGAATCATGGAACACTACATCAAAAACTAAGGATGTACTGTATGGTGACTAACATAACATAATAAAAAATTATTATTGAAAAAAAAAAGAAACACATGGCTGACTTGGGGAGGATTCTGGCCAACATGCACGCACTTCAGCCCCCGTCCACCAGGGGGTGCAGCTTCCCATCACAATCACATTTCCCGGGTGAAATGTGGGCTTGCACTCATCATTTCTCTGTCCCTCCAACATTTCTTCATGGTAAGAATGAAGAACATTATTTAGGTGACACTGCAGAGATGAAGTATTCTCTAGGCTTCGTGACTGTGGTACTCTTAATGCCTCTGAAAAATTGGATTCTTTCTTCCATTGTGTTTGCAAAACTTTTGACTATAATTTTATTTGAGAGTTTTATGCCCAAGGTGACACGGATCTCTTCTTTTTCCTCAGGACAGACCCATGGAGACTCAGTGACCCAGACGGAAGGCCAAGTGACCGTCTCAGAGGAGGCTTCCTTGACTATGAACTGTACTTACTCAACAGCTGGGTATCCCACTCTTTTCTGTATGTCCAGTATCCGGGAGAAGGTCCACAGCTCCTCCTGAGTGTGTCGAGGGACAGGAGAAGAGAAGCAATAAAGGATTTGAAGCCACCTATGACAGAGATTCCAAATCCTTCCCCCTGGAGAAAGGCTCAGTGCAAGCGTCAGATTCAGCTGTGTACTACTGTGCCCTGAATGACACAGTGACGGGGACTGCAGGGGGAGCTGAGCGCAAACTCTGAGCAGAACAGGGGCCTGGATGCTGAGCGTCTCTGACTGAGCCACTCTGGTTCCAGCTCAGTCTGTGGTTGTCTGTCCCTCAGTGTCTGCTTGATACAAAATCATACAAATGACTAGAGCACAGAAACCAGAAGTATCATCCCCACTCCAGCTGTTCCTTAGTGACACTGAGGACGGTTTGATGCCAGGAGTCCCTCAGCCAGGGTGTAAGTAATTTCAAGGTAATACCACGTAACAATGAAGGCGTCTCTTGCTCATCCTTGCAGTGAACGTCCAGCCCCACAAGTTGTTCAGGGCACCCTGGTGGGTGTTGCTGTGTCGGTGACACTTTTAGAGACACACGGTGTGTCTGAGAAGGTGGTGATGTCCAGTGTCTTCCTGAAAGAGTGTGGCCGGAGAGGTGATGGCAGAGCTTCATTCCCAAACTAGGTTTCAGTAGAGAAAGAGGGGAAGGGAAGAAAGTAGGAGGAGCACATGTACCCAAGCAAGGAAAAGAGAGTCCGGGGACTTCTGCCCTGGCTTCTTTTCTAGTAAATCAGGTGGCAGACACAGGCTGATATTCAACATGAAGGGGTGGGGGCAGAAACAGAATGGAGGAAGTGGTCATATTTATATCACCCACTGTGCCCCTCCTTTTATTCTTGGTAAGTACATGGATCATTAACCTTCTAACAAGTAGGCCTTGAATGAGGAGGTTTTTCAGTGCCAAGGAAAGCTGCACCATACATGTTCCCCCCTACACCCTCTGAAGCCCTATGAAAAAGATGGTAAGAAAATTATAAAGGGCATAAACCCACAAAGAGAACAGACAAAAAATGACTATGGACTGTGATGTTAGAAACATTTTAGAGGGGCGCCTGGGTAGCGCAGTCGTTAAGCGTCTGCCTTTGGCTCAGGGCATGATCCGGCATTCCAGGATCCAGCCCCACATCAGGCTCCTCCACTGGGAGCCTGCTTTTTCCTCTCCCACTCCCCTGCTTGTGTTCCCTCTCTCGCTGGCTGTCTCTCTGTCACATAAATAAATAAAACCTTTTAAAAAAAGAAAAAAAAAGAAACATTTTAGAGGGTGAGCTGCATGTATAGGGAGCAATGCAAACTTGCTCAGCGGGCCAAATAAAGAAGAAACCGAGGAGCACTTAGGAGAGAAGCGTGTCAGTGTGTGCTGTAGCCTCTGGAAGGGGTTAGGAAACAGAGGCACCGATTCCATTTTAATAATTATGGTAGGTGCTGTGTGTGTGTGTGTGTGTGTGTGTGTGTGTGTTTGGGGGACTGAAGAGGGGGACTGAAGAGAGAATATGTAAGTAATGGACACCCCATGTTCTTTACAGAGCCTGTATAACTGGCAGGGATCACTTTCCAAATTCTGCAGAAGAACGGAAGGTAGTCATTATGGACTGAGGAACAGCACCTCAAAAAGTCTGAAACCCAAGAGCACCTGGGTGGCTCAGTTGGTTAAGCATCTGCCTTCGGCTCAGGTCTTAGTCTCACCGTCCTGGGATGGAGCCAGGCATGGGGCTCCCTGCTCATGGGGAACCTGCTTCTCCCTCTCCCACTGCCCTTCCCCCTGCTCGTGCTCCTGCACTCAGGCGTGCCCTTTTTAAAATGTTTATTATTATCCTTTTGACTTTATGGGTTTTTTTTTTTTTTTGCCATCCAGAATTTTAAAAATAATATATAGTAAATTTAATGAATTTTTTAATGGATTCTGAATCATGTGTCCTGCTTAACAATCCATATTTTCTTTAGTTTCTCCCAAAGTATTTTTATCTTTAAAACTTTAATTTGGATGTGTGTGTGCGTGTAAGAAGTGAACTTGAGGTTCAAGGCTTTCTATTTTCTTTGATTTTGTTTGTTTATTTTGAAGCCACTAACCAGGCTCGACATCCATTCTTGAATGACTAATTAATTATTCTTCATTGATATTAAATATTCTCTTTGGGTTTTTTTCCACTTTTAAAATCTTCCTTATTAAGGTTTTCAACCTAGCCACTGCGTTTTCATCCACAATTTATACTTGAATATTTTGGTGCTTCATGCCAATAGCTTACTGGATATGCAAAGAATATATATGTCCACTCAGCCTGGAGCCCATTCTAGAACTTAATACAGAGAAAACGATGTGAATGGAAGAAATGCCATTAGAGAAGGAGAGAGAGGTAAACCCTGCCCATGACTTGACAAGATGTATAGCGAGAGGTCATTTCAGGCCATGTGCACAATCTGTCTGTTTTTCTGACTCTGTCAGTTGTTTTGGGTTGAGAGGACCGGAAGTAGCTGACGTCATGCTCGCAAGTGATTCACCCAAGAACGGGAAGGGGCACCAGCTTTGAAGAATAAATGCAACTTTTTATCTCGTGTTCTTCTTTAAGAGGAGAAATTAAATAACTGAGACTTGGGTTTGGAGTTGAGAAGAGGCCCAGCTACTTGAAATGCCTTGAAATCTGCTGCCGCCTCAGTGTTTTGGATCCTGTCATTGTTTTGCAGGAAATTTCCTGACTTTTCTCCCATTACTGCATGAGCTTCTTTATGAAGTTTATGGAAATTCATTGTAGTGACTACCATTGCCTCTCTTGAGGGTGCTGCTTGAGATGGATTCTATTTCAAACACCGTGCCCTTATTTTAAGCAGAATGGGTATGGACTGTTCTGTTGTTTGAGGTTCTCTCTTTCTCCCTCTCCCTCTATCCTCTCCTCTCTTCCCTCAGCCTTATCCCTCCTGAGTTTGCTGGACCGATTCTGTGTTTCAGTTCTTCCCTGAAGTGAGTGTCTCTGAGGGATCAACCATTTCTTGGGGCTGCAATATCTTCACCATCAATACTTTAAAAACCATTTTACTGTGAAATCCAAAAAATGTTCACAAAAGTACACAATGCAAGCAAACCATCTGCGTTATTTAAGTGTATACAAATTAAAGACTGATTTTTTGAATATGAAATTTCTTCATTAATTTTTAAAAATACTTTCTGTATTAGTGAATATTCTCCAGAGAGACAGAATCAATAAGATCAACAGGGTGTGTATGTGTGTGTGTGTGTGTGTGCGTGTGTGTGCGTGTGTGCATGTGTGTGTAAAGAGAGACAGACACAGAGAGACAGAGATTTTAGGAATTGACTCATGTGATTGTGGAGACTGGCAAGTCCAAGTTCCATAGGGCAGGTGGGCAGACTGGAGACCCAGGGAAGAGCTGATGTTGCACCTTGTGTCCAGAGGCAGTCTGGAGACAGAATTCCTTCTACCTCCAGGACCTCCATATTTTCCTCTTAAGATCTTCAACTGATGGCATGAGCCCCACTCACGTTATGGGGAGTAATCTTCTTTACTCAGTCTATTGACTTAAATGTTAATCTCATCTAAAAAATACCTTCACAGGGGCACCTGGGTGGCTCAGTCGGTTAAGCATACAACTCTTGATTTCGGCTCGGGTCATGATCTCTGGGTCATGGGATGGAGCCCCGGGTGGTGTGGAGCCTGCTTGGAATTCTCTTTCTCCCTCTCCTTCTGCCTCTCTCAAAACAAAACAAAACAAAACAAAACAAAACAAAACAAAACAAAACAAAACAAAACAAAAATGAAAAAAACTTCACAGTGACTTCTAAACTGATGTTTGACCAAATATCTGGGTACCATGACCTAGTCAAGTAGACACATAAAATTAACCATTGCACTTTCTTTACCTCCAATAATTCTATTCCTAAAGCCTAGTTTGTTTTCTATGCATACAGTATGCCAGGTTTCTTTTGATAAGTGTTTCCACTGTATATCTCTTTCCATCTTTTGTATCCAGCCACTCTGTATACTCTATCTCAAACTTGCAATGAAGCCTCATATATCTACATTCTCAACTATTCATTGAGAAAATAGAAGCAATAAGAAAAGAATTTTCACAAGCTTCTAAACTTACCACTTACCAGTATCTATGCTCAAATATTCTGCCTTTCCTCTTACTAGACTGTAATTCCATGAAAGCAGAGACTTTGCTTATTCTCAACACGTACAAGCATACATGACAAACAGTAGGCCTACAAAAAATTTGTTGAATTACAAATGAGTAATAAAAAATACCACTATTGGTACTGAAGAAAAAATTATTATTAATTCATTCAATAAAACTTTGTTATGTGTCCATTTCTACAAACTGAGGATATAGGAGAGAACAGAACAGATACCCTAAGGAGTTTATATTTTAGTTGAGGTCTAAATCCAAACTATTCCCTGCTGTAGGCACTTTATATGCATCTTCTCTTTCGTTTAAAAATTTTTTTCCAGTTTTATTGATGTATAATTTGCTAAATAAAAATTGTCTTCATTTAGGGTATACCACATAATGGTTTTTATTTATTTATTTTTTTTTAGATTTTATTTATTTATTTGACAGAGAGAGAGGCAACGAGAGAGGGAACACAAGCAGGGGGAGCAGGAGAGGGAGAAGCAGGCTTCCCGCCGAGCAGGGAGCCCATGCGAAGCTTGATGCAGGGCTGGATGTGGGGCTCAATCCCAGGACTCTGGGATCATGACCTGAGCCGAAGGCTGACACTTAACGACTGAGCCACCCAGGCGCCCCTCACATAATGTTTTGATATAGTATACGTTATGAAATGATTACAACAAAGCTAATTAACGTACCCACTACCTCACATAGTTACTGGTGTGTGTGTGTGTGTGTGTGTGTGTGTGTGTGTGTGTGTGTGTGTGTGATGAGAATGCTTACGATCTACTCTCTTGGCTAATTTCAAGTATGCGATACTAACAACTTTAGTCGCCATCTTGTATATTAGATCTTCAGAACTTTCTCAGCTGGCATGGCTGAAACTTTGCATTCTGTGAATACATCTCCCCATTTTTGCCCACACCCAAGCCACCTTAACACCACCATTCTACTCTCTGCTTCTGTGAGTTTAACTTTTTTAAGATTCCTCATACGGTTTGATTCATACAGTATTTGTCTTGCTGTGTTTTGCTTATTTCATTTACTACGTGTCCGTCAGGGGCATCCATGTGGTCACAAATGGCAGGACTTCATCTATTGGTGGACATGTAGGCTGTTCTCCATACCTTGGCTATTATGAATAATGCTGCAATGAACATGGGAGCAGAGACATTTTGAGTTACTGATTTCATTTCTTCTGGATTTATACCCGGAAGTGGGACTGCTGGATTGCATGGTAATTCTATTTTTAATTTTTTGTGGGACTTCCATACTATTATCCATAGTGACTATACCAATTTACATTCTCACCAACAGTGCCCCGGGCTCCCTGCTTTTCTCTCTCTCTCTCTCTCTGTTTTTTTTTTTTTTAAGATTTTATTTATATATTTGACAGAGAGAGCACACGTAGGGGGGAGTGACAGAGGGAGAGGGAGAAGCAGGCTCCCTGCTGAGCAAGGAGCCTGACTTGGGCTCAATCCCAGGACCCCGGGATCACGACCTGAGCTGATGGCAGATGCATAACCGACTGAGCCACCCAGACACCTGGCTCCCTGTTTCCTACATCTTGCCAACATTTGTTATCTCTTGCCTTTTTGACAAGAGCCATTCTAACTGGTGTAATGTGATATCTCATTGTGGGTGTGATTTGCATTTCCCTGATGATCTGTTATTCTGAACACCTTTCTATATACCTGCTGGCCATTTGTATATCTTCTTTGGAGAAATTTCTATTTAGGTTCTCTGCCCATTTTTAAATTGTGTTATTTGTTTTCTCGCTGTTGGGTTGTTTGAATTCCTTATATATTTTGGATATTAGTCTCTTATCAGATGCGTGGTTCACGAATATTTTCTACAATCGCATACATTATCTTTTCACTCAGTTGACTATTCCTTTTGCCATGCAGAAGCTTTTTAGTTGGATGCACTCCCACTTGGTTATTTTTGGTTTTTTTGTCTGTGCCTTTGGGGTCATACCTTAAAAAAATTAGCTAGCTGAGAGGATCAAGCTCCGTCCATTGTTCAGTGCTCTCTGTGAGGTGAGATAGAAACTGACTCATGGAGCATGGTTTGAATTATTGGGCATAAGGCCTCCTTCCCTTCCTTCTCCTCTTTATGGGGGTAAAACCTCAGTTCTGCACTTATTCCCAATCTTGCAAGCAGTACCAGTTGTAGGATGATGCCCTTCCTTTACTTTTGTTCCCAGCTGTCCCAAGGGATCGGGTTCTGCCTGTTGTTCAGCATTCGTATGAGGCAAGATAGAACTCAGCCCCGTGGAGGGGCCTGAGAGGCTAGGAAGCCAAGTTCATGCTCCATTCTCACTCCCCACCCTCCAAACACCTACCTCTCCATGGGAGAAGTCACAGGCCCAGGCAATCTTCTTGGTACTGAGCTAACTTGATGTGGTGGAGGGACAGACCTGGGTGAAGTGAAAGTGTTCTTCTTACCTGTATCAGTGTAAACATTCTCAGTCTGTGCTCTTCTGGGCTGCTTTTACTTCTCAGCTGGATTCTGAATTTGTCTTCAAGGTACTAGTATCATTGTTCGGTCAGTGTAGTGGTTCTGTACAGGAAGAGATGGCCTGCGTCACGTCTTCTAAATCTTTCCAAAATTGTCAGGTGTGTGTTATTACACTTATTTTCAGACAAGAGAGCTGAGGCTTAACTCTTCGATCCAAAATCACCTATAGTCTGAACTCAGACTGATGGGTTCAAACACGTTTTCAGCACTAGTCTACTGTGCTTGTACAGGTGTGTCAGGGCTTATGTCCTATAATATTGCAAATGGCATGCAGAAAACCCAGCAAGAACGTTCATCAGAGCTTCTGAGCAACTGTAGCCACAGCCCCAAGATGGCAGTGTTTTCAGTGACCTTGCCTGTGGAAAGATGGTTTTTGGAGGGGCATGTGGTCTCTGATTGGCTGATCACACGCCCTGAGAATCCCTTTGTTTAGTGTTAAAAAGATGTTGAATAGACAAGTCAGCCTTTGTGGGCAGCCCCGTGCAGAAGAAGGATGGAGAAGCACCTGAGAACCTTCTTGGTGGTTTTGTGGCTTCGTTTTTGTTGTAAGTGAACACAGAGTTTTAGCCAGGTTGACGCGGGAAGTTCAGGGAGCATGTTCTTAGGATTTTCAGCAAAAATGTATTGCATTGGGGTAAGAGAAGAGAAGAAAATGGGGCCATTTTATAGTTTACCTGGGATTCATTGTGGAGAGAAGGAAGGGCTGTAGATCAGGAAGCATTCAAATGGATGATATGTTTCTTAAATCTCACTTTGCTTTCTGAATAGGTGTGAGTGGCAAAAACCAAGTGGAACAGAATCCTCCATACCTGATGGTCCTGGAGGAGGCAAACTGCACAATGCAATGCAACTATACAGTGAACCCCTTTAGCAACTTAAGGTGGTACAAGCAGAGCACCGGGAGAGGTCCTGCTTCTCTGGCAGTCATGACTTACGGCGACAGCAAAAAGTCAGATGGAAGGTATACAGCAACTCTGGATGCAACCACCAAGCACGGCTCCCTGCACATCACAGACATGTAGCTCAGTGACTCAGCCGTCTACATCTGTGCAGTGAGCGCACTGTGTTCCCTGGGCACTTGCAGCCCGTACCCAAACCCACACCAGCAGGTTGTGATGGCCACCTAGGAGGTGAAGTAGAGCATTGCTTTTTATGTCATATACACTTTCACAGGTGAGCTGGTCCTTCTTGCTGGCATATGACTGAGTTTGAACTTCAGCTTGGATGTCCACATAGCATAAGGTTATCTTCATCCAACACATAAGGTTAACTGCCACATCTGGCTATTCCCCAAAGTAAGACTCATGTTGCATTACTGCTGTTGAAGTAAATAATAATTTTGCTATAAATGGAGAGATCAGCTCTGTCTGGGGTCCAACGACTAGTAGAATGTCAACCAAGTGGAAAAGCAACAAGTTGATGGAGCTGAGGACAATATCTGATAAGCTTCCTTCCCCCTGACAGATTTTTATTCCTCACTTAATTGCTGTTCAAGTTCTTAGGAAGCGTTCTGTAGGGAGAGGTCTGCTTTACCAATTTATCCATGCTCCACATACAGCCACCTTTCTAGATGGGGCACCAACTCATTTATTGTCTTCCACAGGTGCTCCTTTGGAGAACTTCACTGCTCATACTATCATACCAGCGTGATACTGGCAGGCACAGTCGCTCCCAGGCAGCAGGGCAGCCGTCCCAGGCTCTTCAACTAATAGTGTTCTAGAAGAGAAACTTAGGGGACAAAATGTCTTCATGCTATGGGTAGTCTCAGATTGCACAAATTAGCTGTGATGTTCTTTTTTGAGACAGAGAAATTTGAATATAGTTTGAGAGTTAGATGGGACAAATATTTATTTTATTTGAAAGGTACTGAGAAATAACTGAGAAAAACAAGAAGGATATATAATAAGATATTTAAAAAGGTCATCTCTGAGAGGTAGGAATACTTCATTTTTATTTTTGTATCTTTCCTTGTATATATTTCTAATTTTCTATAGTTCACAGGTTCTGCTATGTCAAAATAAATGTTATTACAAAACGAAAACTAGGGACTTCCAGTTTCTTGTTCTGCATGTAAGGGAGCTTTATTTATTTTTTAAGATATATTTACTTTATTTATTTATTTATTTATTTATTTATTTATTTTTTATGAGAGAGAGAGAGCACAAGCAAGAGGGGCAGAGGGAGAGGGAGAAAAAAATCTTAAGCAGACTCCACGATGAGTGTAGAGCCCAACTTAGGGATTGAACACAAGACCCTGAGATCAGGACCTGAGCTGAAACTGAGAGTCAGATGTTTAACTGACCTGTACCACCCAGACACACCTTCATGTAAGGAGCTTTAAAGTTACCACTTGTCCTAACAAGTAAAGAGCTGACAAGCCGAAAAATCAACAATTGTTCTTAGATCTGTAGAGGAGGAGAACACAGGACAAACTGCTACTCCCATGACTGGAGAGACAGACAGTGAAAACAGGGAATTGCAGCTTATTGGAGCAAAGACTCATGAGCACAAACTGCAGTAGGAAACAGTGCTGGACACGAAACCCCAAACTGTAATTGATAAATTGCTGGAGGCTTAGTGTGGACAGGTTAAAAACTTCAGGGCACGCAGTCCTAGGGGAACCCCACAATATTGTGAGATTATGTCTAGGAGCTCATCAGGTACCTACAGTAAATACTGGAGAAAAATCACCCAAATGCTAAAAGGGGTGGGGGAAGAACTACTTTGAAATGCATGAGAGAAATCTCTTCTTCCTTAGGGGAATAGTTAACCAGCACTTAACCTGCTGGGATACTATCAGAACCTAACTAACCTAGGGGAAAGGGAATTCCCAACTCCAGACAGTTTAGCCATCTTATCTCTCCTGATGGGGGAGAAACAAATAGAAAAAGAAAACTAAAGAAGTTCAAAATTCAGAAGCACAGGCTCACTGGAAGACTGAGCTCCTTTAACAGGACCATGGACACTTCCCTCTTTCTACATCTCACCACCATATTCCCAACAGCTTATTTCAGCAGCTCCTTTTGCCCAGTACATCCTGTCTGGTTATTAAGGAAAAATGACAGGGCAGACCAAAAAACAAAGAACATACTTTGGAGAGACATAGCAAGCATCAACCAGACGTGGCAGAGATGTTAGAATTATAAGACAAGGAGTTTAAAACAACTACAATTAATATGCTAACCCCTCTAATGGATGAAGCAGACAGCATGCAAGAACAAATGAACCATGTCAGCAGAGAGATGGAACCCCAAGAAAGAATCAAAAAGAAATTTGGGAGATCAGAAGCACTTAGACCAGAAACAGCTGAAGAAAAAAATCTCTGACGGTGATGGTATCTGAACAGAAACCTCTAAAACTGAAAAGCAAAGAAAACAAAGATTGAAAAGAAAAAAAAAACAACAACCTCAGAACAGAATATCCTAAAGCTACAAAAGTTGTAACATATGCTTAATGGAAATATCAGAAGGAAAAGAAACAGAGAGAGGAACAAGAAATAATTGTAACAATAATGGCTACTTATGTTCCCAATTTAATGTCAGACACAGATTCAGGGAACTCAGAGAACACCAAGCAGGATAAATGCCAAAAAACAAAAACAAACAAATTTTAAAAACCACACTTAGGCATATCATTGTCATACATAGAAAATCAAAGGTAACAACAACAACAAATTCCAAAAGAAGCCAAGGCAAAAAAAACGCCCTCCCTTAGAGGAACAAAGATAGGAATTACATCCGACTTCTTTCAGAAACCATACAAGCAAGAAGAGAGGGAAGTGAAATATTTAGTCTTGAGAGGAAAAAAAAACCCCCACAAACCTAGAATTCTGTACCCTGTGAAATTATCTTTAGAAAGTGAAATAGAGGGGGCACCTGGGTGGCACAGCAGTTAAGCATCTGCCTTCGGCTCAGGGCGTGATCCCGGCGTTAAGGGATCGAGCCCCACATCAGGCTCTTCTGCTATGAGCCTGCTTCTTTCTCTCCCACTCCCCCTGCTTGTGTTCCCTCTCTCGCTGGCTGTCTCTATCTCTGTCGAATAAATAAATTAAATATTAAAAAAAAAGAAAGTGAAATAGAAATAAAGACTTCTTCAGACAAACAAAAATTGAGGGATTCTTTTTTCTGCTAGACCTGCCTTGCAACAGACATTAAAAATTCTTTAGCGAAAAGGAAAAGAATATAGGTCAGAAACGGAAATTGGCGTAAAGCAGGAAAAAGCATCAAAAAAAAAAAGAATAAGTGAATGTTAAATAGAAACTTTCTTTTTTTTAGTCTTAATTGATCTAACAGACACACATTGAGTTTATTCATTATACAATTATTTGTTGAACACAGAATAAGTGACAGATATTTTTGTAGATTTACAATGTAGAGTACCAAACAAAACAGACAAATGCAGACACCAAAAGACCTTCCCTAATGAGGTGTGAATCTAGATTGGTCTATGGTGTTCACTTTCTTTTAAGGAATATACTATTAAGTTAATTTTCCAATGTAGGCATTTTCCTTGCTTGCTTTCAGTGACTGGCACATTTCATGTGGTGATGAAAGGCATAGACATTGAAATCTTGCGCTTACTAAATGATGTGATGACAAAATTACTAAATTTAGAGCACCTATATTTCATCATCTATAATAACATATACCTCATCACATAGTTGTAAGAATTCAATTCAATTCAATTCAATTCACTGAATTAAATGAATGGGATTAGCAGAAAATGATTTTTCAACTAATGGTGGTTATTCTTGGACATAGATGGGATGAGGCAGGGAAGATAATTTAAGAAAAAAACAACAAGAAAATACCAAATACAGATTAAGGCTTAGGTCTTCATCATTCCACTATTGATTATGTTACTTTACTATGGTAATGGCTGGGAGTCTCCATTTATTTCACATTGGACTTATCCCATCCAATTATCTGAACACACTGTAATGGCTTTCTTGTTCTTCTTCTTCTTTTTTTAATCTCATAGGTGTAAGGCACAGCAAAATAACCATTTCTTGCTTCTAGTGTATTTTTTTTAAGTGGGCTCCATGTCCAGTGTGGAACCCAAAGTGGGGCTTGAACTCACAACCCTGAGATCAAGACCTGAGCTGAAATCAAGAGTTGGATGCTCAACTGACTGAGCCACCCAGGCGCCCTACTGCTAGTGTATTTTAATGTAACGTGTAGGATGGATCCACACAAGCTTTACGAAGCAGGGCTCAGATAATATGAGGTCATTGCACTGAGCTACAGTGCCACCAGCTAGATTCCTACGTAGGGGCTCATCTAGTAGATTTCTTCACCGAGAAGAGAGAAAAGAACCTCTCTAGGTTTTCCTTGGGGGAGGGATGATTCTTCATTTTTCAATTTATAACTTGTACATGATAGATGCTGAAGAATTTTATAAAAGAAAAAAGAAAAGCGAAGCATCTAGGGGACGAACGATAGATGTAGCTCTCCAACGAATCTGCACTTGGTCTTGACATGATGCTCTTTCCATATGATCTCTTCAGAGGTCAGGAGTAGCTGAGTGAGTATGTGCACAGGGGAATGGATCTAATCCCTGGTTACCTGAGGAATCTCTCAGCTTCCTGTGACGACGGAAGTATAAATAAGGCTTGTAGTGTCTGAGAGCTCTCAGACTCCAGGCTGTGTCCTCAAGAGTCCAACGATAGGAAAATGCGGAAGTCCTTGGGAGCTTCATTTGCTACTTTCTTTGGCAGCTGTGTTTTGAGTTTGGGGGCTTTGGAGATTATGAACAAAAAGAGCAGATCCTAGTCATCTTGGCCATAAACCTGAGAGTTATAGAAGGGTGGTTAGAGCTACCCTGTTCAGCTGGGGGGATTGTGAAAAGACACTCTATTCTTGCAAAAAATAATCAGCCATTAATAAATCTTTGTCTGTGGTTCTGTTTAAACACAGTTGAATAGCCCATATACATTTGAGCAGAGTCCTTCATTCCTGAGTATCTAGGAGAGAGCACACACCATTCTTAATTGTACGCCTTCCATTGGTTCAAGCAGGATTCTGGGAAAGGATTTGCATCTTTAATTCAATCAAGCTGGAAAGAGCATGCAGACAACAAAAATTTTAAAGAACTGCTTGGAAAAGAGAAGTTGTATAAAGTTTTGCATATTCCAGCCTGTCATCCTGGAAATTCGACCATCTACTTCTGTGTTTCGTGGCCCAGTGTTCTCCAAGCTCCTGCAGTCATACCGCAGCCCAACAGCTGGGCCTCTTGTCACAGGTGGGTGGGAGCGAACCTGTTTTCCTTATTTATAGAGGCAATTTTCTGTATAATTTTTGTCTCCAAGCAGAAGTGAAGGATAATATGCCATCTCCCTTAAGTGATGAATCTGAATTTATATTGACTTCAGTTTCCTTTGGTTGCTATTGAAATTTCATTGCTCTCTGCAGACTGTACTGATCCTGGACCTGTGTACCCAGAGTGCCTTCCACTGCTGTCACTGGAAGAGGGCAGACCCCTCTGTGGCTCAGGCTGTCAGTCTTTGAAGCAATTTTCACTAAGTGCTACCCTCAGTAGCAGCATTTTATTCATTTGTTTATAATCTTCATGACACTTTCTATATCATGTACCATTTATACCATTGTTTAATAATTTAATATTAAATTGACTTTTATATTAAATAGTCTTTAAAAATAACTACATAGAAATTATGCTTGTTTTAACTGACACCATCTGCGAAACCTTATATTTGATGTGCTGGTTGTTTTTTTTTTTTCTATTACAAATTAAAACAATGTGATATATGTGACAAATAAAAATGTATTGCCTAACCAACTTCTAGTATCAATCACACTTTAGGAAGCACTGATTCAGCCACGCCCCTTATTTAACAGATGGAAGAATTAGGATCTGCAGGCACTGCGTGACTCAAAGCATGACTTACAGCAAAATGGAAGCTAGAGGTAGAACCCAGACGTTCTGACCCATTATCAATTGCTTCTTCCGCTAAAGATGCAAAGTAAGATCTAGACTTTGAAGGAATGAGTTATGTGTTTTAAATTCAAATTAAGTTTAAAATTGTATTACTTAATTTACATGTTAACTTCAGATTAGTTAGGAGATATAGACACCCCTTCCAAAATAGAACAGTCCCATAATTTCATGATATAGAAATGATGACTATTACTATTCTTCAATTTTTTGTGAGTGCACACATACAGCTATATCTTTCTATGAAAGGGACTTACAATGTACCTGGTATTTATTAGCATGCTTCTTTCTCTCAACATTATAATCCAGGTATTTCCATGCCAGGAAAGATATATATATATATATATATATGTAGATAGATATATTGAGGGCATAATTTTAAGTGACTGCTGGGTTTCCATTATATAGATGTATTTTTAAAATTAATCACTTTGTTTTCTCTTTTAAAAATTTAACTTAATTTAATTTAGTTATAATTCTCGTTTTGGTTAACATACAGAGTTATATTAATTTCAGGTGTACGATATGGTGATTCAACAGTCCCATACATCACCCAGAGCTCATCACAAGTGCATTCATTAATCCCCATCACTTATTTCCCCTAAATTTACCACTTTTTGGTATTATTTCCAACTATCCAGTATTACAGATAATGCTTTTATGAACATCATTAAAACGGTAGCTTTAATGGAAATGAAATTGCTTGGATAAGGGAAAAGACATGACACTGAATGTCTGATTTCCCCGAAGAATTTTGTAACGAGCTATGACTTCAATAGGAGAACATGAGGCTGCTGATTTTCCAACACTTTGCCTGATGTGGATATTATTATTTTAAAGTCCCTTCCATTTTATTAAGTGAACATTTTCCATGTTTTAATTTTCTTTTCTTTTAACCTGTGGGTTTATATATTTTGTCATTAAAAAATAAACAAAATAAGATTAGAAGACACCGGGGTACACTACACAGAGTTAGAATAAATATCCCTTCATAAAATAAGACATATTAAACAGAGTTTGAAAAACACTCTTCTGGCCCAAGCTACCTTCTAACTGGTTTCTTTTCTCTAAAGGCAGTGTATTTCCCACATCTTCGCTACCCAAAATGTGGACCAGCAGTATTGGAACTTGTGCAAATCTCAGCTCCACCTTAGATGGACTGAATTTAAGTCTGAGTTTTACCGAGATCCCCAGATGATTCTATCACTTAAAGTTTGAGCAGCAGCAGCCTGACTAGTAGTCCGAGTGGTTATTTAAAGCATAAGTCAAAAGCTGTCTCTACTTGCCTAAAATGCTTCCATGGTTTTCTATTGCCCCTACAGTAAAATACAAACTCCAGGTACAAAGTTCAACATAATTTGAATCTCTCCTGACCCCTCAATCTCAGCTCTTAACTCTCTTTCCCTGTCTCTCTGTGCCGCAACAACACTGATCTCCTCTCAGTTTTCTGAACTTGCCATATCCTTTCCCACATTTGGTCTTACTCTTTCATCCATCCGAGACACTCTTCCCCTAAATCTCAACAACCTGACTCATTTTCATCTTTCAGCTTTCAGCTCAAATATCATTACTGTGGAAAAAGCCTTCTGACTTCTGCTGTTCTCTCTGACTATGGCAGCGCCCTGCAGATCTCCTCCTAGCTCTCTGTCACAACACCCTAGTTATTTCCGTGATGGTAGTAATCACGGCATGAAGTTATATTATTGACTTATGTGTCGATATGTTCATTGCCTATACCTCCGATCAGAATACAAGCTCTATGAGGCCAGAGGTATTATTTATTTTGTTCATGGCTTTGTCCTTAGTGCACAGAATAGTGACTGACCCACAGTACTCAGTTATATGAGGTTAAAGGAAACTCAGGGAATTTACTGCTCTATCATTCTAGCAAATGAATGAATGAAGGAATGGAGGAATGAATGAATGTTGGCCCTCCTTTCTGTCTCCCTTTTTCGTTCTTCTCATCCCCACCCTAGCAATTCTCAACACTGTATATTCTCTTTGCTTAAGTATGTGGTACAATTTAGTTCTCTCTGGCTCTTATCCTCCAGACTCAGATCCTGGCCTTTCTTTGCTCAGTGCAGTCTGTCAAATAATTATATCCACTCAGGGTTTCAGCCTGTGTCCACTCAACTGACCTCACTTTATCAGGTATAATCTGAATGAGCTGGGCCAACTCGAAGGCTAGCAACCTCATAGTGAAATACCTAAAAGAAAAAAAAAAGACATATCCAAAAGGCTTTAGAAAGTGGAAAAGTAACTTCAAGTCAAATAATCATGAGCTCATGTCAAAGTTTTATTTCAAATTACTGCAAGAGAAAAGCTCCTCAGGAAACAAATTCAAATAATTAACCTTGTTAGAGACATGTCATAGGAGACTAGATTTTTTGAAAGTCTGATTAAAGATCATTAGTATGGTCAGAGGACTAGTTCATAATGATCTACTTTTGAATATCTGTGCACGGCTATTAGGTTCCTCAGATTATTATTAATCATTTGAGTAACACTATTTTCCCAGAAGGAGATTTTATTTCATTCAAGTATATCAGAAAATTACTCTAGCATTTTATCAGAAATGATAATAAGTCCCATATGGGGCTATACATTACATCCTTCAAAAAAAGTCCATTCTAGAACAGTTTGGGGAAACATATCTTTCTCAAAGGAATTCAAATCTTTACTATAGTATTTATAAATGTGGGAGAGAGGGGGTTTGGCAGGACTTGGATCTTAACCTTCTCACAAGCTAATAAGCTTATTGTTTCTTTGCTGCTGTTGTTGAAGACACAGGGCTCTTAGGTCAGAGACAAAGCATTTTATCTTTGCAAAGCAAGAACATTGGCATATTTGCTTCAGTTGCCTTTGCTTTTAATTCTCACAGGGTGATATAATGACTGCACAGGGATGCTATGTTTGCAGTGGGATTGTGTCATAGTCTAGGAGCACTGAGCTTGGGGAATTTGCTTTTTTAGCAAGCAGTAAGCAAGCTTGCTCTTTGTCTCAAGGAAGACATTACCTTATTGCTCAAGGTTGCTTGTTGCAAGCACAACCCTAAAAAATGGTTCAGGTTTTTTAAACGGCCTTACATTATTGGCACACCCAGCAAGCTATGTAGAAGTATGAAAGATTCGTAGTGGATTGTCTTTCAACAATAACCACTCCATGGTCTTACACTGCGTGTTTCTGGAAATGTCTCATGAATATGCCTGTCCATCAGTCATCCTGATTAATCTGACTGACAGAGACCAAGACTAAATCCATTCAATTTACCTTAAACAGCAAGTTAATTAAAGCTGCTATTAGCAGACCTCTAAGCAGCAGGATGACACCAACTTGCAGTGTTAACCTCATCCATGCCTCCTAGGATCCCAGATTCAGTCCACTGTGAATAAGTCCCAGGATACAGAAGCTTGGATATGGGGTAATATTCGTTACAATCCATGCGAGATAGTTTAGACTGACACACTGAGCTTTGGTTTAATTGTAAAAAAAAAAAAAAAGAAAAAGAAAAGAAAACAGAAAAAAGAAAAAAAAAAGACCAAGAAACAACCACATTCCAACAGAATGATGTTCTCTGGCCCTTTTCTCCCCAGACATAAACATATAACCCAAAGGGACACAAGTTAATCAGTTTGGGATTTATTGTTAGGCTTGATTACAGTCAGCGTTACATCACTTTGGTTAAGCTGTCTGAGCCTCATTCCTGAGTATTTGCAACCTCTATAGCAAGTCAGGAGGCCTAACTCAAGACTGTCTGGACATCAGAAGCATATATGTTGGTCCCAGTCAGACTGAAAAAAGGCTGTGCTGATTATGTTTGTCTACACATACGGTGATGGGAATCCATATTGGGAAGCTTACATTGATGGTGTCAAGCACAGAAGAATAGTTCAGGCCAGGCCATATTCATATCAGTTTTTCTGTTTTGGTATAATGTGGAAGAGAGGGGCGCCTGGGTGGCTCAGTTGTTAAGCATCTGCCTTCGGCTCAGGTCATGATCCCAGAGTCCTGGGATCAAGCCCCGCATTGGGCTCCCTGCTCAGCGGGAAACCTGCTTCTCTCTCTACCCCTCCTCCCTGCTTGTGTTCCCTCTCTCACAGCTGTCTCTCTCTCTCTCTGTCAAATAAATAAGTAAAATCTTAGAAGAAAAAAAAAGAATGTGGAAGAGGATGACAAACGAGAGGAGGTCAAATTGCCAACCACAGCTGTTGCTTGGCCCCGGCAGACCATAGGGTTGTTTTGCTAGGCCGCAGTGCTAGGTCTGGCACACAGAGACACCATTCATCCCTCACCCTTCCCTGCCTCTCAGGGTCTAAGGTTTTCCTTTCCTGGGTGCCTGGGTTGTTGCTCTTTCTCCAACACCAAATAATTGGAGATTTTTATATACATGGAAACACACACATCTTTACCCATTGTGTGCTCGTTAACATTACCGTGTTGTTTAAGCATTTGATTTTTAACTCGTAGAGGAAAAAGAAGGAGGAGATACAATGTATGGCACTGCCATGTCATCAGCACCCAAAACGTGGACCTGAAGCATGTTAGAAATACGTGAGCTCAAACGGACACAAAATCACTAGCATTTGTAATATGAGATGAGTTCCCTTAGAATGGGAGCCTGTCCTGCAGTACTTCGAGGTTCACAAGACATGTCTCAGAAACGCACTGGTGTGGAAAACGAAGACTACCTAAATCGAATGAGAGAAGGGACTGTGGAGTTTCTTTTTGATTGATTGCCTCAGCATCGTCCTTCCATCATCTGAAGGAGTTCCATATGTTCTTTAGACAGCATTAGGCACAGAAGCTTCTGCAGGCAGGACCGTGGTGATGCTCTGTGCATTCTGTCATCTTGCCAGCATGGATAAGGCTTTGTATCCCTCACAGTATTAGGTCAATTAGCCATTTATATTCATTTTTGTGACGAATCTTCAAAAAGGGTGGGGTGCCTCATACAAAGACTGTTCTTCAGGTCCACGTTCTATTTTTAAGGCTTTATATTTGGTGTTCATAAGTTCCCTAAGACCGTGGTGCTTGCCATCTTCTGTGGCCGTTGCATCTCCTTCGGTTTTTACCTTTACTGAGCAATGGCTGTATGGTTTCTGTCAAATGGAATGTCCTCTCAGAGAAAGGGATTCCAATTTAGCATCTTCTCCCTCATGCTGTTTCTGACACAGTTTTCAGTGGGAATGGGAAGGGCCTGACCATCCCCTCTTGTCCAGATCCTGATTACATGGGTCCCGACCAGAAGAGAGCTGAGCCACTGCTGGTCCGTAGCCACCAGCTTCTGCGAGGACACGAGGTCGGTTGTGGAACAGGAAGGACAGCTGTTGTCTGTGCTTCTCTGTAGCACCAGAGAAGCTTCTGGCATAGATTGCCCTCTGACAAATCTGATTTGCTGGCTAGGGTAGGATGGAGATGTAGAGGGTGCAAGACCAGATCTGTAATTTTGGAGTTGAATCCCTAAATACGGGCGCTTTATGCAAGAAAAGGAAATAAGAATTAGACACACGAACTGGTACACTAGGTTTTCTCTATAGCCTAGACATTGAAGTCAAGTCCATCTCTATAGTAATAGTAGTAGTAGTAATAATAATAATAATAACAATAATAATAGTAATAGCTCTAGTAAGCACTATTTTGGTGCAAAATGGTATGAAGAATCCCAAATTCCTCCAGTCCTTGGCCTTTCTAAAAAAAATTGCCCAAGTGTTGAGCTGGAAACATGTTTATTTGGTCAGATTTTAGGCCACCTGTCTTGAAAGGATTCTTTTGAGTTAGAATAAATTTCTTTAAAAATTGGAGGTGAGGGAATGAGATAGGAAGTGTCTGGCCTGATGTGGAGAAGAGCTACACAATAGGAAATGCTCCTCGAATGGCAAGAATCTCCCTGGGCTTCTAAGATAGAATACTCTATGACTGCTTTTTCAGTGCAGGAAAGTGGCTGTTTTCTATAACCGCTTTTGCTCAGAAAAGCGTTGCCATTTCACGTAAAACACGTTCACATCTCCCTCTCCCCACACACGTTGACTTGGACGATCTGCTTCTTAAATTTTTAATTTTACTGAAGTGCGGATTTTTCCTGCTGTCAGTTCATACGATGAGGGTCTGCATTTTGAACATTTCTTTGCTCTCTATCATGAGTCCACAAGATGGCAGTATTTTCTCAGAGAGTGAGGAAAGCTCTGGTGTGTGTGTGTGTGTGTGTGTGTGAGAGAGAGAGAGAGAGAGAGAGAGGGAGGGAGGGAGAGGGAGAGAGAGGGAAAAGGAGACGAGAGGAGGGGCTTGGTGTAGCAGGGGTGGTGAAAAGATCTCTTTTTTCCTAGTTGGTAGAATAGATTCTATGATTCCTAAAGCAGAAGAATTTGAAATGTCTGAGCTAGACTCATTTTTTTAGGGCTTAAAATCTGAATCCTCAGTGCACCAGAGGAGGAAAGAACGATGAAGTCAAGAGTTTTACTAGTGATCCTGTGGCTTCAGTTAACATGTGAGTTTGGGGCATCTCTCTGGGAATAGAAAGTACGATATTTGGAGTTATCACCTATTCTGGGGCTGTGGGTAGAAGCATGAACGTTTTTCCCCCACTAAGGGAGGGTCAGGGTAGGAGGCCTGTGAAAATTCATTTAATTCTGGAGAGTAAGCATCCACTAACCAACGAATATCCTTTGACTGACTGCTATCTTTTTGCATAGGGATGAAGAGTCAACAGAAGGGAGCAGAGTCTTGGATCTCTGAGCGTTCTGGAGGGAGCCACTGCCTCTCTCAACTGCAATTATATTGACAGTGCTTCCCAGCACTTCGTGTGGTACAGACAGTACTCTGGGAAGGGCCCCGAGCTGCTGGTGTACCTGTACTCCAAAGGTGACAAAAAGGAAGGAAGATTTTTGGCTCAGGTCAATGCAGCAAAACAATATGTCTCCCTGCTCATCAGCGACTCCCAGTCCAGCGACTCAGCCACCTACCTCTGTGCAGTGAGTACACAGTGCTCCCCTGACACCTGCTGACTGTACCCAAACCCTTTGGGGCCCCAGCAATGCCTGATATAGAGCCTAGGCTGCAGGGTAGAAAATTTCAGCTTGCTGTCTAGACGCACATGTGAATTAAGAGCATTAGCCATAGCCCTAGAATGCCTTATACCCCAGGCAGAACATGGGAGCTCAGAATGACTTCACATTTCCTGAGAAGGACCTCTAAGTAAGTACCTAAAAGAATTTCAGACACTGAGGAGATTTGTTTTGGTGATTAAAGACCTGAGTGGATCAATTATCAAAACCATATGGTATTGAAGATGTCTTAGAAAATGTTGGTGAGGGAAGTTGATAACACCAAAAATTATACAAAGGCCCCCCTTCCCTGAGTCCTTGGTACTTGGGAATTGCCCTACAACTTATGTCCAAGTCCAGGAAAAAGGTTTGTGGCTTGATAGAAATAAGGCCTTGTGATAGATGTTACAATTACAGGGGGAAAATGTAAAAGCCACATTTATTGTAAACCCGAAGATGTGGGCTGTTAGGACATCGTTTATGTAGTCCAAAGGGTGGGAAAACCTGGAAATGGGGAGTTAAGATATCTGTTCCATTTTGTTCCCATAGTCACTGTCTAGAAGGATGCAACCCAGTCGGGAACTTGCTTCAAATTCTCAGTTTGTGGACTAAAGACTATTCACAAATATTTCTAAACCATGGAAGAAAGATTTGAAAGGCAGTGAGAAAGAGCAGGACGTTGTGCTGGAATCAAGACACGTGAATTCTAGTTCTATGTGTTGTGTGTCTTCTGGTGTCATGGTGCACTGAGAAGAATTTGGTCTGTGGTGCCAGCTTGAATATCTTTCATGTTACCAATGGGCCATTTGATCTTAGGCCCATAATATATATATTTCTCTCTTTTTAAAAGATTTTATTTATTTATTTAGAGAGTGTGTGCAAGTCGGGGGAGGAGAAGAAGAAGAAGGAGAGAGAATTGCAAGCAGACTCCATACTGAGCTGGAAGCCCGGCCTGGGGCTCCATCTCATGACCCTGCAATCATGACCTGAGCTGAAATCAAGAGTCGGACACTTCATGGGCTTCCCCAGCCCATGTTATATATATTTCTACCATGTATATTTCAGGACTGATTTCAGGATTAAATGAGATTCTATACACCCTATGCTTCTCACATAGAAGTACAGTAGCCGGCTGGAGCATACAGAGAGAGACCAGCATAGCTAATCCACATATTGACCTTCAATTTGTCCCCTGTGTCTGTCCCTCCTACCCTCCATCAGACTATTTCTCAACCCAGAACCTCTTCAGGGTCCTAAGAGGTCAATTTCTTTCACTCACATTCTACTGACATCTTCTCATGTTTCATTCTGGGCTATGCTTTTCCCCTCTCCATCTCACTCATCACTGTGCTCATATCTACTTTCCTTCTTATGGGATTGTTGATATCTTTTATCTTTTTACTATTTTCCCATTATGGATTTAAGTTCATCCTGTTTATGCTTCTAAATTTTATTTCAGTGACAGTTTGGGGGAGAAAGGAGGAGAGTACATACGCTTAGTCAGATATTTTGAATCATAAACACATCCCGGTACATTTAAAATTCCAAACTGGCCATCTGATTTAGTCCCATGTGTGAAAGAAATCTATAGGCAAGAAGTAAATCAGAAGCCCGAGGGAGAACTGATTTCAGGCTGGTGCAACTCAACAGAGGATTCAGAAAGGAGTGAGTTGTTCTGTCCTTCTGAAAAGGACTCCTGTTGACCAGATTCTCATTTCACCTGAGATTTCTCTCTTTAGTGATTTCAGTTTTAAGGTTTCAAGGGTCTCAACATAAGTCGAGGATGGAAGTCTTACTATTTTCATCTTACTGTTAGAACCTAGAGCAGACTTCCCCAGGTCGAGAGGCCCTGTGCCTGCCGTGTGGACTGTGTTGCTTCGCTGCACTGAGTGTCCCTGATCATCTACTGCCATGGCTTCTACACCCACCCCCGGAAGTTCCTCTCATTTCCGTTCTGCTGGCTGCCCTCCGTCCAGCTTTACTGAGTTCATACAGATTCTCGTTTTTCTCTCTCTCCTGAATTCCTTCTAGAATCACTTATTTATACGTCTTATTTTCCTCACATTTATAATTCTGCTCACTTTTCTGCAAATGTCCCTCTGTCAATGTTCTTTCTACTGTGAGGTCCCCATAATCTGGCAAAATATATCAGTCTGTTCTGACCATCAGCAATTGTAACAGGACTCTCGCTTTCTCCACTTAAACACGGAGTGCCCAAGTTATTCTCTCATAGCCCAAACATGCATCAAATGTGTTCACCTGAAACCAAGGAATCTTCTTCACACTTTCTGCCTGACAAAGAAAATTACTGCCTTAGTAAGTTTGCACTGGTTAGATAGTGTCACATGTCCCAGGCTGATTTGAAGTATCATCCAGCAGCATGAAGCCATATGAAGCTCAGCTCTGCTGAGGCAATTGATCTTAGTCATTCTGCCTGATGAACGGCTTTAAAAGGTAATATAGAGCCTCTCAACGGTACTCCAAAGTCTAGAATACTGACTCATTTCTCAGGGAAGTAAATTGCTCTTCTATTTTTACAAAGCTCCCATTTCTCCCTTATTTTAGGATTAATACCATGTTCTGCAGAAGGTGATGTCATCACAGATTCAGGGAGGAAGAAACACTTTCTGGTGACGTTCTGACGAGCACACGTCTGACATGAGAGCAGAAGACCGCTAGTTCTCTTAGATCCTTGGTCCTGCCTCTGGAGACAGACGGTGATGTTGCACAAATGAGACGTTTGTTCTGGTTGCAGGTCGTCGCCAGACACTCAGCCCCTCCTCCCTGCAGCTGGCTGGCATCTGTGCAGAGAGGAAGCTGTGACAAGAGGAGGCCAGAAGAGGAAGACTCCTTCTAACCATCTTCGAGACTCGTCAAAGCAAGGGGCTTGTCCGGCCCAACGTCCCCACTCTTCCTATAGCTCTGAAGGCTCAGTGACCTTGGCCACTGTCCCACGTGCTCCGGAGCCCACAGTGTGTCCCCTGCTCAGCCATGCTCCTGCTGCTCATCTCAGTGCTTGAAGTGATTTTTGCCCCGAGTAAGTACCATTTTTTCCTTTCCTTTCCTCCCAACACAAACGTGACTGTGTTCTAATTGGATGCAGAATAAAGACACCATCTCTTCATAGGTAAGTGTGTCCTGGTCTCACTGACTCAGCATTGATGTTTCAGGAGGAACCGGAGCCCAGTCGGTGACCCAGCCTGATGCCCACGTCACTGTTTCTGAAGGATCCCCTCTGGAGCTGAGGTGCAATTATTCCTATAGCGGAACTCCTTATCTCTACTGGTACGTGCAGTACCCCAGCCAAGGCCTCCAGCTTCTCCTCTGGTACTTTTCAGGAGACACTCTGGTTCAAGGCATCAGAGGTTTCAAGGCTGAATTTAGGAAGACTGAAACCTCCTTCCACCTAAGGAAACCCTCAGCCCGTGGGAGCAACACGGCCAAGTCCTTCTGTGCTGCGAGTGACACAGTGTCTGGGACTGCAGGGGGAGCTGAACACAAACCTCCTGAGACACTGGGACTTTTTGTGACTCGAAAACTCAGGAGAGTTTTCCAAGCTCTCTTCTTCAGTGAAGGCAAATAGGGCAGGACAGGCTGGGCTCTGGGGAACGCTCACCTCCTGAGTAGTTGCCTCAATAGCCATGATGTGCTACATTCCGACAGACTTTGCTCCAGATCGAGGTCTTCTGATGAATTTCTCCAAGACAGACGCACCCCACCAAGTCCCCACCCCACTCCCACGCTGAGTATATCATTAAGTGTCAGAGTTCTGAAGCAAAAAAGGCAAGAGCATTTTTACTTAAAAAAATCATTTCTAGCATTCATGAAGGTTATTAGCATGGCCTCAGGTGTTGAGCTACATGTGGAAAACTGAAGAACGTGGTTATAATGTTAGCTGACAAGCTGTGCCACGTACGTTTTCAACGAAGGCAACACGAACAACATAGATTCTTAATCAGCGCAATATAGAGGCTCAACCTAGATTTGAAGCTTAACTTCTAGCACATACGTAATATCCAACCGTGTGACTCTCCCATGTTTTAAAGTAAAATAGACGTCACGATATCTAGATTTCCAGTCTCGTGTAACACAAAACCAGTGAACCTATTTTACATGATTCTTAAAGCAATATTGAGAATCTAAAAACCACCCAGTGGTAATTGTTTTTTGAAATAGCTATCCCAGTGATTTCCAAATTAAAAATTTGAGGTTACTAACCCATAAAAAGATATCAAATATAACATCTGCTGAAAAACTCCTAGGCATTTTGTAACAAGTCATACTCATTCATGATATAATATAAAACTGCATACTCAACAAAGTTTTCTAGACTTTCAAGGCACATTAACAAAGCTCAGAGGAAAATCGATCTTCATGGTATCAAAGATTACACAAATTCTAATAGGGATATCCAAGACCAGAGAATATTTTTATGTCCTCCGAAACAACTGTATCAAAGAGTTCACATGTTTAAGATATTTTGTATATATGATTATGACTCTAAATTGTTGTTTGTGATTTATGTGATTAAAAAAAAATCACCCCCAAAACGTTATAAAAGGTTTACACACAAAAAAACTAAGCCTCACAGAACAGAAATTAATTTTGAAATTAGTAGTAAAGTAAGTAATTATACTTCATGTTCCCCCAACTTCTTTCTACATCTCTGTCCATCTCCTCCTTTGTTTTTTTTTAAGATTTTATTTTTAAGTAATCTCCACACCCAACATGGAGCTAAAAGTTACAACCCAGAGATCAAGAGTTGCGTGCTCTACCAACCAAACCAGCCGGGAACCCTTAACTCCCCCTCTTCTATTTTCATCTGGGAAACATCTCTATTCCACTCCCAAGATCATATCTCTACTTAATTTCTTGATAACATTCCTTTTTATCTTTTCTGGGGAAAGGACAAAATGATCACGTTCTTATTAAATCTTTGTCTAACTGTCCTCTAAGAAATGTCTCCTTATTTCTGAGTTCATGTTGTACTTTTCTGGGATGCTATTTGGGATATGAATACACACACACTTATATGTTTGTCTTTCCTGCTATACCATAGTGTTTTATGAGTAGTGATAATGTTTCGTTCAGTTTTTGATCTCTTAAGACCTAGCACAAGACCTAGTTTATAGAAGACCTTCAATAAATTGCTGTGGACTTATTTTTAAATAGATTGGAGCAATTACATACAAGCCTGAAGGTGCAATTTGACAAAATATTTTAAGATAGTAACCTTCATTGAATGGCATTTTGAGGAAGAAATCAGTTTACTTAAAAAAAAAACAAAAACAAAACAAAACAAAAAAAAAACCCAAAAAACTCCAGCCTGGTTTTTGACCAGTAGGGGGCACTCAAGGTTACTCTAAATGAACAACTTTATCCCTCCAGTTCTGAGATAGTTGAACGTGAGCGAAAATTTGAATGAGGGCTAGGAGCAGTTCGGAGAGCATCTGGTCTCCTCATACCCGGGTCAGAACAGAGAGAGCGCCATATATTCATCTGTGAGGACGGTCTGCTGATGTGAATGCAGACTCCAAGCAGGCCTGAGCATCATCTAGACAAAGGGAAAGCTGGAAGCTCCAGGAGAAAATATCTACATTACATATTTACTGTTTTGGTGTTTATGACTAAAAACGCTAAAATATGAGCCTTTACCCTCACTTCAAAATTATTCCAATGATTTCTACCTTCTATTATATCTCTTCTGAGATTAGAAAAATGGAAAAAAGGAGAGGAGAAGATGAAATGGGAGAAAAATAATGAGTATATGTAGAGAGAGAAGAGAAAGAGTGAAGAGAAGAGAAATTGGGGAGAAAGAAATAGAACATAGTTACTTGAGTTTCAAAATGTGGCCTATTCTTCATAGTCACAGAACAGAATCAGCCAGGTGTGCCTGCAAGGTATACAGAGAAACAGTTGGGCAAGAGAAGAATGGAGATAGAAATGAGGTCAGGGTGACCATCATATACACGTTCTATTTCTTTCCATAAGCCATAGTCTTGTTGGAGACATTGTATTTGTTCATGGTGACCATAAGTCTGAGGTTTACAGAATTCTCCTAATTTCATTTAATTATATTTACTCCTCTAAGGGGATTGAATAAATTAACAATGCATTCAATGATGTATTTTTTCTTTGACACAGATTTCTTATAAGTGAATTCTCAATCACTTTTCAGACTACGTGTCCTGATTTTTGGCTAAGGCAATTGAGTCACTGACCCTGATCATTTTTTCAGGCTGTACTTGACCCAGATGATGCCTTTATTTCTCTCTGAGGTTTCTTTTTCCCTTTCTTTACTTCCCTCCTGACATGTCTGATTACTGGTGGCCGTCTATGTGGAGGCGATCCTGTGAGAATGAAGAGCCTAGATGCTTCTGTGCCCCTGGTCAGCAGGGTAGCAGCTGGCAGGGCACTGATAGAGCAGATGTCAGTACCCTGCTGAAAAACTAGAAGGTAACCTTCTTGCTCTCTGATATCCTTGTACTTCTCTTCATTAAGGACAGACTCAGCCTACTTGTTACTTCCTTTTTGGCTATTTGGGGGCTAGAGAAAAGGCTTTCTCAAGAGAATGGTTTCCTTCTTAGAGGTCCAGTAATCTCTGCAGGCCAAGCTCTCTCAATGATCTGTAGTTTTGTGCTCTTCATCCTTGAGTTCCCTGATACCTGACCCCAGATTGATACGTGACTCCCCATAGGATTCCTCACTTGAGCTCTCTTGACATCACTGGCTGATTACCAGAGGCTCCTTGGCGAAGCACAGGGAATCAGGGGCGTTTTCAATCTATCATCTATCTAGAATTGCTTTCTTTCTAAGCCAAATGGTTGTTTCTTTGTTGGCCTGTTTTTTAAAAAACATGTAGAACTTAAATTCTAAAAGACCACTGCCTGGTGTAGGGAAGGTCAGAATCAGTGATGATGGATGGAAAAATCACTTGATCTGGTAACATTTAAACATTTCACTAGCATACCCATACAGAAGTTTACATTTCTATGAAATGTGATCTATCAATATTTTCTGTTATGCTTTCTGACTGACATGCTCAAACAAACAATGACCATCCTCAATTTATTTAAAGAATAGCTTATCTTTTATTTTATTTTAAAATTTTAAATATTATTTCACTTAGAATTTATTTTGTAACAGATACTAAGGCAGATTTCCACATTTTTTTGTCGATCTCTAAGTAACTCCATTTATGAAGTCACATTTAATTATTTTAACTTCTCTTTCCCCCATTTTTGTTATAACTAATTTTCCATGAGTAATTTGTATGTTTGAACTTTCTATTCCATTCCATGGATCTCTCTATCTGGACCTTTATAGTAGCATGCTTTTTCAATTAGTATAGTATTACACTTTGTCTTATTAACTGCGAGGAAAATCCCTCTTCGTTCTGAGAATGTCAAGGCTTCCTTGAAGAGCAAGATTATCTGCAGTATCTGATTTTGCAGCTAGAGGAAGATGTTACACAAACTGAACTTCACAGAAAGCCAGAAACCCACCAGCTCTTTGAGGAAGAGCTTTTGCTTTACACACCAGTAAGCTCACTTCCCGCTCTGTCAGTGTCCATGTGGCTGAACTGTTTGCAGAAAAGAGCCTCCTATTTCTCTGCCGCTCTGCCATGAAGGCCACCCTCCTCCTCTCAGTGTTCCTGACAATAGTCACACTCAGTGAGTATAGTCCCCTTTTACTCTCTTTCTGTGGTCTTCTGATTTAGATTAGTTGAAAGGAATATTCTCCTCAGCCTGCAAGATTCTTCCTGATGCTCAGTTGGTGTTACAGGAGGAACAGGAGCTCAGACAGTGACCCAGCCTGAGGACCACATCTCTGTCTTTGAAGGAGACTCTGTGCAAGTCAAGTGCAACTGCTCATATTCTGGGAGTCCTGTGTTCTTCGGGTATGTCCAGTACCCCAGACGAAGCCTCCAGTTACTCCTGAGACACATCTCAGGAGAAAGTATCAAAGGTTTCACAGCCAACCTTAACAGGGATGAGACATCTTTCCATCTGAAGAAACAATCAGCTCAAGAGGAAGACTCAGCCACGTATTACTGTGCTCTGAGGGACACAGTAACTGGTTTCAGAAGGGAAGCAGAGCACAAACCCTTTAGGAGTTACGGAAAGCATTTCTTCATAAGTTCTTTTTTTTCTTTTTAAATATTTATTTATTTATTTTAGAGAAAGGAAAAGAGAGTGCAAGTGAGCGGGGAGAGGAACAGAGGGAGAGACAGAGAATACCAAACAGACTCCATGCTGAGTATGGAGCCCAACGTGGGGCTCGATCACACAACCCATGAGATCATAACCTGAGCCGAAACCAAGAGTCTGATGCTTAATCAACTGAGCCACCCTGGTGCCCCTCTTCTTAGGTTTTCTATATGGCCACGGAAGGGCATTTTTTCTCTGGAGCCTGACATTGAGCTTACCTCTTAGGTATGATATCATTGGTTGTCAGTTAGCTATAGATTCATCTCAAAAATTTATCCAAGGAAATTCTCGTTACCTACTCTGTTTAATTAGTTTTAAAGATATAAGTGCATGTATTCTCTCCAGTAGTACCTAGAAAAAATGCTTTTGAAATAAACTATATAGCACAGCGTAAAAACCATTTTTTTCTTGGCCCAGGGCAGCTCTCCAGTGGTTGGGTCTCACCTCTCCCACTCCTCTGCCACCCCACCCCACCCCACCCCACATGTGTTCATCACCATATTCCTAAGCACGGCTCCTTAAAACTACTATACTACTTCACGGCATGTGATCGCTGGCCCCTCCGCACGATGTCTTCCCTGCCATGCACTTTATGGATGCCTACTAACTCAATCAGGAGAAAAAACAAAACAGAACACCAAAGTAATCTGAACAAGGAAAGTTTAATACAAATGATTACTAATTGATAATAGAGAATTAGCTACTAATGAATAAAAAGAACTCTAAAGAACATAGAAATAGCATATGCAGGGAGAAGCTCTTATCCTAGGACTAAGCCAGAGTTCCCAAGTAAGTGACATATTGTAATACCACACCCTCCAAGGATTCGGATCTCGCTGGGAAGTGTGTGGCTGTGGCCTGCGGAGTGGTGGAGAAGTGCCCTGAGGTGCCAGAGAAAAAGGCTGGCAAGCAGAAAAACACCTACCCGGCTTCCAACAAAGTTTATAGGAAGCTAGCAAAGGAGTGCTGCTGAACTCTCTCGGGGCACTCGTGAATCTTGCCAAGAAGCTGATGTGTGGCTGTCACTGAGCCTTGCTGCAGGTGAATGCCACTGCGTGCCCCACAGGCTGGCCAAGAACTGCAGGAGCAAGAAATGTGAAGATGTACCAGAACCAGGAAGAGAAGCTTCTCCCTCCTGCAGTGCCCTTCCACATTCCTCTTATTGGCATAGCTTGATATCATGCCAGCTGGTGAAGGAGAGATGTTCCCATGGAATGGGTCCAATATCACAAATGGGGCACTGAAGTGTGGATTTGGCAATAAGAAAGAAAGGCAATAAATCAGTAACTGGCACACTTTATCCCTGTGGTTACTTATCTTTCATATGCACCTCTGCACACACATTTGAACTACTCTACAGCAATGAAATGACTCTATGTTATCATCTAGCAAGCTAAAGCTGTCCTTTGAACAAGAGAAGTTCTTACCCTTTCCCCAAAATGAGACCTATAGTCCCAACAGTCACTATACATCTCTTGCTCTATTAATCATTTCTAAAAATTCAAAGGAAATTCCATTGAATATGCTGTTATATACAGACTAAATCACAAAGTCAATCGTTGAAAATGTGTATATGATGGTAAGAAGGAGGGAGAAAGAAGAAAATGACAGCATATACAGAACACACATGGATAAAGAACAAGGAGAAGATAGAGAAAGCTGCTACACTCTTGGAGTCCAAATTTGGTCATGGGCTGAGGGGCCACAGCTCACTCCTGTTGCTATGCCTTTTCTGTTTCCCTGCCCGAAGCCATGACCTTGCTGGATTTGGGTTGTTTGCCTTGTGAAGTGACCCCAACCTTCATTCTCGAAGGATCTGAGTCCTAATGATCCTACTTTTTCATTTATTGCTCTGGTAGTCCATCAACATTTACAATGAAAAGTTTCCCTTTCAGCCCAGCTAGCTCACTGCCCAGTTCTCAGAGGTCAGCAATGTCTCTGTTTCCTTTTATTTTTTTAAAAAGATATTATTTATTTATTTGAGAGCAAGATCATGAGCGGGGTGAGGAGGGGCCAATGGGGGAGGGAGAATCAGACTCCCCCCCTGAGTGGGGAGCCCAATGTGGGGTTTGATCCCAGGACCCTGGGGTCATGAGCTGAGCCAAAGACAGACATTTAACCAACTGAGCCACCCAGGGGCCCCTCTGTTTCCTTTTTCTGCTTCTCATTACACTTTTTGTGTATACAGCCAAATAGATACAAATAGTAAGGGAACTCAATTCTTATAAGGTGGTGGACAAGTCCCTTAATTGCTTAGAACCAGGGGTCATCTTCGAACCACTAGTCAAAAATCTCCTCACAAATTTGTCAAAAGTATATAGCAGAGAGAAGACAGATTAAAATGTAAACTCCTTAAATAACATCAGTTCCTGCCTCAGAAAGCTTTGTCTCATAGTGACAAACATCCAGGTTTGCTGTGGTAGTCACCCAACACAAACCTTCTTCTAGAAGTACCTCCTAGCAGTCTCCAATCTCCAGCCAACAACCTCTCCCCTTCTTCCTTTCTTTCCTTCCTTCCTTATGTTTCTTCCCTCCCCACTTCTCCATCTCTCTATTTTACACACAAAATATCTTAAAGTCAGTTTTTGAAACCATTTAGAAAATACTCTAGGGAATGTTTGCCATTCCTTTTGACTACTCACCATCAGAAGCTATTTTCTCGTAACAACAATAATTTTTGAGTCATTGGTAAGTGTCAGGCTCTGCTCTAAATTGCATTTTATTATCTCATCAATCATTTCTAAAACTCTAAAAAAGCAATATTATTATCACTCATCATCCACATTTCATAGTCAAGAGAATACAGACACAAATGATATAAACAGCTACTGAATGGGTAGATCTAAATTTGACCTCCCTGGCCTCACTGAAAAGCTGGTTCACTTCTTGTACCCTACCACCTCCTGCCATAGAAACAGAAATATCAGATACTCATTGTTATGAGATGAATTTTCTCCCCACCCAAATTCGTATGTTCCTAATTCCCAATACCTCAAAACGCGACTGTATTTGGAGTAGGGTTATTAAAGAGGTAATTAAGTTAAAATGGGATTATTAGGGTCTGCTCTCCTCCAGTATGACTGGTGTCCTTATGATAAGAGATTAGGATCGGGCCACATGCACAGAGGGAAGACAATGAGGACAGGGTGGGAAGGTGGGCATCACTGCTTTGTAATTGTTTCCGAATCGCTCCCTTCACCTTTCCAGAGCACATTCTATCGGCAAGATGATGTTGCTACCACGAGATGGCAGTGTCTGTCCTCAGACTCAGTAGGTTTGAAATCAGTTTGTACTGAAAGCAAAGGGATGGGTTTGCCTCCGATTGGCCAGGTGAGACTCTGGTGTGCAGAGGGAACAGATAAATACAGCCCACGGAGAGAGCCAACGCTTTCGACTGAGTATCCTGGCTGCATTTCAGGCCCCAGAGCTGAGTCTTCTGTGATTCCAACAAGGAAGAAGAATGGAGAAACTTGTGGAAGAGTCTTTGCAGATACTATGGCTTCAACTGGCCAGTGAGTTGGGGTTCTTGGTAATAGAGACAGGGTGACCAAATTTATGGGAACAGGGCGACCTAAGTTCAGTGCCCACAAGACTGAGTTGGGCAAACTCTTCTTGTTAAGTTGAAAATACACCAGAAAGTTATGGAAGGAAATGTAAATTCTAAAGAGGGAAAATACAATGACCGACTTCCGGTGTCTGGCCTTCTGTCTTTGCCTAGGGGTGAACAGCCAGCAGGAACAGTATTATCAGGTCCTGACTGTCCAGGAGGGCGAAAATGCCACCATGAACTGCAGTTACAAAACTTCTATAAGCAGCTTACAGTGGTATAGACAAGACTCAGTTCGAGGCTTTGTCCAGCTGATTTTAATACGTTCAAATTAAAGAGAGAAACACAGCGGAAGGCTACGAGTCACACTGAACAACTCCATCAAAAGCAGTTCTTTGTCCATCATGGCTTCCCAGACCGCAGACACCGCAACTTACATCTGTGCCACGGAACACACTGTTCGCCAGGCAGCTGCAGCCTCCACACAAACCTTGCCCGAGCTGCCACAGTGAAGCCCCACGGTGGGTAGCACTCGTGGTTATGACTTCCCAGGAAGGAGAGTCTACAAAGAGAGGGCAAGATGAAAGATGGACCCTCTCAAATTCATGGCTTCTTTGGAAGCACCTTGTACCAGGGCAAAGGGTATGAAGGTTAGAACAAGAAACTGCAATGCCAGGTTCAGCTCTGCCAGTCCCGGCCCTACGGCTTTGGGCACAGCATCAGCGAAGCAGCCTTCCATTTCCTCACCGGTAATGAAGGTTTGGACTGATGAGCCCAAAAGACCCTTCAAGCTCTAATTTTATCAGGGAAAAGGCTAAGCACTGGACAAGTGTGGAAAGGGAAAGGACTTCTGGGTATTAGAAGGTCTCATACGTGCAAGCCCCTGGTGACCCAGATGGCTCCTTGAGATGCGTGAGATGATTTTTGCTTCCCTCCAGTTCCTGTATATGAAAAAGAATTAAAATGATCTTAGAACTCTTTCAGCCAAATTTTTCATTTTAAAGCTGAGGAGTGGAAACTTGTGTACCCATAGAAACAAAGCTCCAAATCTCATTCTGTATTTACTAGTCTTATGATTTCCAAGCTTCAATCTCTCCATGAATCAAATGAGAACTTATGAGAAAGTCATAATTTTTCCCCATCCGTGTGAGAGATGCATGTTCTCCACTACCAGGCCCTGAAATTTTGTTTTTAAAAAGTGGGTACTTCTATTATCAAATACATCACGGTTTTCCTTTATGTCTTGTACCTAGTAGGATAAATAAATGTTGAATATAGTTTTCAAGTATAATTCAAGTTAATAAACATACAGTGTTATATTAGTTTCAGGTGTGCAATACAGCGATTCAACAATTCTATACATTTCTCGGTGCTCATCACAATAAGTGCACTCTTAATCCCCTTGGCCTATTTCACCCATCCCCCCACCTACCTCCCTTCTGATGACCATCAGTTTGTTCTCCATAGTTAAGTCTAGTTTTTTTGTTTGTCTATTTTTTCTGCCTTCACTTTTTTTGTTTTGGAAATTCCAAATGTGAATGACATCATATTGTATTGGTCTTTCTTTGACCGGTTTATTTCGCTTAACATTATACCCTCTAGACCCATCCACGTTGTTGCAAATAGCAAGATTTTTTTATTCTTTTTTGTGGCTGAGTAATATTCCACTGGATCTAGATCCATCTATATCTATAGATCTCTCACATCTTCTCTATCCACCCATCATCGGCGGACACTCGGGCTGCTTCTGTAGTTTGGCAATTGTATATAAAGCAGCTATGAATATAGAGGTGCACATATCTTTTCAAATTCGTGTTTCCCTTTTCTTTGGGTAAATATCCAGTAATGGAATAACTGGATCATATGGTTTGAATGTAGTTTTCTTAATGAAGTTTTGATACTACTAAAAATGTGTGGAGAAAATTAGGGCATTTGTATTTATGTTCGTGTTTGGTGAAACAGGTGGGGGGAGGGTAGAGGAAACATCCTACAGGGCAGTGGTTGCCAAATGCCAGACTTCAATCACCAGCAGCACCTGTATCAGAATCACCCAGAGCACCTTGGAAGATCCGGATTATTGGCTCCCTCCCAGCTTACTCCCTCAGTCTCTGTTGGAAACAATGGATTTGTGTTCTTAACGATCATCATCTGTATGAGTTTAGAGATTGGTTCAGCTTCACGTTACAGAAACCTCAAATGATGATATTTTTAACAGGGTGGAATTTATTTTCCTCTCACATAAAGAAGCTTTCTCATGTGCAGGGCTGGTATGCTAGCTTCCTCATTTTAGGAAGGATTTAGGGTCTTTCTAGCTCACTGTCTTAAGTGACATCCTTAAGACATCACTGTTGGTTTTATAATTTAAAGAAACTGCTAGAGATCTGTCCGCTTTAAACACCCTCCAGGCAGAAAGAAAGAGAAAGTCAGAGGGCAAATGGGCACATGATGGCTGAGTCAATCTTTTCCAGAAACTACACCCAGGGGTTTCTATTTCCATTTCATTTACCTGAGTGTTATTTAATGTCTCCACCTCTCTCCCATCTGCAAGTGAGGCCGAGATATCAGGGCTATTTTTTATCTTAACATGTTGCCACCCACGTTAAAATTGGGATTCTGTTAGTAAGCAACAGGAGACAATGGGCATCGTAGAGGGAACTAGCCGTTTCTGCCACAGCCTCACACCAGGGTGTATTAGGACTCATATGCTTTTTGCTTATTCATAATTATTTATTTTTGAAATACTGAATCCAATCTCACTCCCAGTTCTGTCGAATTTCTCCTAAAAGTCTTCCAAAAGACATCACGACCCCCAAAACCCAGTTCAACTCCACAAGCTTAATTAAAAATCCACCTTAAACCCTTGCTTCCCTACTCAGCACGTTTAACATTTGACCTCATGACTCCTCAATGTACTCCTTTGTAGTCTCTTGTCAGAGTGAACATTTGACCAGGTCAATCACCTGAATCCCCATCTGCTCTTAAAATAAAGAAAAAAACTTCTTAATGACCTACAAACCCTTGCATAATTTAGGCTCTTGCTATGCTACTCTGCCAGCCTCATCCCACAGTATGCTCTAATGTCTCTCCTTTCCTCCCACTCTCTGTCTGCCTGTCTCTGTCTTCACAAATACTGGTGTTATTTAAGTTCCTTAAAAGCACTTTGTTCCTCCTATATGACCCTTTCACAGCAACTGTAGGTGATTTTCTCACTTTCTCCCTTTCTTAAAATTCTTTTCTCTCCCTTCAAAAGAGTAAAAACCACCAAATGCCTGCTCTTTCTCGTACATCTGGCGAAGAATAACTGAAGAAAGCTCAACGTATACTCTTAGAATCATAGACCCCTGCCTTTCTAAACTTGCAGTTTTTCCTTTATTTCTTTGATCATTTGATTAAAAGCTATTTCCACTACTACTCCGTGAGCTCCCTAATGGCAGGGACCATATCTGCCTTTTTACTCCAGAATTCTCAGCACCAAAATATCTTAGGCATTAAGATAATCAAATCTCCTTCTTTCTCCTTTCTATCCTTTGTTTATTTAATATCCTTCCTCTATTTTAAGCCTCCTCGAAGATAATATTGATAATATTGCAGTGACAGGACAAAAAGAACAACACATGGCTGAGTCTCTCAGACTGTAATCTGTGGGACTTTGGAGGTTTATGGGTAAATTCCTGGGGGTTAGCAGGGGTTGGCAAACTACAGCCCACAGGTCAAAGCTCGCTGCCACCCGTCTTTGTAAATGAAGTTTTATTGTAAAAACAGCCATGCCCATTTATTTGTGCATTGACTAAGGTTGCTTGTACTGTAACAGCAGAGCTGGGCAGTTGCTTGGAGATAATGACTTCAAAGCCTAACGTATTTACTATTTGACCCTTCGCAGAAAAAAGCTTGCCAACCCCTGGGAGACAGGAATTACCTGAGAATTTTTAGATTTGGAATTTTCTATTTGATGACAACAAAATAAAAAAAATAACAGCATATTTCTAATTATCTATATGAACCACTTCAAATACTCCCCTTGGTTTTGATACTTTTGTGTTCTTTATGCCACTTTTACTAAAGACAAATGGAATAATGGCATTCTACAAATAAAGACATCACAGTTGTTTAAATGGAGAAAATGAGACAAGTGATGGGTAGTAAGGAGGGCACGTATTGCATGGTGCACTGGGTGTTATACGCAAACAATGAATCACTGAACTTTACATCGGAAATCGGGGATGTACTGTATGGTGACTAACATAATATAATAAAAACATTAAAAAAAATAAATGGAGAAAATGGCTTAGGAAATTTTGGTTATGCTATGGCATGTGGTACTACACACAGGCCAAACTCCCAGGAACACTTGTTGCCATGGTTACCACAATGTTTCCATTGAAAGCGGGTGAGTCACTAACATTCATTGTTTGGACGTATCAACATGCAATTCAATAGATAAAAGAGTAGCAGTATATACATAATATGTTTTTTTTTTCAGTGCTGATTTTTGGGTGCTTTATTACATTTATTTATTTTACTTTTGTAAAGGGGCAAGTTAAATGGATATTTTTGAATAGGAAAAGTAAATGTACTCAGAACAACTAATTATAATAATTCAGACAATAGTACATGAAGCTCCAAATCGTCTCAGTCCAGTGAGTTACCAAACTACCCACATCTTTAGTATTCTTCTAATGAGAATGCGCCAACCCTTTGTTTCAACAAAAGATCACTTTACACGTTATTTGAATTTGAATTTGATTGATTTTGTATTTTGTTTGCATTTTTTGTTTGGTGTGGTAACTGTGTAAGACCTGTGAGCCTAAAACGTTTACACTGAACTTCAGTTTGGTGTATATTACAGCATCATAATATTTTTAAAAAATAGTATGAGAGTGGTTCCTTATATGGAGATCTGTACCTTACTCAATTTTGAGAAACACTGAATGCACCTGTTATTGAGGTCTGGGATCCGACTCTGGAAGAAGCCAGAGGCCTGAGGCATATGCTCTCATAGAGACTGTGCTGAATAATAAGATAATCGTACCTACCAGACATAGCCACTCATTCATTTATTCACTCATTCTTCAGATATTTTCTTGAGCATCTCCTAATGGCCTATATATTTTGAGAAACTGGCCGCTGAGACTAATCTTTAAAGTTCCCGATCTCAGGGGCACCACGTCTAGTTTGAAAAACAGAGAACAAATGATTCTACTATGAGGTAGTAATGACCGTGTAGATAGGTATGTAGAGTGGGAAAAGAGAGAGGCGCCCTTGAAGACCTGAAGGTGTCCTTTCGCAAGGAGATGCTGTGTAAATTGGTTCTTAAAGAATGAATAGATGTTACTTAGGCAAAGGCAGGGGAGAGAAGGGAGCACATTGTCAGCACATCCCTTGGTTCGAGGGGGATCAGTGGAGGAATATGTCAGAAAAGGTCTCAGATCATGCCTCTTTTTTTTTTTTTTAAGATTTTATTTACTTATTGACAGAGAGAGAGACAGCCAGCAAGAGAGGGAACACAAGCAGGGGGAGTGGGGGAGGAAGAAGCAGGCTCCCAGTGGAGCAGGGAGCCCAATGTGGGGCTGGATCCCATAAGGCTGGGATCACACCCTGAGCCGAAGGCAGACACTTAACGACTGAGCCACCCAGGCGCCCCTCAGATCATGCCTTTTTTACGCTTTCAGTATGCCCTAAGTATACCATGATAGCTTCAAACCAGCTTAATCCTCAGCAGGAACAGACACTAGCTGCTGGGATGAGGGCGATTTGGGGAGCCATAGTGCCCTGCGTATTAAAGACGGTGACAGACCCCTGTCTCAACCTCAGACACCACTTGAAGTCTGCAAAAACTTTTGGTGCTTCCTTCCTGGAGCCCTGCCCCTCACCCCAGACACCTATTTCCCTTCTATGTCTACAACGTAGGCTCCTGCCAGGGTCAACACCAATTCAGTTGGAAAGTGGCCCGCAGGGTCCGGGGGGAATCACAGGAAGGCGCTGCTCCCTTCAGCTGGTGGTTTGACACAAATTCATCTTCCACTTCTGAGCACGTGCCTCTTTTTTAAAGCCTGTGAGGTGATCTCGCAGGGTAGTTTGTCTTGCTAAACACCTGAACCAAGATTTTCTAAAAGATTGCACTGAAGGATCAAGAACCTAGAGGAACGGCCCTCTCAGCTTTGGGTGTATCCCCAGATGAGACCTTCTGCCGCTTCTCCACAAGCCATGCCGTCTGCTTCCTATTCGGGACTTGTAATCTTGCTGATACTGAGTAAGTGACATTTATTCGAAAGTCCCATGATGTTCTATTGCTTGGTTTGAGGATGGTTTTTTGCCTTTACTAAACTGGAAACTATCCTTCTTACATTATCCATATAACGAAGTCTTTACTTTTCTTTTCCCCCAGCAGGGACACGTGGAGACACAGTGACGCAGACAGAAGGCCCTGTTACCCTCCCCGAGGGGACACCGCTGACCCTGAACTGCACCTACGAGCACAGCTACCGGTTTCTGTTTTCTGGTACGGGCAGCACCAGAACAAAGAGCCTGAGCTCCCCCTGAAGAGCTCATCAGAAAATCAGAGGGCTGAGCGTCAGGGTTTTCAGGCCCATCATAAGAGCGACAAGTCCTTCCCACTGGGGAAACGCAGGGCGCAATCTTCGGACTCGGCCATGTACTACTGAGCGCTGGGAGCACAGTGAGAGCACCTGCAGGGGGAGCCTAGCGCGAACCCAGAGCGGCACAGGCGGGGCCTGGCTGTGGGCAGCCTGCAGCGTAGAGGATGCTTTCTCTCGTGTTAGTGTCCTGGGCTGGGCACTAGAGGGGAGGGAACAATGTCCAGCTCGGATGCCTGCGCACTCCGGAACCCGGTGCTACTTTGAGCAAGGAATGGAGAGAAGCGATCTAGGTGAAAACTTAGATTATAGATATGCCTATAAATAGAGTCTTTTAATACACGGCCTTTTGTGTCTGGCTTTTTCACATAGCATCGTCTTCTCAAGGAAAATCCACAGATCAGTACTTTGTTACTTCTATGGCTGCACAGTAATCCATTGTATGGACACCCCATACTTTATCCATTCATCCATTGATGGGCATTTTGGCCGTTTCTGCTGTTTGGCTGTTATGAATAATGCTGCTATGGACGTTCACATACAGAGCTCTGCTCTTTTAAACTCTAATATATTGTAAATTAGAGATTTCTGAGTATTTTTGTTTTTGATTTTGCTTTTTTGGTACTAACATTTCTTTGTGGACATAAAATGAATACATATATGAGAAAATGCTCCTTACAAATAATGATTTACACCAAAGTAAGATATTATTATTCTCAGTTATATCTACATTCAAGAAAATTTTTGAGCACCTACTCATGTGTGTCAGTCATTTCAATAAGGATTGGGAATACAGTTTAGGTAACAGATCTCCGGCCTTAGAATTTTATAACACAGTGCATTAAAATACCATATAAGTCTTAAAATAATGCTTTTTTCACAAATAATTTTATTCATGCACTGACTTCTATTTGTTCCCAAATATTTATGGTACTTACAGTTTTATGGGAATTGGGCTAAGCACTTTAAATTCCTCCCCATACTTCTCTAGGTACTACCAAATGCTTGCTTTACACATGACAAAATTGAGGCTTAGAGATGTTAGGTGACTTACTCAAGGTTACATAACCAGCTGGGTGCAGAAGTTGGGCTAGGCCCAAATCCAACACATGACCAATATTCTTAAATTGGTTGAGCCTTCTAGAAGTCCGTCTTCTTTTTTTCCCCAGAATGCAATTGTAATCTTAGATTTCATCATTGTTGATGTTTTCATTTGGCGGAGAAGAACCCAATGCAATAGTGAAAGCTGCAGTTTACTCAATCGGCAATCACAAGAGTCTATATACATATCTGCTTACTGAAGTCCAAAACACACTCACCATCTCTCATGTTCTTGAACCGTAAGGCTGCTCATACGCTCTCCGACTGAATAGCCTGGCTATTCTAGGAGTCATCGCTAAGCCCCAGTGGCTGTTATCTGGAGACATACAGGTATTTGTCCTGGACATGGGGGCTCTATTTTCCAAATACAAACAAAAATACTGGATATGGAAAATATGTCTACTCGTTGCGACTGCAGGACACGGTACTTTTGGTTCTGCTACAGCGTATATCTGATTAAAACAAACCCTTTTTCAAAGAATTAGTAAATGCAGGTATAATGTCAGTATCATGTGAAAGTTTTATTGGTTTCATGGATTTTCCCAAGCACATTAATAATTGTTTCAAATCAAAGAACTATCAGGGGCAAGTTTTTACTATTAAAAAAAGCCTCAACTCTACTTCAGTATCAGCCGAGTTTGTTCTAGCGGCTTCAAGAATTTCTAGGGTTTTCAAGGTAAAGCTACCTGCTGAAGCTGAGAGTGAGGATATAAAGACCATGGGGTTATACTCACCACTCCGTTAACAACATTGATTCATGAAGAATAATAACATTACAATTTTTGATGAACCAGCTCTTATAAGAGACACGTATGTTCTCATGGACCTGTATCTAGAGAGGCAAAACCTAAGTCCCAGCATTTAAGGCTGCAAAGAGTTTACTGATTATAATGCAGGGGGCAAATGCCAATAGGTATTGAAATCTGCTGGAATTTTTGATAGGATTTCTATTGTTTATGATAATGTTGTGGCTACAAAGTGATATATTTTTAGGATTTCTCCCTCTCCCATTTTCCACCATAATTAATGTGTGTAGTTTGGAAGAGGAGGGGTATTTTGGAAATATGTGTATTGAGTTATATCAGAAATTCCTAAGCTTAGGCACAGAGGAGAATTTTCTGGACAGTAGCTCCTGTGTCTACTCAGAGGGAGGCAGGACCACTTTATTTTCCCTAACTAAATAATTTAAGATATATTTGCTCATATTTGCTGACAGCCTAAAGAAGAAATACTCTAAGACGTGAGCAATAATCATGCCAGCTTTCAAACTGCTTTGGTTTCAACCTTGAGCGTTACCGGAATAAACAACCAGCAAAGTTCCACATGTCAAGATAAAAGCTAACAAGGAAATGGCATTTTTCCCCTGAGGAGGTATTCAACCAACAGATAAGTTGTGAGGCACTAAATCATTATAGGTTATGGTGGGTTTTTTCCCCTTTTATTTTAAGAGTATGTAAATACTTTTTCAATACACCTGAAATTTGACTGATGGATGCATTTTCCCTGAAATGAGGTCATAGTTGACAGAGGAGATACTCTCATCCTGTATCCAGGTAAAATGCAAGCTGTCTTGGGAGTAGGATGAGCTTTCTACCCTGTTCCAAGAAACTAGGAGAAAGTATTATCCAGTCTTAGAGCACGATACAGCTTCTCACTCTTCTGCTCATTAACAGGAATATGGATGCTACTTGGGTCACTGACTTGTGTCTCTACTAAAATTGTTCTCATTGCACCAGACATCCTCTTTGCCTCTCTGTAGCTGACAACCTGTCTATACCTCCTGTGATCATACCTTCTGGAAGGAAAATGGGGAGCACAGCAGGTGAGAAAAGATAGGTTTTGCTGCTGAGAGATGTGGCCTAGGCACCGAAACACTGCAATTTCATAATTTCTAAGCATGATTCTTAAAATGTAGAGTGGTCCTGGAGTATGTATAGTCACTATTCTTACCTTACAAGGCCCAGCTCTCCTACCAAACACAATAGATGTAATCCCTCCTCTAAACTTTCCAATCACTTCTTAAGCCTTCTTGGTACTGGCCACTGGATACCTTGTCTTGTGGTCCTGAAAATTCATATCTATAACAACAGTCTGCACAGAGTGGGTAAAGTGAAGAAGACAGACAACACCAAGGGTCTACAAGAGCATGGGGCAGTGGGAGTTCTCAGGTGCCACTGGAGGCAATGTGACCTGGTGCAACCTTGCAAACCATTTGACGATACCTATAAAGCTGAACATATACATACCCTGCGATCCAGCAATTACACCTGTAGGTATATACCCCCAAGAAATGTGACCTCTGTTCATTCATAAGACATGTATAAGAAGAAGAACCTGTGTGGCATCAGTAATTGTAATACCCTACAGATGTCCATCAGCAATTTCAAGGATAAGTAAATTCAGAGACTAGACTACACAGCAAAGGAATGAATAAACTTGCTATATGCTCGATGCGGAATGAGTCCCACAAATGTGACTGAGTGAAAGATGTCAGACACAGAAGAAGCTCAAAAATTGGTCAGACTAATCCATGAAATTATAAGTCAAAGAGTAGAGGTAGCGGTTATCTTTATGGGGAGACGGTGACTCAGAGATTGAACAAGGGAGGTTTCTGGGATATTGATTACATCTGTTTCAATCTGGGTGCTAATAATATGAGTTCACTCAGTGAGAATTCACCAAGCTCTACACTTAAGTTTTGTGTATGTATGTAAATCACACTTTGATAAAGTTTTTAAAAGTATACATTATTTAGTCCATTAGCTGAGTTCTGAGAACACAATTCATAATCAATCTATTTTCATATCCCCATTGCCCCTCACACTGTGCCCTCATTTAGCAGATGCTTAATAAACATTTGCTCAGTAAGACTTAGCTACTTTGGACACATATTTGCAAAGATTCTTTGCTCCCAGTTGCAGGAATACAACATGCAAGTGGACTTGAACTTCCCTCTAGTGCTTGCTTCTCTAGAGGACAGCCCCAAGTGGAGACCCTCAGCGTCTCACATCCGGTTTTCTGTAACAGCCTTTGAACTAGCCTTCCTCCTAATAAGGTCTCCTCCCTGGATCCTACTCCATATCCCACAGAATAATTTATCTTTTTAAAAAACACAGCATCGATCTCATCAGTCCACTGTTTAACAACCCTCAGTGACCATCCTTTGTTGGCAGTAGTAAGGTTAAACCTCCTGGTGTGGCTCTCAGTGGCCTCTACAGTGTTGTCAGGAACTTTCTGCTTCAGCAGATTAAGTCTGGCTCAAGTATGAAGTTGGGGAACACTCACTGTACTCCTTAAAGAGTCCTGCCTACAATGCGTTTCTCCCATAATCACCTCTCCCTAGTGCTTGCCATTATGACTCCTCCCAATCCCAGAGACTATCTCAGACCATTCCTGCCTCATGAAGAATTTCCTGGTCGTTCCAGCCCACGGTGTCGTCTCCTTTCCTGTGAAAAGCCCTGCCACTAATTATTACCTCTGATAAATAACCTAATATGTTTTAAATATTTCAATTGCACCACCTAACTTTACAATGCACTTTCATAAGCATTATCTCATTTGCTCCATAAAAATGTTGTGAGCAAGCGAAGGAACACAGGATTAATCTCATTTTATGGTTTAAAAACCCTAAGGTTCAGAGAGATGAGGTGACTTAAATCAGTGTATTCAGCCAAGGGTAGAGCCCAGGCTCATCCAAAGTCTCTATATCGAACTACCTAACTGTGAGTTTATATATTATCACCCCAGAAAGATTATACATATTTTGAAATGTACTTGCACTTTTTTGAGGGATACTTCAAGTGCTGGACAAGGCATTTAGGGGACTCTGCAAAGCTAAGTTCTTCTATTTCCACATTGTCCCCATTCCGCTCAAGGACTGATAAAAACATACTACTTCGGCTCTATGAGACTTCTGCAGCAAAAGCAAATGAAACACATCACTTCATCTTCAAAATATTTAGCTTTTGAGCGTAGGGAGAAGGGAAGAGCCCTTCTAAGGCCAGGCAGCCTTAATTTTGCCTCTGTAAATTGAAAAAAACCAAAAGTTTCAAAGGAAGCCAGCAGAGGTAGTGGCAATGAGCTTCAAAAACCTCAATTTAGTCACAATAAAATAAATTTCATATGATCACATTTCAGAGATCATTTCTCAAATAATTCAACTTTCAGGCAAAATGGAGAACTTTTCGATTTTGAAACCCAGTTTTATAAAATTTAAGATATATCAATAAAAAACTTAATTTTATTTATGCCAAGGCTAGACAATACTAAATCTTCCTGGAAGCAAGTCAGAGAATTAATGTGATGAGGAGGGAGAAGGATCTAGGCATATGTTTAGACACCCAACCCTGAAGGTAAATACTGCCTTCTTCCCTAACATTCTGGACTCCTTCACACTGGGTATTAGACACCTGAGCAGTGAAGGTTGAACATCGTGATAAACAGGCCTAAGAAAGGAAGAGGGAAATGGAAAAGCAAAAATAAATCTAAACATTAGAAATAAGATATTCAAACAGGTTTTATTCACCCAGTGATAAATGCATCAGCTATCTATTTCCTGTCTGATCCCTCGTTCCACCTGCCTGGGCCTGGGCTCCAGGGAGTACAGGCAGGAAATAGGACTTGTTCTACTTATCTGATCCTCACCAACTGTAACCAATTTGAGATAGGAATCGTATCTTGTTTTGGTTTATATGCTTTTTATGGAGTTTTGCACATCATAGATAACTGTGAATTTCCAGAATGAATGCTTGAGCTTAGGGATTCCTGAACATGCAGAGTAGTTTAAGAGCAGCTGGGTTCTGAGCTTATCTAGAGAACCTTGCCAGCATAACTCTACTCAAGACCCTAATGTTAGTAAGAGTTAAACCAAAGTCAATTTTAATTGGTGACAAAATCTATTCAAAGTGAATATTTATCATCTGAAGTAGAAGAATCATTTTTGTGTTCACTGATTTGGTTATATTAATTGTTATTACATCAAAGACACTATCCCTCAGAACCTATGTAAGAAAATATCACAGCTGTCTGTCTGCAATAACAAAGTCCTGATGCCTTAAATGTATGTGAGCAGGGAACACTGTTTTGACTTCTTACTATAACACAATCATACTCTGCATAAAGCAAAATCAATCTAGAGAAATAGAGAAATAACGAGCTATGGAAATGACCCTTTTAGATCTGCTGGGTTTGTTTCAGTAGCACAAATAATTACAAAGGAAAGTAAACAAACCAATCAACAGACACGGAGCCCTTAACTGACATTCCTGAATTCTCTAATAAAGCAACATAGCAGGAGGCAGCTAAATACCATATACATGCCTCTGGAATGAAGAGAACCTGGCTAAGAATATTAAACATCTAAACCTGGCTTTCTAAAAGAAAATACTGGGGCGCCTGGGTGGCTCAGTCGATTAAGCGTCCAACCCAAAAAGATGACGCAGGTGTTGGAATGACCAGACATGTACTTTAAAATAATTATGGTAGGGGTACCTGGGCGGCTCAGCTGGTTAAGTGGTTCAACTCTTGATTTCGCTCAGGTCGTGATCCCAGAGTCCTGGGATTAAGCCCCACATTGGGTTCCCTGATGCATGCACAGTCTGCTTCTCTCTCTCTGCTGCTTGTCCTCCCTCTCAAATAAATAAATAACATCTAAAAAAAAAAAAAGATTCTCTCTCTCCCTTTGTCCCTCCCCTCATTCATGCTTGCTCCCTCTTCAAAAACAAATAAAATAAAATAAAATAAAATAAAATAAAATAAAGTAATGGTAAAAATGCCAAAGGATTTAATAGAAAATGTAAACAATACACATGCAAAGATGTGGAAGTTTAGGAGAGATTAGAAATATGTATAAAAAAAGGAAGTGATTCAAATGAGTGAAAGAGAAACTTGGTGATAAAAGAGGAAAAGACCTTCAGTGACCTTGAAGACAGGTCAACAGAATTATCTCAACTGGAATAAAGAGGTAAAATAGTAATAATAAATAGAACAAACTTTTGAGATCTGAGGGACATAACAAATGGTCTAACATGTGTATAATCAAAAATTCCCACAAGGAAGGGAAAGAATAGAGCAAAAAAATATATTTAAAGAGATAATGGCTGAGAAATTTCACATTTGAAGAAAGTTGTTAATGGACAGATAAAAGAAGGTCAGAGAATTCCAAGTGTGATAAATACAAGGGGGGCCCCATCTAGGCACATCACAGCCAAAGTTCTGGGGAAAAAAATTAAATAAAGATCAGATCTTAAAAAGCAGTCAAAGGAGAAAGACAGACACATTACATGCATGCAGGAACAAAGATACAAATGATAACTGACTGAAAGCCAAAAACAGTAGAAACAAGAAGACAATAAAACAACATTTTCCGAGTGTTGAAAGAATCAAAATACGATCACCTAAAATCTCTCACTTGCAAAAATATACCTTAAAAATAAAGACAAAATAAATATATTTTCAGAGAGACAAAATCAAAGATTATTCGTCTCCAGCTGACTTGCAGCTGAGAGATGTTGAAGGTCTTCATGTTATAGGGAAATAATATCACATGGAAACACAGATTCCCGAAAAGAAACAAAGAATATCAGAAAGGGTAGATAACTAAGTAATTTTTTTAAGTTTGTTGGTAATTTTAATAACTTCACTTACTTAAAAATACTACAATTTCTGGGGTGCTTGGGTGACTCAGTCGGCTAAGCGTTCAACCCTTGATTTTGGCTCAGGATTGTGGTCTCAGGGTGGTGAGATCGAGCCCCTTGTGGGGCTCCATGCTGGGCGTGTAACTTGCTTAAGATTCTCTTTCTCCTTTTCCCTCCACCTCTTCCTACCCCCAGCTCTCTCTCTCTCTCTAACAAAAAAAAAAAAAAAGCTGTTTCTTTAAAGCAACAAAAACAATGTGTTGTGGTCTTATAGCATACTCAGATGCAACCAGAGCACGTTTTTTTCCTAAAGGGAAATAATATTATTTAAAAGTAGGTTAGGATAAATTAAGATGCTTATTTTAATCTCAAATGCTGCTCCTAAAAATAGCACAAAACAGCAGAGACTCTCTTGGAGACCTCAGAGCAGGCAGAGACTTCTTGGCATGGTACAAAATATGCTAACCATAAAAGAAAGTTTGAGAAGTAGGACACAAGCAAAATGTAAAATTTCTACTCATCAAACAACAATAGTAAGAAAAGCAATAAGCCATCCACAGTCTAGACAGAAGTATTCCAGAAAGAAGTAGTTGGAAAAGAATTATTTCCAGAATATATAAAGAACTCTCATAAATCAACAATAAAAAGATAACGCAATAATAATAAAGTACATAAATAGGGTGACGAATAAGAACATACAGTATGCTCAGTGTTATTAATCATCAGGGAGAGTCTAATTAAATTCACATGCAGATGCTATTTACCCCCACTAGAAGGCCTAAAAACAAACCATGCGACAACCTCAAATATTGGCAAATATATGGAGCAACTGGACCTTCCACGCACTGCTGATAGACGGCAAGTTGGTACCATCGCTTTGGGGAACAGCTATGGCCCAACAAGTCCACAAATAGATATTTACCGAAGGGGAGTGAAAACGCAGACCAACAAATGACCCATACAAAAATGTTTGTTGAGGGCTTATTCGTATTCGCCATAAACTGGAAACAACCCAAATGTCCATCAACAGGAGAATAGGAGACAATTAATGGTATGTAAGGAATATGACTACAATAGAAAGGAATGAACCACTGACTGATACACACAACAGGATGGATCTCTAAAATCTGCAGTTGCTGACGGAAGCCAGACCTTCCTCCTGAATGCTGTATGATTCCATTTATATGAACTTCAAGTACAGAAAAAACGAAGCTTGCTTGGAAAGTAGAAAGGCAGTTTCCTCCAGGGAGAAAGGCTTGCCTGGAGAGGGTCACAAGGGGACTTCCTGGGGTTAAGTAAATGTTCTCTATTTTGCTTGGGTGCTGATCACATGGGTATATAAAATTTTCAGACTCATTGAAATGAACATACAGGGACTGTACATTGTTTTGCAAATAAGTTATACTTCAATAAAAAAGAACAAAATAGGGGTGCCTGGGTGGCACAGCGGTTAAGCGTCTGCCTTCGGCACAGGGTGTGATCCCGGCATTATGGGATCGAGCCCCACATCAGGCTCCTCCGCTATGAGCCTGCTTTTTCCTCTCCCACTCCTCCTGCTTGTGTTCCCTCTCTCACTGGCTGTCTCTATCTCTGTTGAATAAATAAATAAAATCTTAAAAAAAAAGAACAAAATAAATAAAATAACCCATACGTGGAGAAATGTGCATCTGAATAATTACAGAGCTAGAAGAATTGTCACCTATTGGAAACACCCAGGTAACCAGCACCAATATGGAAAAACAGGGCATTACCCACATGCCAGGCCACTCCTGTACCTGCCGCCTGTCTCCACCACTCTCGGTAACCACTATCCTGACAGTGACCTCACAGAATAGTTTTCTCTGCTTTTGTACTCTATGCAAACAGAATCATTTAGCATACACTCTCGTAGCTGGTTTCTTTTATATGATCTTACCTTTGTGAGATTTATTCCTATAATTATGTGTTGCTGTGGAGATCTTTATTCTGAGAGCTGTATTCTATTTTGTATAATCATCTCATTTGTATATATTTAGCCTTTCAGCATATTAATGGCCAGCTAGCCTTCGTCGCTTCCTGGTCTTGGGTGGCTGTCGGAAGGGTTGGGAGTACGCTGTAATCACAGCAGACAGACCAGAGCTGTTCTGTAACAATTAAAAAATATGAATAAATTTCTGCAAAACCTACAGAAAGCTGGACAAATTAATTTTCTCTGTACCCATTTTATTTTACTGTGGTTCACTTTTTTTTATTGAGTTATGATTTTTTTCTACAATGAAATGCATAGATCAGTCCAGGGTGTCTGGAGAGTTTTATATATATATATCTCCAAGGAACAAAACAATATATAAAACATTTCCTTCACCTCAGAAGGCCCCCTGGGCCTCCTTCCAGTCAAACCCCTCCTCTTAGAGACAACCATTTTTCTGATAGTTGGGCCATCCTAGACTCCTAAAAAATTCTATTTTCTCATAATATAACATGGATGTTAGATGTTACTGAATAGACACATTCACTTCTAGAAGAGAAAATAAATAGGTGATTAAAAGCTGCAGTTGCCTGAATCACAGTCATAAATCAGCTCATTGATGCCAAGCAAATCAGACACCAACTTCCGCGCTGCAAAAACACGAAGCCATCGAGCTACTGCTTCTGGTGAAACCTCTGAGCTACAGCACAGCTGCAGCAGAGAGCTGAAGAGACAGTTGCAATTTTTGAACGGCTCCATTTTTGCTATAAGAAAAGAAGAATGCATGGTCTGGTGAATTTGACCTCATTTCGACTGGCGGATGCAATATTCGAAAGCAAGATTTTTCTAACACACTTCCTATTGACTGCTGTTAGGCACGTGCTGCTGGACAAATTTTGTCAATCAGGAAACTAGCTGTGGTAGCATGACACAGACAAGGAACTTCATCCAGTGGAAATTTCCTCAGAAACCAATGCCTTGGAGTGTAGGAAGAAAAGTCATGACAACTGAGAGTGAATGGTTTTAGCTTCTTGTCTGGGAGAAAAATCTCTGAGTATATTTTACTGTAGATTTTGTCTGGAGACCAAAAAAAAAAAAAAAAAGCACACACGGTACAAAAAGATGGATGACTATTTGTCCTCAGAAGTCACCTCATTCATAAGATATGTATTTCCTTTGAAACTTACCAGTCCATCGTAGATGCACTGGCTGAATTTGGCAGATGGTTGAATATCGATGTCCTACAATTCAATATACCTCATAATACATGTCCAGATATAATGGTTGTGAATTAAATTACCAAAAGACTAAATAAACAAGGTAGACTCTCCCCCCACATAAACAAGCCACGCACGGCACGATAACAAGCCCGCGGGGAGCAAACTGCATTTCCTGTTGTGGCACAGAGACTTCCTACAGCTCAGTAACGGTGTGTGTGGGCCCTGTGAGGCACAGGGCAGGCATTTAGACCCGAATTTGAGACACAGCAGAGCACATTTCACTTAGAGGACACGCTTCCAACATGCTGCTCCCCAGCCTGCTGAGAGCAGTCATAGCCTCCATCTGCCTTGGTGAGGCCAGTGAGGATGGCCACGGACACACACTCAAGCTCCTCTGAGTCCTGAGTCCGGGGCTAGAGGCTGGTGCAGTTCTTACTGTCTGGTGGGGTTTAGGAGAGGGAATACTGGGTCGGGGAATCAGAACTCTCTGTCCTACATGAGTTCCTTAAAACCCGAGGGATACTACCAGGAGAATCAGCCTAATTCTCTCTTTTTGCAGGATCCAGCATGACGCAGAAGGTGACTCAAGTCCAGCCTGCCATTTCTATGCTGGAGAATGAGGCTGTGACCTTGGATTGTGTATATGAAGCTAGCGGTTCTAGTTATTATTTATTCCAGTACAAACAACCACCAAGCGGGGAAATGGTCTTCCTTATTCGTCAGGGCTCGTACAGCCAGCAGAATGCAACAGAGGGTTGGTCTTCTTTGAATTTCCAGAAATCAGACCGTTCCATCAGCCTCACCATCATGGCATTACAAGCTGCGCACTCAGCAGTGTATTTCTGTGCTCTGAGAGACACCACAGTGATGCGGCACCTGTGGGAGCCCCACAAAAACCTCAGATCTCCTCAGGAGGCACCCCCAGCCCTGAACACCTGGAAGGGTGGCACAGAGGAAGGAAGAAGCAGGGCTGCGCCTGGCGGGGGTTCTAAGGTGGACGCTTCACTCGAAGGAAAATGCGATTTCTCTGGCTCGGAGAACATATCAAACTGTGTCATTCAACAAAAGCATTTTTATCTTCATTTCTTTACTTTGCGGTAGATCATTTAGCAAAAGATTAAAAAAAAAGTTGTTGGTTATGATTACATTACAGTGGAAGACCCCAAATCTAAATGGCTTCTCTGTTTCAACCCGTAGTGCCAAAGGGGGTCATCCATTGTCCAAATCTGTCCTGGTGTTGTAAAAGCGACTCTGGGAAGCTTCGTTTGAAGGATTTAGCGTTTTCCACAGCCCGAAGCTGAGTCTGCTGCTCTGTCATGGATGTACTTCTGCTCTGCAGAGCGCCCCCCTCCTTATGTCCTCTTCTGGTCACTGCTGCTCTTCCAGGGAAACCACAATCCCATAGATCCGTTTTGCCTGGTTTTGAACTTTGTATTTTTTCTATCCTATCTGGATCCTTCTCTTAATATTCTATTTCTGAGATTCAGCTGTGTTGCATACGGTTTAGTTCCTTTCACGGCTGTATTGTGAGTATACTACAGGTTAGCCACCTACTGAAATGGTTATTTGGATTCTTCTAGTCCTTGGCTGTTATCCACAGTGTCATATGAATACCCTTATGGTGTTCTTTGGTGAACATAATTACATACTGCTTTGGGGCATATATGTTGGAATTTCTGGATTAAAGGGTCTAGATAGATCTGGCTTTAATTCCTCCAGTAGTGAAGCCATCGGAAAGAGTATGAATGATTTCTCTGTTGTAGATCAATAGAAATTTTCAGTACTTATCATAGCGGACCTCTCAGAAACTTTTGACACATGAGTTGTGACCACTTACTCTTATGACCACTTACTCTTAAAACTCTCTCCTCCTTTTCTCTGATGAACCACTTTGACTCCTGTGCACACTCTCATCTCCCTTCCAATCACTAGCTGTTGGAAGTCCTCAAGGGTTAGCCCTGGGACACCTCCTCTCCTTATGTTATTCTCTCTCTCTAATATGACATTTTATTCACGCCTCTAAGACTCCCATATGTATACCTCTGTACCAGGCCTCACCATTTACTTTCTCTTACTTTACACTCAATTAAAAAAAGGATATCACCAGCTGTCAGGTACATACACAGGTAAAAATGACAGAACAGTCAGCATCCTGGACATAAACATAGTAAAGTGAGAGAAGTTGTCGTACAACCTTGCGTGACCCTCTAAATCCTCCAAATTCCATGACATGCATTTCAGGCTCTCTGAGCAAACTCTTGATTCTCCCCTCATGTGGCTGGAGGAAGACTGGAAATAACGCAATGCCACAGATTCAGTCCATTCTCTCCAACTCTTTAGAGAATTCTTAGGTTTTTTTTCATATATCCCATATATCTGGATAATAGACTAAGAAAAATTTAATAGCTGGGTTTTATATATGCTTGGCATGTGTCCCTAAGCCTGTGTTGTGGTCTCTCTATACATGTTCTCATGTATTGAGGGCTCTCTCCAAAGACGAAGAAACATTGTAATTAATATAGACGTATTTATGTCTATATCTATATTTATGTATATATTTTTAAAAATTCCTGTAACTGTGAGCTCCATAGGGTAAGGAAACCTGTATGTATTACATGTGACACAATACTTGGCACATAGTGGTTGCATATTAACTATTTGCTGGTTGAAGAAGAATAAATTGATAACATCAACAGATACTGAGCTTCTATCCTTTGGATGCCTTTAGATAAGTATGGATTAATTATTTCCTGTATTTGCCCATTTCTATGACCATGAGAACACTCCTTCTGTTTGCCATAAATTCCCTTTCTGTACCTACAGATTTTTCTCATATACACTATTTCCAGGTTTGCAACTTAGATGGTCTCTATCTTGCTGGCATAGATGGAGGCATCTTTATCCCATGAATGATGGGGAGAAAGGTGTATGTCTGATTCAGTTTCTTGTGGACTGGATGTCTCTCAGATATGTATGCTGATTCTTCTTGGTTTAGGCTAATGATGACATCCCTCTGTTTTATCTCTTCTCTGGTTTGATCTCCAGGGTTTTTATCTTAGGATTTAAACCTCAAATATTTATTATGGCTGGAGATATGAGTCCTATAAAACTATGGGATGGCAGGGGGTGGGTGAAGGAAATCACAGCTAACTCAGTTCTCTTTGTGTCCCCATATTTTTCAATTTCATCCTAATTTCTAGAACACAAATGAAATGACCTTTTTACAATAGGTGCTCTCCATACACTAGATAGTCCTTGTGTATAATTGGATTGGGTCAAACTATCTATTGTCATTTGTCTTTACCATTGCCATGGCATGCTCTCCTTCATTGTACATTTTTCTTTCAAGTCTAGTGACCTAGTTGATTTACTTAGCTTTAGGGTAGACATTCCTATCATTGGAAGTCCTAACGTAAGACTTAAGGAAAATGAGCCTGTTTTTCTAATTTCCTGATTCTGATTCCAAGGGCTGAATTATTTCAATCAAGAATACTTTAAAGCTCCTGGATTATTAGCCCTCAATAAAACTTTTAAGAAACTATTATCCTCAATTGTAATATTGGTCTTTTCAAAATCCTCTCATGAGAGAACAAAATCATCCCTGTCCCTGGGATGGTAGGAAGAAACATCACTACATCCTGGAGGAATGGAGCTATCTGACCTTGGAAATGTGTCAGTGGGAAAAAGCAGATAAAAGCATGTGGTTTTAGCGAAAAGTAATAATAAGAAGAGGGGTTTTTCATTCTTGGGACAATCTGTAGAGAACATTCTTTTCTTCAAGAAACATATGCTCAATTATCAGGAAAGAAGTTATAGACAAGGAAGGAGAATCTCACTTTTAGTTCAGCTTAAAGTTCAGATTTAAAGATGACAGATGGGTATTTTTCTCAGAGATTTTTAAAATTTAAAAGAATGTGAATGTTAGGAAATATTACAGTTATCCTTTGTCATAACATAGATGTAACCACTTGGCAAATTTATACTAGAAAACATTTCAAAGGCTGACGAGTTGAGAAGGGTTTGGTTTGGAAATCATATTTTTAAATTTACCTTTTAGTTGGGGAAATCATGGTAAGTATAAAAAAGGAAATTTGCAGACTCACTTCTCTGTGAGAAGTCTTCAACTTACATTTTGGTTATGCTGCTTTGACCTAGTTACATGATCACAGCAAACACGTAAAGCTTAAGACAAAGATAAGGACACATTCCTCTTTTTAAAAGAATCTTTTAAAAAATTATGAAAAGTTAGCTCTAAATAGATCATGGGCTTAAATGCAAAATATAAAACTATGAAACTTTTAGAAGAAAACATAGGAGAAAGTCTCAGGACCTGGAGCTAGATTTGACACAATGTTCTTAGATTTGACACTGAAAGTATCACACACACACAGATACACACACACAACACACACACACACACACATACATATACTGGACTACATCAAAATTAAAAACTTATCCTCTGCAAAAGACCCTGTAAAGAAGATGAAGAGATAAGCTGCAGACTAGGGGTAGACATTTACACACCACGTATCTGGCACAGGGCTTGTATCTAGAATATATAAAGAATCCTTACATCTCAACAGTAAAAGAAAACAAAAACAAAACCACAATTAGAAAATGGACTAAAGAGTTGAATAGATTATTTCACCAAAGAGGATACACAGATTGCAAATAAGCACATGAAAAGATGTTCAACATGATTAGTCATCAGACAAATGCAAATTACAACCACAATGAAATATCACTGCACATCTACCACAATGGCTAAAATAAAAAATAGTAATAACCCCAAATACTGGCAAACATGTGGGGAAACTGGATCATTTATAAATTGCTAGCAGGATGTAAAATGGTAAGGCACTCTGGAAAATAGTTTCGTGGTTTCTTAGAAACTAAATATGCCTTACCATATGATCCAGCGATTACACACTTGGGCACTTACCCGAGAGAAATGAAAGCTTATCTTCACAAAAAACCCTGTACATGAATATTCACAGCAGCTTTATTCATAACAACCAAAATTTGGAAACAACCCAAATGTCCTTCAATGGGTGACTGATTAAGCAAACTGTGGCATAGCCATACCATGGAATACTACTTAGAAATAAAAAGGAACCATCAGGTTGGATATACACAATAACTTGAACAGATCTCACACTTTTATTACTTATGTGGAGTGAAAAAAAACAACAATCTGAAAAAGTTATGACTATGCAAGTCCATTTATACAGCATTAATGAAATAAAATGGTAGGGATGAAGAACAGATTAGTGATTGTCAGAGCTTAATGACATCATGCTACAAAGCGGGTAGCATGAGGAAGCCTTGGGGTAGGAAATCATTGTGCATCTAGACTGTGGCAAAGGATCTATACATATAAGACATGAATTCATGTATCTGTACATATATAAAATTGCACAGAACTACACACACACACACTCAAATGAGTGCATGCAACATTGTGGAAATCTAAATAAGCTCTGTGGACTGTCCCAGGGTTAATTTCCTGGTTTAGATATCACTGGAGCAGACT